>NW_005842096.1:1335263-1338623 GCF_000455745.1 Alligator sinensis | reverse complement strand
GGTCAGGCTAGATGATCTGTTCAGGTCCCTCCTGACCCTAGCTACTATGAAACTACTGTGAAACTATGAAACTGGGTTTGTTCAGTCTTAGTAAGAGAAGACTGAGAGGTATATCAGGGGCGAACACCAAGATCTAGGGGAACACCAAGATCTAGGGGTGCTTTTCTAGAAAGGCACCCCTTGCGAGGACGAGGTCCAATGGGCACAAGCTAGTTGAGGAAAAATTTAGGCTGGACATAAGGAAAAAAACTTATTTTCCATAAGGGTACCTAGAATCTGGAACATGCTCCCAGCAGAGGTGGTACAGTTGCTTACCCTGGAGTTACTCATGAGGAGGCTGGACAAGCACCTCATTGAGCTTGTTTGAGCCCAGTTACCTCCTGCCCATTGCAGGGGACTGGCCTTGTTGATCTTACAGGTCCCTTCAAGACCTATTATTCTATGATTCTATATATGCATATTAATCATCAGTTAGCCTATCAGTCCTCCACATCGATTTTAACACTATTTTTGGTATTATATTATGTGTCCATTTTCTGTTATTTGCTTTAATTACCCTATTGATTCCAGTCTACTAAGCTTTAAACTCCATTCCAGATAATATTATATTTGGTTTCTGGTACAGTGAAGGGTACTGTTGAGTGGAGGTGCAAGGTGCCATAGAAGGGAGGACTTGAAGAGAGGAGAGAGGAGATGCAGCTCCAAATATGTGGTTATGTTGCATATGTGGGACCAGAAGAGAGAAAGGGGCTTAAGCCACACCTCAGGGAGATATCTACCAACCTGGCCTCTCCGAGCAGTGCCCTCTTCTTTTTTCATTCCCCCTCCCTACCTTTTATATGCTAATCCCAGGTTTCTATTTAGTAGCTCTACTTCCTGCAGTCCCTTATTAGCATCTAATGAAGTAAGCTGCTGCTTATGAAAACTTATGAATCTTTTATTTAGTCTGTAAGGTGCAAATCTACTCTGCCTTCTGTCTGACTTCAGACTAACATGGATAACTACTACCTCTACCTAAAAGCAGAAAGTGTTATACACATTGAAACATCTAGTGTTTCAAATTGCTTGCTTTTAACATTATGCTCTTTGTGCCTCAGCTCTTCAGCCACAAAATGTGGATGATTTCACCAGGATGTTTTGAAAAATCAATTCACAATTCTTTGTTAAGCCCTCATGTATTACTTATAGGAGCACCAGAGGGAAGCCCATGAGGAAATCAGACATTCTGCCTTCTGAGCAGGGTTTGGACACTGTCTAGTGTTGTGGAAACACACGCAGCATATTTTTGGGTTAGGTCAGCAGAAGCTTTTATTTAAAAGAAACTACAGCTGTAGGGGGGACTCCAAAGTGACATGGATTTCCCAAGCACTTGGAAGGGGTCCCCCCCCCAAGAGCAAAATCAGGAGGCTTATATACTTTTTAACAGTTGCTTACAACTCACGTGATCATATAGTGAAATTAGCATGAAAAGCGGCTATAATATTACTTCATTATTTCTTTGCTGTAATCAGGATGGGAACTAATGGGGGAGGCGAGGTTAGTTCACAAACCTCCTTCTTGCACCTGGAAATCAGATTTGTACATATTTTTTTGCTATCTTCAAGGCCACGGTGAGCGAAGCAGTTGCAGAGGAGTTACAAAGAACAAACACTTTCTCTTATCTGTTCTACTATACAGAGCCAGCAATTCTCCACAAAGCGGTTATGTCATCTTATAACTAAAATAATCAAAGTTTAAGGCATATATTTTTTCTGATTCCACAGTCCCCCCCTTTGAGACTATTTAGTCTCACTTTAGCCTTAAATTTTTATTCTCATGAGCCCCTCTATTTTATCATGCAGCCTTTTATGTTTTTTTTTAATCTGCTTATACTTTTGTAACACCATTATTTTAGACTCTGCTGTGGGTTTTCTTGCCTTGCTAAAGCTTCTTTTGCTGGCTTTCACACAGCAGAGGATCAGTTGCACTAAGACATAAAACATTATCAGAACTATCAAGACAAACAATATTCCATACAGGATTTTCTGGCCAAGGGCCCCGGAATCTGGGAGCCAGGAGGTTAGCCAAGACCACATTTCTTTTAGACCCCAGTCAGTATTTTCTGAGGCCACTTGATGTAAGACCCTTAACTGACTTCGGATTTTACGAATGTCAGTTTCAATTCGCATGTCCTGATTGACATAGACACAACAGGTGGAGTTTACTAAGGCACATACTCCTCCCTGGGATACCAATAGGTAATCTAGGGCTACGCGGTGTTGTATAGTTACTTGTGAGATCTGGGAGATCTCTTCTTGCAGAGCCTGAATTGCATCCGCAGTGGCATTTCCCATAGCTTCCATTGTGGCTGAAATGTTAATTATGGCTAGTTCCAATTCTCTTACTCCAAGCCACGGTATGAAGGTTCTCACAAATGAATGGAACCCTGTGTTTCTGGTAGCTAAGGGGTTAACCGCCCTTTTCATGTGATGGTTGAAATTTTTTACTTGTTCCAGATATATTGTACTATGCATTTCAAAACCAGGGATAACACGTCCAAGAGTGCATGCCCCCACCCAATTCCAGGGCAAGATTTTATGAGCCCTGTTTCCGCAGAGCCAGTAAAGGCCTGGGGCAGAAAGGGTACTCAAATCTCGACAGGTGTTGTGCCATATCCGGCACTTTCGATTAATATGCATCGTATAGGACGGACCACGTTCAGCTGTTATCCTGCTGGACCGAGATATATTACAAGAAGTAAAATTGGAGTCAATGTAAAATTCCGATCTGTTTGCAATGAGAGCAACATGAGGTTCCTTAGAAAAGTTGTAGACCATGAATCCTGTACAATTGAGAGAGGGTACATTACCCAACAGGATTCCACTGGTGCTATTGGGGCTATAATCTAGAGTAGTTAGGCAATGAGGGTAGTGTCCTACAGGTGTGGCTTTATTATAAGCTCCGGTGTTGTTGGATCTGTAACAGAAAGGCGCCTCTACTCTTGGGGAGATTATCCAGTTAGCAGGGGCGGCCCTCCATTCTTTAGGAGCGGACCGATGGGCAGCTAACGAGTAGTGTCTAACGAAGCCGCCGTTTATTGTTCCCCATTGCCGGAGGGATATTGGTACTCCGATCATTGGGATTCCTTGTTGTAGGTGCGCTGGGCTGTGAGAGCATATCCAGCAGTCACTTTTATTTCCAGCTTGAGCCACCGTACGGGAGATCTGCAAGTACAAATTTTTCTCCCACCCCCCTTGGGTGATACTGAGATACCCAAGTGTGATATATAAGGATATCAGTGCCATTTTTAGATACAGGAGGGACAAAGAATTTTAACAACAAACATAACCAGCACCAGTAAGAAAAAGAACACTATCAGCC
>NW_005842096.1:1315842-1332865 GCF_000455745.1 Alligator sinensis | reverse complement strand
TGGCTTGGCAGGGTTCAAGATGATACGCACTGGTTCAGCACTCAGCATGTGCCCCACTTCATTTGCATGGGTGGACCACAGCTGTGGAGGTACTCGTGCCAACAGTTCCTCTTGCAAGTAGGAAGTGTCAGGTTCAGAGTACTCCTGGGTTAGCAAAGCCACAAGCTCAGTTTCCCTATGTTCTGGTACCTCAAGGTAAACACCATCTGGGCTACAATAAATCACGCATCCCAGTTTACACAACAAATCCTTACCAAGAAGGTTGACAGGTGCACAGGGGCTAAGAAGAAAGGCATGATTTTCAGACAAAGGGCCAATAGAGATGGAGACAGGTTCAGAGACGGGATGTGGGATAGGTTGTCCGCCTATACCGACAGCATTTATAGTTTCAGGAGAATAAGGTAGAAAAGGAAACTCAGCAGCCTTTAGCGTGGAGCGGGATGCTCCGGTGTCGACAAGACAGGAGACAGGTTTACCAGAAATAAGGCATTCAACAAACGGACCAGATTGGTCAGTAGCAAGCAAAGGAGCGATGATGTCACTGTCCCTCAGGCTGTCCTATTCAACACTGGGAAAATTGACAGGAAGTGGAGGTGGGGGCAGGGACTGGGGTCTGGGTCCTTGGCCGGGGCGCTTGGGGCATTCTGATTTCCAATGTCCTTCTTGCTTGCAATAATGACATTGGTTCCCATAGCCTGGGTTTTGTGGGCTCAAGGATCTATCTCTTCCCCTGAATCTACCCGGGCCTCCCCTTCCCCGTCCTCGTCCCCTTCCTCTACCTGGACCCTGCAACTGAGAAATCTGTAAGGCCATTAACTTAAACTCGGCATTGTCTTTAGACCGTTCCAATTTGTTATGAAAATGGTTAGCCGCAGCAAGGACTTCAGTCAAATCTTTAGTTTCCCAGCCAATAATTACTGTTTGAATTTTCTCAGCAATTTTAGGGTTAAGTCCCTGGATGAATGCTGCCACTATTGCTTGTTTAGCATTTCCGACTGGGTTATCCATTCCTGAGTATCGTTCAAATGCCTGTTTGAGGCGTTCCAAATAGTCACTGGGGTGTTCATTTTTGTTTTGTTTACAGGTATTTATTTTGGTCCAGTCTGCCTTTTTTGGGCAAATTGTGAGAACTGCCTGAACCAAAGCATTTCTCTTGTCAATAAAGTCTTGGCCAATCCCTGGGTTTTGATCTGGCCAAGTACAGGCAGCATACAGACGTAGCATAGTTTCCTTGGGCAAAATCGATCGCATGAGCTGATTAATGTCAGCCCATGTTGGATTATAACAATTTATAACAGTCTGCAATTCTTCCTGAAATTTTTCTGGGTCTTCCCTGATTTTGGGGAATTTTTGAGTTAAATTGTAGAGATCACCTGGAGTCCAGGGTGCATGCACGGTTACTATATTTTGTCCATCGGTGCCAATGCCTGGCATTTGTCTTAGGGGGTAAACTTGTGCAGCTCGGGATCTAAGATTGATGGGAGATCTTTCCATGCCTATTCCCATTCTTCTAAATACACCTGTGGTGGGTTGTGACCCAGGAGTAAATTGCCACACTGGTGATGATTGAGTGGCAGATATGGTGGATGAGTCCAGACTATTAAGCTCCGTGGATGGATTTACTGAAGGAGCTTCAGCTAATGAGTTACTAGCCTGGGCTGCAGCCTGATGTTGAACCGGTTGTTGCTGATGTGGGAGTCCCAGGAGAGCAGGGTTCGAACAAAGGTCAAGGATATCCTCTGCTGGCTCCGGTGGTGGGGGCGCCCCGGGCAATGCTGGATACATCGGAGCGGTGGCCGGCGTGTAATTTGGGGGAGCAGCCAATTTCTCCCGAACAGCTTGTAACTGCTGTTTTAATTTTTCTTGAGAGTCTTTTAGGCTCCTAGTTTGAGATTCTGTCCGCCTTTTGGACATTTCATCATACCAATAAAAGAACGCGTCCCACTGGTTTTGTGGTGTTTTGGATCCACGGGACTCTAAAGCCCCTCTTAAGTGCACTATTTTATCCTGATCAAATGTTCCTTCTTGTGGAAAATGCTTCACAGGATCATCCCTAGTATACCAGTTCCACTTATCCAGGTACTTGCAAGCCTCGGGAGAATAGTGTGTGTACATAAAGTACGCCGGAGTCCCCTTAGGGGGGACGGGAACTTGTTTAGACTGACTCGTTCCCATTTTCAGTCACACAGGGAGACGTAGGAGAGGCTTATTTAGGATGTCCGGGCCGCTCAGTGCCTTGCCCCGCAGTTTTTCACTGCCCAGACAAAAGGCTTCTGACCCGACACCGGCTCATAAAATGGAAATGGGAATGGGAAACACAAGAGGAATCCTTTCACTCCTGCTCTCGGCAGAAGCTACTGGGACAAGGGGTTTGGAAAAGACAAAATCACTCAGACGCCCTGTCCACTGGGTCACGAGGTTTCAGCTGGGCCCCCTTGCTTTCGACGCTACCTTTTTTAGGCAGAATCGGGGCGGCTAGACCCAGCCTTAGTCCCAGACCTGGTCAGTGGCTCATTTTTCTAAATGCACACACACACATTTATTCAATCACTGGGAAGCCCTGTCCACTGGGTCACGAGGTTCCAGTTGGGCCCCCTTGCTTTCAAAACTGCCCTGTCAGGCAGAATTGGGGCGGCTGAACCCAACCGTAGTCTCAGACCTGGTCAGTGGCTCATATTTCTAAATACACACACATGCACATTCATTCAGTCAGCCAGACCTCCTCCCCCACACCGCCTTAGTTAATTAACGACAAGCCCGATGTGCTGTAGGATGAAGGTGCTTCATACAGTTTCTCCCTAAATAAAACGTACGTTACCAGACACAAAATGGGATCCTTTACCAGACAGAAAATTTTAGCCGGCAGTAAGGTTCAGACTGACCTGTTTTAACAAGGTTCAGATCCAGTTACCACGGCCAAGTTGGGAGCCTACAGGCAGTCCTCCTCCGAAACCCCAATAGAGATTTTGAATTAGGTCTCTTACCTCTCAAGTTTGGCGCCTCGGGGTTCGGGGAGGGGGCAGTCTGCGGTCCTCCTTCCTCAGCCTGTGTTCTGGATCCGAGTCACGGCACCAGGAATTGTCGTGGAAACACACGCAGCATATTTTTGGGTCAGGTCAGCAGAAGCTTTTATTTAAAAGAAACTACAGCTGTAGGGGGGACTCCAAAGTGACATGGATTTCCCAAGCACTTGGAAGGGGTCCCCCCCCAAGAGCAAAATCAGGAGGCTTATATACTTTTTAACAGTTGCTTACAACTCACGTGATCATATAGTGAAATTAGCATGAAAAGCGGCTATAATATTACTTCATTATTTCTTTGCTGTAATCAGGATGGGAACTAATGGGGGAGGCGAGGTTAGTTCACAAACCTCCTTCTTGCACCTGGAAATCAGATTTGTACATATTTTTTTGCTATCTTCAAGGCCACGGTGAGCGAAGCAGTTGCAGAGGAGTTACAAAGAACAAACACTTTCTCTTATCTGTTCTACTATACAGAGCCAGCAATTCTCCACAAAGCGGTTATGTCATCTTATAACTAAAATAATCAAAGTTTAAGGCATATATTTTTTCTGATTCCACACTAGTAAATAAGGCCTGAGGCTATAAATGGAAGAATCAGGATAAATAAAACACCAATTACTGCCTGTCCTCTACAATGACTGAAACCAGGATGCTGTGCGAAAATATCATGATTCTATAACTCAAGTCCAAGGCTGAGTTGTGAGGCTTGTAGTAGAGGCCTTCAGCCCTGTGACATGGAAGCCTTGAGAGTCTTGAGGCTTACAGCTCCTTGACAAGAAACCTTTTATCTGGAAAGTCTCATTCCTCTTAAGGCTTTTAGGCTTCCTGTTGCAGACCTGGGAGCTTTGAGGATAAGAGCCTTGGATAGTGCTGGGTCTCTTGGAGCTTCCAGGTCCAGCAGGATCTTCCTGGAGCTGCAGATAAGAGCCTGAAACACCTGGAATCTTTGACTCTGAGATGGTCCTCTTGCTGGGGCTATTTCAGAGCCAAGGACCTGCAGCCTCCACTAGGCAGGCTGTCAGAAAAGATCAGGTTTCCATTGGAAACTTGCCTTTGTTGCATCATGGCAAATTCATTCCAATAAATGCATTTCCATGACTCATCCATTTGCAATTTTGACAGAATTGTTGACCATTTATAATTGTAAGTAAACCTTCTCCTACATACATATCAGGATTGAACAGACAGTTTTCCTTGTACCATTTTCTAACTTTTCAACTCTTGAGCTTAATATTCTTATGACACAGTTTTGAGTATTACTGTAACTCTGGTTGAGAAAGCATTTTCAAATGCAAGATGATGAAGTATATTATTCTTGTTTACTATAAAGGTTGGCTGTAGTAATTGTTTATTTGATTCCAACTATATAGACCTATTATGACATAAATTGCCCCACCATTTTGTAGGATGCTTACAATTCTTTGACAGGCACCTTCCTTTTTATTTATTCTTATATTCTCTACCTCTGCATTTTTGATAGTTCTGAGGCACTCTCTTCTTGCAAGTAGATTTTTCCTCTAGTGATGTTTTACTTACACCTGTATTTTTCCCTTCCTGACTGTGTATTGAGCACATCCTTGCACAAAAACACCAGGGATGTGTAAGATTAATTCTCAGCTTGATAAGAAACTCTCATGTCATTCTTCAGCACATGCAGAGTGTCATATTTCCAAGTAGTTTACTGAGACTTAAAGTGAAGCAGTCTGTCAGTTTCCTCTAGAAAAGTGTATTAAAAACAGACAAGTAAATTCAAAGCTTAATTACCTCAGTAAGTTTCAACTGATATACTGAGAGTGGAACTACTAGGTTTGTTTTCTGCAACTTTGATACAATGCTTCGAGTAGGATCAGAAATGTTGTATGCAAGAAATAATTGTTTCATCTTCAGGTAGAAATCTTCTCATTGTTGGTATTTGCAGTGCAATTCCATTCTTTCACCATTCACAGTCACTTCTTATTCATTAAAATCTGTTCCTACAACTGAAGCATATTTTTACTGTAGTATCTAATGACCTTACTCTATAGTTAACAATCTGAGAATTTTGTGGATTTTGCAAAACCTGGCATTGCTCATGAAATCTGTGCAATGCCTGCAAAACCTTCAGGAAAGAAATCTTACAGAAAAGAAAAGGCTGGCTGATCAGGGGGAGTCAGCACTCTTCAGGGTGCTGAGATAGCCCAGCAGGGTGGAGAAGAGAGGGAGCTGCCCACTTAAAGGGCTGTGGGCAAGATGGCTGCTAGCCCTACCTGTTGCCACTGATTGGCTGTGAAGGCTGTATGTCATGAAGCCCTGCCCCTCTCTACCAATCAGTGGTGAGGGGTAGGACTGCATGATGGACAGCTCTTGCAGCTAATTAGCGGTGAGGGGCAGGGCCACATGACAGGCAGCCCCCACAGCCAATAAGCAGCAAGGGATGGGGCCATTAGGCCCCCTCAGACAGTTGGGGGGTGGTGGCTCTATACTCTGCCTGTGAAATAGCTGCCCTAGCCTATGTTCTCCCCATGAAATCAAGGCACAGCCCCCATGAATTAGGTAGGTCCCTATCTATAGTGAAAGTTAAATGGACACAAGATGCACAACCTTACACTGCTACTCAATACAGAGCCACTCAACACAGAAAAAAGTTACTGTTGAAAAAGTGAGGAGTAATTTTATAGTGCACTGGGTTTCTGCTTCCACTTTCAGACAGTGTTAGGAGTACGGGCAGAGCGTAGGCTAAATTACTCTGAAATGGCCCAATTTGCTTGCATGGGCATGACTGCCTTATTATCAACATCTCTTTCAGTGCTCAGCAGCTGGGTGTCTTTCTGTGTAGTCTTGTACTTCTGACTCCTGGCTCTTAGTTCCTATGTTTTAGTCCTAGTTTTCCAGCCCCTGAATCCTACCTATTTGTTTTTAGTCTTCTAGGTTCCACTTGTATGTTCCTAGTTTCCTGTTTCCTGGGTCCAGCTTGTTGGCTTTCTAACTTCATTCTTGTTCCTGATTCCTGCCTGCTGACTCCTTGACTTCCAGCCCCAAACTCCAGAGCTCCAGAGTCACCTGCTGGCTTCTGACCCCTCTGCTCCAGCCCCCAGGGTGGACCCAGGTCCTCTAATAGCTGTTTCCTTTATTGTTTAGTTTGGTGGTCCCCTAACTGTAGTTGGGACCTTGCTTCCCTGATCTTGTTAGTTCCTGAGCATTCTGGATTGTAACCCTCTAGGACAAGAGTAGGCAAAATATGGCCCATTGGCTGTGTCTGATTTCATTCAACCTGCAGGCAGGTACCTACCAATTCACCATATGTGGCCTGGCCCCAGGATGCCCTTGCTGTACTTGCATGGGGTTGAGCCCCATTCACTTCTGTGGGGGCAGTGTCTGCTGTGCTCTCACCCTCGCTCAGCCCCGCTCTCACCCTGACCCGGGCCCCAGCCCCGCGGGTAGGGCAGCGCAGTGATGGTTGAGGGAAAGGCAGTGATGGTGGCAGGTGGGCGGGGAGGGAAAGTGGTGGCAGAGGTGGCAGGCAGTGGTGGGCAAAGTGGCGGTGGCAGTGGCAGTGGGTATGTGGGCAGGGAAAGTGGCAGCAGTGGGTAGAGGGGTAGCAGCAGGTGGGGGCAAAGGAGCAGGTGGGTGAGCATGGAGTGTGGATGTGGAGGGGCATGGGGTCCACCTGGCTTCATCGTGTGAGGCCCCTGATTGCTCACATGCAATTCCCAGGTTCTCTGCCCAAGCTCTGCATCTCTGGGGGAGCCCTGTGTGATGGAGTTAGCAGTCTGGCCCCACTCACTACCACGTGCAGGTCATAGGGAATGGTAGGAAGCTCTGCATTATGGAGCCAAGCTGGCTCTTCCCCTCTCTCTGCTGCCCTGGCCGAGCGCCATGAAATGAGCCTTAATCATGCTGGGCTCCCCACAACAGCTCAGGGCTCAAGTGAAGAACCTGGGAACTGCATGTGAGTCCTGTGTGATGGAGCTGGTGGCCTGGCCACCTACAGCCCTGGGGCTTGCCAGGACCACATGCCACCAGGGGGCTCCACCTGCTGTGGGCCTTGAGCACCCCAAAGGCCCACCACCTTCTGCTGCTGCTGGTGGCAGGGGCTGTGCACAATGGGTGGGGGGTATGTGTGAGGGGGGTGTGTTTGTAAGGGGGGCCCCACATGCACACCCCACCCTATGCATGCACCCATGCCTCCCATGTACATATCATATGTACACCCCTCCCTCTAGCCACACCCTCATCCATACCTCCCTCCAGCCACACACCTCACAAACTCCCACACACCCACAGGCCCCCACCAACCCCACACCTACCCACACACACACTGACACATCCCCAGAAACTCACCCCCATGCAAACCCATACACATATTCACAACTCCCCACAAGCCCCATACCCACCTTCCCACATCTCCCCACAAACCCCAAACATCCACACTCACATCCCCACACTGTCCCCAACACATGACATACACCCCCCCACACCTCTCCACCCCCCCCAATATACAAGAGAACGATTTCATTTTGAGCTATTATGCAATCATTTCTAGATACACTATGCAAACACACACATATCAGGATAAAAATATTCTTTGAAATAAAATTAAAATATGTTATATGAGATGTTTGATTTTTAGTATATAATTTTGTTTTTTTTTTCCAGTTCCAGGATGGCAACCCCCCCTCCCAAAAGGAGAACTTCCAGGGGCAAGGGGAGGGACTTCTGGTGGCAAAGGCCAGGGGCTAGGGGGCAGGACTTCCAGTCCCAGGATGGTGACCAGGGGGCGGGGCACTTGATAAGGGGTAAGGCTACCCTTGCAGTCCTTGAAAGCTCACCAAAACTCATTAAGCCCATATTATTGCCCACCCCTGCTCTAGGATGCCTCCCTACATCCTGGCTGTACCCCTGACAGTCAGTTTGATTCTCAAGTATCTTACTGAAGGCAAGCTGGTTCCCTAACAGTGGTCTGATGCTGTAATAATGGTCAGCTAGTTTGTCCAGTCTTTAGAGTAAATTTACTACAAAGTAAAATTCAGGGTAAATTTCTCTATAATTACTATGTTGCATGTGCACATGCTTCCATTTTACATGTGCATGGTTGCACAAAGGCCTGCTTCACGGATTATTTCTGTTTTTAATCCTATGCATTACTTGGAAGGTGAATGCCCTAAGTACAAGCCTTGCAGTCATGCTCTCTCCTTCTAGCTCTCTCCTTCTAGCTTCATTGTGCTCTCTCCTAGCTTCATAGTCATATATTATTTTCTCCACAGTGGCACACCTTTAACAGAAAGCTTGACCCCATCCAAGGCATAAGATAGCCCCATGCCCAAGGCAAGAGAAACACAGAGACCATAAAGGTTTTACTGTCTCACAGGACAGATTTTATCTGACCTTCTATGAAGGAGAGCAGGGTATGGAAGAGTGTAAGGACCAATCAGACAATTGCAATATTCATGCAAGGACTGGCATGATTGTAGTTTCACACATCAAGAAGAGCAGAGAGGTCATTCTAACTCAGGGGTAGGCAATTATTTGGTTCCTTATTTCGGTGAGCTGTTGCAGTCTAGGTCAGCACGTTAACGCCCCCCCCCCCCCCCCCCTTCATTTTAGCACAACAGTTCACCAAAATTCCCTAAGCAGCCCCAGACCATCTGCCTGGCAATGTGCCCTGCCAGTGTGGGTCCTGGCCAGTCTCCATGGAGACCCCAGGATTTCAGGGTGGTAGCAGCGTGGGGCCAGGACCTGGGGCAGAGCCACAATTCACTCCTGCATGACCCTGCCCACAGAACTGGTGCCTGTTGCAGGGGCATGTGGGCAGTGGATCATGGCTCTGCTCACTGCTCTACCAGAATGGGACTGCAGGCAGGCAAGGAGCAGCATCTGGGAGCGGGATGGGCAGGTGGCAGGGGCCAGGACCATAATTGCAGGGCCCTGTGCTGTAACCACCTCATGATCCCAGCCTCTCCCACCCACTCCAGACCTGAACAGCTTTCTGCCCAGCCTCAGCCCCATCCCATCTGCCTGGCCACATGCCTTGCCTGTGTGGGTCCCACTACCAGCCGTGGGTGTGGGGCGGACTTGTTGGGGTGCCTGGGCAGCCAAGTGAAGGCAGCCAGAAGGAGCTGCTGCTGTCAGGGCTGCCAGGAAGTGAGTCTGGCCACCATGCCACCCAGCCCCACTGAGCTCCTGGGGATGGTGGGACCAGTTGCACATGCCACAGCCCAGGATGCCCCCTGCACCTGGGCAGGGCAGGACCAAGGAACCTGCCACAGGCCAGACACAATCCCTTGATGGGTTAGATTCAGCCCACAGGTTGTACTTTGCTCCCACAAGTATGAACTGAAGATGTATCTAGTAAGCAATATGCTGCATCTATATAAATGAGTATCCTCCCAGAGTGTGGTAGGGAGCTCTGGGAAATGTACAGTACCTCCTAATAGAATGCCTCTCCATGCTCCCTTGGGACAGTGAGGCTCTGTACCAGCTCTGAATGACTCTGTGGCTCATCACCTACAAAAGCTCAGTCTGGGCCTTCAGGGACTCTGTTTCAAAAAATGTGATGCTATGCTTCATGGATATGTCTATGCTAGATCAGGCAAAACATCCCTTGTATGAGTTTGGGTGGAAGAGAGGGGAACCGTATTGTTTTCTGTGGCATTTTGGAGGATTTCTGTATACACACTTTGCTGAACCTTTGGCATGAATTATGCTGAGGTCAGTAAATCTTATAAGGGTGTGATGGTTACTGTCCTTGGCTCAGGCTTTTGTGTGTGTTCACCACACTTTTCTGTTAATGATTGGTGGAAAAAATCCACTTCCTGACTTCCACACTAATGAAGACCAGTTGAAAGAGAAAATTCAGAACAAGGAGAGAATGAGTAGTTTACTTGTAATAACTATGCCAGCCAGCTTCTGTGCTTAAATGTGTATTTGTCAAGATGAAACGATGTCTTTGAACTAGTGAGCATAATCTTCTGCTAGCAAGTGAACTTTAGGATATCTTCTAATCCATCTGGAATTATTTTGAATACAAATATTCATTTTTTTTTTCATATTGGTAAAAATCAAAGGAGTTTATTTCACAACTTTGAATATTTGCTATCCATAGTACTGAATATTCCACAACATTGAACAGTGTGTATATGTATACTACACTAAAAGGCAAAAAATAAGAAGGTACTTCTAGCAGCCTAATGAGAAGATTTTTCCCCCTCATTTTTATGAAAAGAACCAACTCCTGGGGAAAACTCAAAGGCATTGGGATGGGTTTGGTTCACTGACATTCACAGGTAAAAACGGAAGGAAAACTCTATCTACTGAACATGCTCAAAAGTAAATAAACAAGGACTACCGCTTAGGTGCCTTCCTCCAATTCTGTTATGATCCAATTCATTCTGGGGAGTGCACAACATCTGGTCAAAAACCCCAATCCTGATATTCTCTATTCAGGTTGAATGGGACCTGGAACCTAGGTTTCCCATTTCCTTAGCAAGTACTCTAATCATTAAGGCTACTGAGCAAAAGATTGGTGGATCCTCCCCCCATTCTCCTTCTCTATCTCAGCTGTATTCTCTGTCTCTACCTGTAACTCATCACTTTGCTTTCCCACAAACACAGATATAGCCAACCACCAGAAATTTGGAAATGTTTTGGCAACAAAGACAGCATTGCACACCACTGATATGTATTTTCATATAATTAAACCTCAAGGTAGATTCCAAGTAAGGGGAATCTTACTTGGAACCCTGTAGTCCAGAGCCAGAAGTACAAACACACTCAGCAGCAACATAACAATATGAAAGAAAATGCCTACTGACTTTTCCATTATCGAGGTCATCTTCTAGTTTGGCAGCGGGAAGGAAAGATCTGGGGATGAATAAAGGACATAGGTTTTAGCTCCTAGTTAATCAGAGTCATAGACCATTTTGCCATGATTGAGAAGGGTTCAGTTTACTTTTTTTGTCTGAAAGATAAGATCACATTTACCTGAATTAAAATAAATAAATAAATATATATATATATAAGTAAAAAGGCCAGATGCACAAGTAGCTCCCTGTGTCTTCCCTAGGATTTGTGAAGGTAGCAGGATCAGGGCAGTGATGCCTAGCATTGACCAAACTTTGCTCCATTTGAAATCAATGAGAATTTTGTTATTGACTTCACAGTCACAGAGTTAAGAAAATGATGAGCACAATCCCTCCTATAATCTTCCTGAACAGTATGAGATTCCTACTGGATAACAAATCCCAATGCTATAAACAGTTAGTTTGAAGAATTATATTAGATTTAGGAATAGTTTGCCCCAGGAAATGAAGCATTTCAATCTCTTTAAGCTACCCCACTGGATTCCTGTTGTATATTCATTTATGGCCCTCTTAAGACCTTCTTCTTTGGTGGCTATCCGAAACTGAGCAGACTTTCATATAATGTTTCTCCCTTTCCTCTAGTCCCTTTGGGTATGTTACAGGCATTATGCAGCAGGAACTGTCTTTCAGCAATATTTAGACAGCACCACACAGGTTGTGTGATCTGCTATAAATAACTAGATTAGGTCATCCTGTGAAGATTTACACTGCTTAATTTGACACACTGGCTATGTACAGACAGTTAAAAAGCATGAGGTGGGATTGATTCAGTCTACACAGCTTTCGCTGAACTGTGTAGATTGGACTTATCAAACAAAATACACATTCACTCATGGGTTGGTCAAGGCAGGCTGATGCCTGCACTGGCCAAGGGGAGCGCTGCACACCTCCCAGCCCCACTGAGTTGCAAACACCCCAGCCCCACTCCCTCGCTAGCCCCCTGCCTGTTAGCTGTGGGAGGGGGCACATGAGGGGAGGGCAATGGACCCCTGCTCTGACCCCCAGCTGGGGTCTGCACAGTGGGTTGGGGAGAAAGCAACCCAGGTAAGGGCTTCCTCCCTTCTAGCATGGCTCTGCTGGGCTGCAAATGCCCTAGCTCCACCCCCTTGCCAGCCCCCAATCTGTCAGCTGTGGGAGGGCAAATATGGGGGAATGGATCAACCCCTAGCTGGGGTCTATACAGTGGAGGGAGGCCCCAGAGGCTGACAGGTGAGGGGCTGGTGGGGGTGGGCGGCAAGGGTGGGGCATCCACAGCCTAATGAAGCCATGCTGCAGGAAGAAAGGTCCCATCTTGGGGGCTTTCTCCCCACTCCCTGTGCAGACCATGGCTGGAGGAAAGGGATATGGGTCCAATTCTCCCTGCTCTGCCCATGACTCACAGGTGGGGGCTGGCAAGGGGTCAGGGCTGCAGCATTTGCAGCCTGGCAGAGTCATACTGCAGGAGAGAAACTCCCTGTCTGGGGGGCTTTCACCACCACCCCGGTGCAGACCCTAGCTGGGGGCCAGAGTGGGGTTTCATTTCCCATCCAAGCCCTCCGCATCTGATAGGTAGGGGGTAGTTAAAAGATGGGAGTGGTGAGGGGATGGGGTTCAGGCATTTGCAGCCTTGAGGAGTTGTACTGCAGGGAAGAAAGCCCCTGCCTTGGGGGCTTTCCCTCTTAGCCTCTGTGTAGCCCCAGCTGGGAGGCCAGGGCCAGAGCAGGATCCATTCCTCCCCACTCCCCACCCGGGTTGCAGAGCTGTATTGTGGGGAAGACTGCTCCCACCTCTGGGGGCTTTTCCCCACCCTCTGGCTGCAGAGACCCCCAGGCTAGTGGGGTTGGGGAGTCTGCTTCAGCTCTGACAGTCAGGAGCTGGGCCACCTGGCTGGGCTGGAGCAGGCAAGCTGAGGCAGAGGCTAGCCCAGCTGACCTGCAGGGTGTGTGTGTGTGTGTGTGGGGTGGGGTGGGGTAGGGGGAGCAGGGCTACAATGCATCCTGGGATGCAGGGGGACTGAGACCTAACTTGTATTGGGAGGGGATCTGGGACAGAAGTTGGATAGACTGTTTTAACCTAAATCTGTTAAATCTGATACTACACCCAACCAGGTTAATCTTAAACCAGGTTCAGCCATTTTGAAACCGGGTTATGTGTACTGAACTTCTGATTTGTTATACGTTTAAACCAATTTCCAATCACTTATGGTTATGTGTAATGTCTGTCCCTAGCCACTGCGGTTAGTCCCACTGAAGCAAATAGGCATGCACACAAATCTTTTCACAATTGGGCTGTAAATAGCTTCTGTCTATACCTGTATGTACTTGATTGAGGAAGTGGAAATACTCTCATGCTTTTCATTGCCAATAAATGATGGGTAACAAGACAAATATTTTCACAAAATAAGAGCAAATTCATTAAAGTTTCAGGAAAGATGGGATTTGCTACTTAAATATAACTCTGTAATATTTCACCAGTGAAACCCTGAATAATCTACTCAGTTTCCAGAAAGGCTGTTGTCCTTAAACAAGCTGTTTATGTTTCTGCCTCCAGCTGGGTTTCAACAGAGCTCACAAATTATTTTTAAAAGTACTGTAATTAAAACAGCATTAACTAGATGCAAACAATTTGATCCCTTTGTTGCCCAAAGATTTTCATAATATGAAACTATCACCTGTGTAATTTTGTGGCTCGGTATTTTAAAGATTAGAGTATGGGCCAAACTTCCAAAGTAGCTTCTGCAATCATGGATGAAAATGTTGCACAGCTGTAACCACAGCTGTGTACACAGGCAAGTATTCGTCAGGTTATGTATTTGCCTTTATGTTCAATCTGTATTTTTATAGAAACATTGGGAGATGTTTTGCCATTTAATTTGCCACAGAAACTTAAGCCATGGGAAATTGCTCAAAAACACCTCACAGGCATGCAACACTGGTCACCAAAATTTAAAATGTTTATTTTTTCCTATTTTCAAGGCCTCCCTTTCAGTGCAACTGTCTCTCTCTTTTGTATTTCAATGACTATTTGTATTACATATTGCTTTATAACAAACATTTAACAAATGGAGGATTCCTGAGTAGACTATGTGGAATGGACTATTCTCATCGCACTCAAGAATGCATTTTCTTTGGTTTTTTGTTTGTCTTGTAGCATATATTGTTATGTGTGGGCAATGTACAAGTTGTTGCCGTAACTACAACAGACAGAAAAGGATACAGGATTTTACAGAGGAGCCTGTGGGAGCAGCAACTGGCTGCTGCAGGGGTGGCTGTACCTCCTGCTCCTAGCTTCTGTCCCCTCTCGACCCCCATTCAGGGTGTGCATTCCACTCTGCGAGCAGCAGTCAGGAACTTTAAATCCACAAAGCAGAGAAGAATTCCAGCTCCCGTCCCCTTCAAGATCAGAGGCACTTATTTCCCCTCTTTTCTCTTCCACTCCTTCATCTGCTGCTGCTGGTGTCCCAAGGGCAAGTGGAGCTCCAGAGCCACCACAGCTGGGCTGGGGTCATCCCAGGAAAGTGGCAATGGCAGTGGGTGGGTTCCCTCTCCCTACAACTGCTCCAAGGCTGATGGGGAATACCCCGGGGACCAGGCAGGGAAGGGGAACTTGTCCACTTGCCACTTCTGCTGCTGATTAAGGCTGAGCTCAGCCCCCACAGAGTACAGCTGCCCTGGGACAGTGGGGACAGTAGTAGCACCAGGCAGGGGAGGGGATGTGTCTCTTAGCACAGAGGGGAAGGGGTGGGAATCCTTACCTTCAGAGACTTAAAAAGTCCCTGTTTGCTGCTTTTGCAATGTGACCAGAAAAAAAGTGTGGCCATGTCACAGCCACTGTTTCTGGATCCACCTCTGACAACATATATAATGTTGTTTTCTTTATTTGAAGTTTATTGAATATAACTTTAGCTTTGCTTTTATTTGCACCAGCCCTTGAAGCCCTTTTCCCCATGTAGTTGGGGATAGTGAATAAAGAAAGTAAGCAGATCTCTTTTTACTTGTGGTCAAGTAAATCTATTGACTTCACTCATTGATGTTACTACGGTATGTATGGATGCAGTGTTTGACCCATAAGGTAAATGAATAATGAAGCACAAGTATTTCTTTCAAACCGTACTTGTAAAGGATGAATCTTAATTTCTTGTTGTGATGGTGCTTGGAGTATTGTTGTAGCTTTAATGGTTTGGAAAATGTATGATTGGCAAAGTTTTGTGATATCTTTCCTTTGGCCAGCTGTATAGTTGGGAGAGATGTTATATAAGGACAAAACCACCTGAAGTTTGTCCAACATCTCTTCCCATTATACAGTTAGTTAAAGATCACCCTTACCTCTTTTATTTCTTCTTACTTTGTCATTTACACTGATACAAAGTAACAAATTAGAATTATCATGTTTTATATTAATTTCATACAGTTATGAATGACCTAGAGCAGTGCAAGCCAATGGAATCAAACATGTGACATTCTGACTTATGGTACAAATCTGTAACATTTTTTCTTCTTGTAAAGTTGCATATTTAAAAAAACTGTAGGCGCCAGCTACATTAATGGAATTATTTTTACACTCAGCAAATTCTACTGGTTGTTGACTTTACTGGTGCTCATTTCATAACCCCCCCCCCCTGCAATTTTTCCTTTTTTCTGTTAAAAAAAAAAAAAAGGCAGAAAAAACCCAGAAAATGAATTTGTTTTCTGTTAACTTCCTCACAGGCTAGGGACAGACATTATACATAAACCAGTTTAAGTGATCAGAAACTGGTTTAAACCTGTAACAGAACAGATGTTCAGTGCACATAAGCTAGTTAGAGAATGGCTGAAACTGGTTTGAGATAAACCTGGTTGAATGTAGTATCAGACTTATCTGATTTGGCTCAAACCAGTTTATGCAATGTCTGTCGCAGACCCCTTGCTGGTTTAAGAAAAAACAGACGCCCCCAACATCCCAGCATGCTCTCTGGGCTGGGCAGGGCTGTTTGCTCCACAGCAGGGCTGGCCCCTCCCTTTTCCTCTTTGGCTGGAGCTGCAGAGACTATGGGCTTCTTTCCCCCCCTCCCCCGACTCCCTGCTGAGCAGGAATTTGCCCCTCCTCTCTGCTTTGCTGAGGAGGTGTCTGTGTATTAGTTAGCACAGGGGTTGTCAACTGGGGGTATGTGTACCCCCAGGGGTACTTTGAAAAATCCCAGGGGTATGCAGGGGTCGGCAGGGACAGAGTGCTGCCACCCCATGCTGCTGCCTCACAGGAGCAGAGCTAGGACAAGAACAGGGCTGCAGAGACGCTGTGCTGCTGCCACTCTGCCACTTGCCATCCCCCCACTCCATGTCTGGCCTCTCGCCACTGTCCCCACCCCACACTTTATGTCCAGCCGCTTGCTACCTGCCCCCCTGTCTGGGTGTCTGGTGGTGCATCCCCCCTGCTCGGTGGCCAGGGGTACACTGTTCCATGTCTGTCTGCCTGGGGATATAATGATTGAAAAAGGTTGAAAACCCCTGAGCTAGCTTGCAGAGAGCAAATCAGGAAAGCCAAAGCTGTGATGGAACTCCAGCTAGCTACAAATATCAAGGAAAATAAAAAGTCCTTTTTTAGATATGTGGGGAACCAGAGGAAAAGCAAGGGCAACATTGGACCCCTGCTAAACCAGATGGGGCAACTGACAACTGACGCCCAGGAAAAAGTGAACTTGCTAAATGGGTACTTTGCGTCAGTTTTTCATCAGTTCCATGACCCTGCCCACTATGGGTCAGGGAGGCCCAGGTGAGGGAGATTCCTTGCCCTCCATCGAAGCTGACCTCATGAAGGAACACCTTGATAGGCTGGATACCTTCAAGTCTGCCGGCTCTGATGGGCTACATCCAAGGGTACTCAGGGAGCTGGTGAGCATCATAGCTCAGCCCCTGGCATGGATCTTTGAGAGCTCTTGGCACTCTGGTGAAGTGCCCAATGATTGGAAGAGGACCAATGTGGTGCCTATCTTCAAGAAAGGGAGGAAAGTAGATCTGGCAAAATACAGGTATACAGGTCCATCAGCTTGACCTCTATCCTGGGGAAGGTCTTGGAAAAGATTATCAAGGAGGTCATCCTTAACAGACTAGCTGAAGGCAATATCCTGAGGGATACCCAGCATGGGTTTGTTGCAGGTAGGTCTTGCTTGACCAATCTCATTTCCTTTTATGACCAGGTGACATATCG
>NW_005842096.1:1315125-1315547 GCF_000455745.1 Alligator sinensis | reverse complement strand
CCTCGGGGGTAAAGCATCCACACCTGAGGATAGGAGGGTGATCCAGGCAGATCTGGACAGACTCATGAAATAGCCGGATGAGAACCTGATGGTGTTCAACACCTCTATCCTGGGGATGGTCTTTGAAAAGTTTATTAAAGAGGCCATCCTTACTGGACTGGCCGACACCAACATCCTGAGGGATAGCCAGCACGGGTTTGTTGCGGGTAGGTCTTGCTTGACCAATCTCATTTCTTTTTATGACCAGGTGACCTATCACCTGGACAAGGGAGAAGAGATTGATGTCATATAACTTGACTTCATAAAAGCCTTTGATCTGGTATCCCATGATCACCTCTTGGCGAAACCGGCCAATTGTGGCCTTGGGCCCACTATGATCCGCTGGCTGGGAAATTGGCTCCGTGGTCGGGCCCAGGGGGTGG
>NW_005842096.1:1309886-1314880 GCF_000455745.1 Alligator sinensis | reverse complement strand
GGGATGCTGTGGCTAGTAAAGCAAGCAAAATGCTGGCTTGCATCCATAGATGCTTCTCAAGCAAATCCTGCGACGTCATTCTCCCGCTGCACTCGGTCTTGGTGAGGCTTCACCTGGAGTACTGTGTCCAGTTTTGGGCTCCACAATTCAAAAAGGATGTGGAGAAGCTTGAGAGGGTGCAGAGGAGAGACAGGCGCATGATCAGAGGTCAGGAAAACAGACCTTATGATGAGAGACTGAGCGCCATGGGGCTATTCAGCCTGGAAAAGCGCAGGCTCAGGGGTGATCTGGTGGCCACCTATAAGTTTATCAGGGGTGCTCATCAGGATCTGGGGGAAAGTCTGTTCACCAGAGCTCCCCCAGGGGTGACAAGATCAAATGGTCACAAACTCCACTGTGACCGATTCAGGCTGGACATAAGAAAGAACTTCACTGTCCAATCCCCCAAGGTTTGGAATATATTGCCACCGGAGGCTCTTCAAGCACCCACTTTGAACGCCTTCAAGACACATTTGGATGTTTATCTTGCTGGGATCCTATGATCCCTACTGACTTCCTGCCCCTGGGGCAGGGGGCTGGACTCATTGATGCTCTCAGGTCCCTTCCAGCCCTAGTGTCTATGAAATCTATGAAATCACATGCTGGCAATGGTCTGTGCTGAATCAACAGGTAGAATCAACAGGCAGAATCAACAAGTAGCTGGTAATGTCCCTCTGTTGTTTTATTAATTGGGTGATAAACACTGTTATAAATTCCCTGCTGGGCTAACAGAGCCTAGATATACCCCACCTCAACTCCATGCTGTGGAAGGAAGGGAGGGCTGCTCTAGCACCTGCCCCCCACCTTCTAGCCTGAGCCACTGCAGGCCTGCATTTCTGGGATGCCTGTCTGGTTACAAAACTGATTTAGCCTAGGCAGGTTAGACTCACCTGCAAAGACTGAATCAATTCAGGCTCAGGCTTTTTGAATGTCTGTCCCTAGCCACAAACAAACAAACAAACAAACAAACAAACAAACAAAAGCTTATCATTTTTTTTTAGCAGTGGAAAGCATCAACACATGCAGCTATTCTTTGTTCAGCTTATGGATGTTCCCCTGGGGACATAGGCAGTCAGTCTAAAGCAAACTGGATGCTTTAACCTGTGCTATTGAATAATTTGGTTTTTGGTCAATTCCAGAAGAGAAGGGGGTATAAAGAAAGACCAGCATCAGCTTTGTCTCTTCCCAGCCTCGAAGACCTGGAGAGTGTGGGCTCACCTGCTCTTCTTAAATTTGCATTGTAACTAAAGTAGAGGTGCACAGAATCACTGATGTGAAAATAACATCAAAACCAAATGAACACATTGTATTGGAGTGAAATGACCTTTTTTCCCTAGTTGTCCCTATGTCATTTTATTCTTATCTCTGAATGCTACATTGTTTGTACTTATCTCTGTTATGTTCCTTTTTGTTGATGCAGTCTTTAAAAATTGATAATCCTTTCGTAAATTCTGATTAAATGCTCTAAATGCTGAATCCTTTCGGATATCTTTGCTATATGTGGTTGTATAGCAAGAGATAGCTAACAATACTGCAGTTTACTCAGAAGAAACTAGCATACATATAGACTTTAATTAGAGAATCCCTGGGGATACATATTGTTCAGAGAAAATTCTGGTTATTAGAGCCTTCGTTGCAGAGCAGAACTAAACCAAGGTGAACTTGTCTGTCAAATGAGCACCTAAACTTGTTGAATAATATAGCATTTCTGGCAACAGCTAAAATACTTTATTTTGATTCAACGGCCTTTAGGAATAAAGGACCATGTTTTCAAAGTTTTGGCACCACTAACTCAAGCTCTTGCCTTTGCAATTGGAGACAAATGGGGTGCATCCAGACAAGTAGGAATGGGCATTTCCCTGGGAACAAATAGCAGTGTCATCTAGTTGTGCCATTGCTACTTGTTCCTGGGGAACGCCCCTGCACGCATGCTCTAGTGCATGGGAAATTGCCCACAGGTGGGGTAATAATGCTACTCCAGCAGCCTTACCTGGGGTCCTGGGGGCCTCCTGGGTATGCAGCAGTGGCAATCCAGGCATGCAAAGCCTGGCCAGCAGGTGACATGCAGCCACGTGTGCTGCCCTGCTTTTTTTTGGACTTTTTTTTTTAGATACCTGGATTTCCTGATATCTAATTTTGGCTCAATGCTGCAGACAGGAAAATGCAGAGAACCTTTTCACATGCCCTGCATGAGTTTTGAGGTGCCTCTAAAGCCTTTGAGGTGCTGCAAAGAGCACATTCCCACTCACCTGGATGTGCCTGTGACAGCTGCATCTGTAGAGTATTTCCGAAGAGGATCCAAAGTGGGCTGCATCTGTAGAGTATTTCCGAAGAGGATCCAAACTGTGCTCCAGCCACTAGGTTATTAAGCATCATTATTATTTTTCACTTTACAAACAAATGCTAAGACAGCTGGAGAAAAAAAAGGAAGATACAAAGTGAATCCTTCTTGCAAACCTCATACTGGAAAAGACGAAAAAAAGTAAGTCTGCAACACAGGCTACCAATAGGTTAGAGAATGCCATCCTACAGAGAGAAGTGGGTGTTTATTAGTCTGATGTAGAGTTGCTGAGTAAATTAACTGAATAGGGTGCAATTTGGAAATCTGCATTCACGAGGTCCAAAGCTTCAGATCCAAATTAGAAACTGTATGGGGTAATTTTTATGCATCTTTGGGGTTCTTGTCATGGAGAGTTCAAACAAGGAAGAACAGGGGAACCATTTTATTAACAACAACTAACAGCTCCCTAATACTATATGGCAAAAACAGAACAATAACACAAGAATAATGCAATGCAGGCAGTACTCTTTTGCTGATAGGGTACATAACACAATTACAGGGTACGTCTACATGTGCACTTTAATGTGCAGTAGCCTATTTTACTTTTGTTGTGTAAAAAACCATGCTCATATGCTATGGTAACTGACTTTTCACTGGCTATGGCACTAGGTTCCTTGGGCTCTTCTGGAGTACCTTCAGGTACTGAAGATGTTAACAGGTCTAGAAAAGCAGCTGATGGACTCATTAGAATTGGTTCTGCTAGTGGTGGAACACCAGGCATTACAGAGGTCACATTGTCCAAGATTTGCCCCTGCATCTGATCAATGTGTCTGCAAAGTGTCTTTCCATCTGGAGTCTGGGCTTTATAGGATACTGATCCTCTGCCTTCAAGGACATGCAGGCATCCACTGTGGGCCAGTTGCATAGTTTCACATGTACACAGGTTTATTTGCTTCAAAGATTCTTACAGATTAAACATTCTGTTTCTTGGATAACTGATTTTCTTGCCTTGTATGGTATTCAGCTACCATATTTGGATGGAGCTGATCCAAACAATTTTTCAGCTGTCAGCTCATTAGTAGTTCTTCAGGCTGCAACCTGTAGTGGTACATGGAATCACATGCTGTTGTAGTAAGAAATTAGCTAATGGCTGGTTCCAGTCACCATCAGTGATTTATTTCAATGCATCTTTAGTAGTTTGGATCATCTACTTAGCTTGGCCATTTAATGATAAGTGGAATGGTTCACATGTGGTATGATGGATAAGATTCCTCCCTATAAACTTCTTAAATCCTTCAGAAGTGAACTGCATAGTATTGTTAGACATAATGGTATCTGGAAGACCATGCATTGTGAACAGCTGCCATAAAACTCAGATTAAAGTGTATGAAATCATTGATGAAATGGAAACAACTTCCAGTCACTTTGAGAAAGAATCAATGACAATAAAAAATATCTGGTCATGGAAAGGGCCAGCAAAATCTATATGCAGATGACACCATGGTGTCTTGGTCAGTTCCCACAGATGAAATGGAACTTTAGTTGGTGTATGGTGTGTAGCTTGGTATGGTTCACACCTCTTTACTGTTTGTTCAATGTCAGCATCTATCTTTGGCCACCAGATGTAACTTCTGGCAAACACTTTCATGTGAACAATCCCTAGATGTCCCACATGGAGAGCATTGAAAACTCATGTTTGACCTACATTGGGAATGACCACTTGGCTACCCCATCAGAGGCATACCTTAAGGGTGGAAAGTTTGTGTTGACATGCAACAAATGGTTTATATGCATCTGTGACCTTTGCTGAAGACCACCCTTTCCATACCCAGTTAAGTACTCAGGCTAGATTCTTAGCAGTCATATGAGCAGCGCCATCTGCTTAGAGGAAGATCAGAAGAGGACTGTAGCATCAGAACTTCAGAGAGTGGAGGACCAGTGAATTCAGGACAGGGGAACGGCAACCAACTCAGTGCATCTGCACTGACTGTCAACTTCCCAGGGTAGTGGTGTTTAATGGAGAAAGGGTCACATGCTTAGCAAGCATACTTTTCCTGGCAAAAGGGCAGATGCAGCTTGGAGATGGCTGTCTCCTGGGCGTTTTCTTTCAAAGGGTATGTACAGATGTTCACTGTACCCAATATATGATTATACAGCTTACTTTCAGCCATGTGATCATAGATCAAGAGTGGTTTGTGCACATGTTTACCAGTGCTGGGAGCTGTGCCATGAACCTGGTATATGTAACTTGGGGTGGGGGGAAGGACGGGTAGGATGGAGAGGGGGGTCAGCTAACAGGGAAGTTTGGCAGGTTGGGTGGGGAATGCATCTGCAAGGGTTAGTGGGTCTGTGGGGGAGGTCCGGGATTTAAAAACAGCCTGGTGAGGTTGGGGGCAGAGAAAAGCAGCTGGGTTCTCTCAGGCCTGGGACTGCGCTCCAAATGTGTATCGGTGAACTCCTCAGGTGGAATAATTTAGATTGGGCCTGCCATTTTTGGCAGATTTAACCTCCCAGAGATTGGCACTTAGATTGACCTAACTCTAGTTATGTAGATCTAAATGTAACATCTGCATGTACCCAAAAGAATTTCAAAGAGATTCTGACTGGAAGAGACAGCAGTTTTTCCCTGACAGGGCAGTCCCCTAGAAACAGCAAAGGTATTAACCCCACCTTG
>NW_005842096.1:1271930-1309876 GCF_000455745.1 Alligator sinensis | reverse complement strand
GGAATGGAGGGAGCTCAGCATTTCAGGACTTGGGGCATTATTATTACCATAAGTAATGAGATTGTAAAGGCTGTATTTGGTCAGATCCAAGGCTTCAGTGATTCAGGATGAATAAAGACCACAAGAGTTGACCTGAGTTTATTCACTCCACAAGCAAAAGTTACCAAATGCCCTAAGAATTTTGCTAAAGTGAAAAATGAGGAAGAATTAGTAAGGAGTGAAGTCCTTAAATTGTAGTTCATTTCACTCTGGCTCACCAAGCCAGTGCTATTAGCCCTTCACTTTATGAGCATTACTTAAGCATGTAACTGAAGAAAAGAACAGTAAATGCCCTAATCAAATTTCCTATGAAAGGTGTTTCCAGTACAATTAGAGGTTACTTCAAAGGGCTGCTGTACTGGAGAATGACCTCCAGATGAGAAAGCTTAGTTCAGGCCTGAGTTATTAAGCATTGCTATTATTTTTCACCTTGCAACCAAATGCCAACAGAGCTGGAGGGAAAAAAAAAGAGAGAGGAAGAAACAAAGTAAGTCCTGCTGCTAAATTTCATACTAGAAAGGACATAAAAAATAATTTAATAAGTCTGGAACACAGGCCAGCAAAAGGTCAGAGATTGGCATTCTACAGAGAGGAGTGGGTGTTTTATGTGATGTAGAGCAGTTGAGTAAATTATTCTGAAAGGGAACAGTATGCCTAGCTAGTGGAGGATCTGTAGCTTTTATAGGTACCAAGATGCACAGTGTCACAAAGCACTATACAAAATATTACCAAAATAGAGAGAAGTAGTTAGCTGCATTATTCTCAGGTCAGGTAGCAGGCAGGGCAGTGTGGTACCCTGGGCCAACTCACTGAGGAAGGTATAAGCTTTTGCAGGCTACAGCCTACTTTGTCAGGCACTACATACCAATGGTTCATGGAATATCACAGAACAGTCAGCAGAACACTGTCAAATCTGCTTCACTGTCCAGCATTTCTCTTCTCTAATTATGAAGGAGACGGGGATAGAAAGGAGGAATTCTTAAATCTTACAGTCTTCTTTTATTTGCAAAAGAATGAAAAAACTTCAAACTTAACCTTGTTAATATAGCTCTTTGCAATGAATTGTAATTACTCACCTTGCAATGATTCTCCTATGATAATACCTACAATGCTCTTTGATAACAGTAATTAATTCCCAACCAAAAGTAAAGAGAAGTTGGTCTTAATTATTGATTCTGAGTGTATGAGTAGGTTCACTTATTCTTTTCAAGTGATGTCTTCAAAGTCATGCTTCAGTAATGAACCAGTGCAGGACTTCTCCCTTGCAGAACTGAAAGATACCCTCAAGCTACATTTACTGAAGTAGACAAATTTAAATAAAAGAAGAACAGAATATTTCTTGAAACATAAAGTATTTGGAAGTCAGTTCATCGAATGTCTGCCAACATAGGTGTATTGTTTAAGAGAAGAGTTTGACTGGTAGAGAAGACATCAAAACTGATTACATCCACTAATATTCAGGGGACCAAGGTGACTCAAGGACTGACACTGATATGTGAAACTGTTTTAATCAGGTACTATTAAAATAGATATTGCTCTTATTTGAGCTTGGTTGGTGGAAGTTTTAGTATCTTCAGCGGCAAGAGATCCATGCAAGAAATCAGCTTTTGAAACTTGTCACAACCTTAAGTGGGCAGTATATTTGTGCACCATACAGGAAACTTCTGCTTGGATATAATTACTAATAGGTGGATACATAATTGGTTGAATATCCAGAAGCCATGAGTAACTATAAATGAACTGATGACAGACTAATGGAATATCTCTAATGGGGTATGCTTTGAGTCCAGTGCTGTTTAATTTTTGTATACATTACTTGAATTCAGGAGGAGAGACATGTTAATGATCAAGTTTGTAGACACCAAAACTAGGAGGGGTTGCAAACACTCTCAAAGACAGGGTTAACATTGAATAGTTTCTGGATATATTAAAGTATCAGTTAGACTTCTGCTAGAGTATTGTGTTCAGTTCTGGGCACAACATTTTAAGAAGGATGCAGTGAAAATTGAGAGGATCCAAAGACATGTAAAAACATGATTAAAAGGCTGGAAAGCAAGAGAAAAAGTTTAAAGAAAATAATACGTTTAGTCTTAGTAAAGTAAATGGCGAAGGAACATGATAACACTTTTCATATATTTGAAAGGCTGGGGGAGGAGAGGTGCATAGAAAATAATAGTTTAGAAGAGACATTCTTGGAGTTTTTTATGGGGAGGGGTAACAGATTTATTACACTGTGCTCATTAATTCCTAATATTTTGGTTCTACTTTAAATGTTTCTTTGAACAACTTTGATAAAGGCCTAATCTTTTATTTGTATCTCATCTAAAAATCCTACTGACTAAGTGCATCTACCCATGCTATTAAAGCAACTCAATAAACTGCTGTGCAGTCTGGGCCAGTCAGCTGTTCCTGGGTGCAGCATCTACACATGTACCTGGGACTGCAGCTCTTTGAGCCAGGGAGGACCAGCCCCAGGCTGACAGGGGTATGGAGGGTCAACCCTGAGCTTCAAGTGCCGGTGTTGGTTGATAGAGGTGCTGTTTGGTGCAAGAAGGAGCTGTAGTGTGAGACTAGGCAACAGCCAGTCCCAACACTTTAGCACCCTCATGCCCCAGTGAGCCCCTGTCACCATCTATGCGTGTGTTTTGGCAAAGTTAATTAACTTACTGCACCCTAATACTGGCACACATTCAGATGGTGATGCTGTACTGCAGAGCTAATTAGTCAAGTCCACAGTAAGGGCATGTGTAGATGCACCCACTGGGTGCATCTATATGAGACACTTACTGTGCAGTAGGTCATTACTACTGTGCAGTAGTATTGTGTAGCATGAACCATGATGCGACACTACTGTGCAGTAGGGCTGTGTGAAGCTTTGGTTACTGATTTGATTCAGCAGAGATCTGGCCCAATTTGGTGGCCAAATCTATGAATCTGAATTGAATCACGAGACCCTTCAATCTCTCCGAATTGAATTGGAACCCTTCAAATCCATTTGGAGAGATTGATAATCCGGGCATAGACACAGCTTTAAATGTTTTTTCTATATACCTCAATGTATCAGGCGGCTCATGAATGCTGAGATGATGGGGCAGATGGAGCATCACACGGGAGTGCAGGGGTCCCCAGCATGCTCAGCAGTGGACCTGGAAGTGGACCAGAAGCACTTCTGGTCCACTTCCGGGTCTGCTGTGGAGCGCATGGGGGACCCCTCCCCAACTCCTGGCTCAGCAACTGGTACCTCCTGGGTCTGGGGGGGCACCCAGGTTCCCCCCATGGACAATTACCAAGCTGGGAGGGACTTGGGGGGGGTCTCCTGTGCACTCAACAGTGGACCCAGAAGTGGACTGGAAGTACTTCCGGTCCACTTCCAGGTCCACTGCCAAGCACGTGGGGGTGCCCCCCCATGGTCCTGTGGGATGTGCTATCTGCCCCACCATCTCAGTGTTCCCGGGCCACACCTGGTACCTTAAAGTATGTAGAAAAAACATTTAAAGTTGTGTCTATGGCCAAATCACTGATTCTCTGAATCAGCATCAAATCTTCAGATTCGGATTCCGCTGAATTGAATCAGGACAGTGATCCAAATCAATGAATCAAATCACTGTCCCCAATTTGGGCCGAATCCAAATCGAATATGGCCCATTTTGCACACCCTACTGTGCAGTAGTAATGAGCTATTGCACAGTCAGTGTGTGGGAGGGGAGGTAGAAGCCCCCCTTCCAACATGTCCTGGGACCCCGCCCGATGAGCACTGGATCAGCAAGCCCCATGAGTGGGGCCTGGAGGCAGCACGGGCTGATCAAAAGGCAGCTGGGAAAGAAAAGACTGGATGCTGGGAGAGAGAGGTGGAATGCTGGCAGAGAGACGCAGGCGGCGGAGCCTGGTAAGAACGGTGAAGTGGGGCATGGGGCAAGAAGCCCCAGTGCCAACCAGAGAAGCCTGGTGGGAAAGCTCACAGGTCTGGGCTCGGGAAGCTGAAGTTCACCGGAAGGTCATGGCAGAGAGAAGAAGATTGTCCTCGTGATCCCGAGTGAAGACTAGGCTGCTCTAGAGAGTACAGGTACTGCTGCAAGGAAGGGCGGCAAGTGACGGCAAAACACTGCGGGCAGCCTGGTGAAGAGGGAGGAGCAGGCGGCGACTAGCTCAGAGCCTGGCGGCGAAGGGGCAAGTTCCACCAGAAGGTGGGTTCAGGAGTAATTGACTTGCATATGCAAGTACTAAGTGACTGTTCAGTAATAACTGCGCAGTCAACATCTTATGTAGACATGGCCACTGAGAAGTAAAATAATTTACTTGGATTAGGTACAGACATTCAAAAAGCCTGAGGCAGAATTGGTCTGTTACACTGTTTTCTGTAAGAGGTATAGTTTAGATCGGTAGTGAAAAGAATAAACATTTGACTTTTGTTTGAAGGTGGGGGGACGGCACATCTTAGATTGGGTTCTGCCAGTTTTAAACTAGTCTGTGTGCGCCAAACTTCTGTTATGGGTGTAGACTGGTTTCTGATGACTGCACATTGGTAAAAGTGTAATGTCTGTACCTGACCACAGTGTTTAGAGTAAACTTGCTTACATATTAGCAGCAGAATTGTCTTCTCAAAGAACAGCTTTTTGACTGAGCTATATCTAAATGAAGGAACTACTAACCAAACTCCTGTTCTCCAAAAAAAAAAAAAAGAGGTCTGTTAAACTGAATACAGTAAAATCTCTGTTATCCAGCATCCCTGGGGTAAGGGAATTGCCGGTTATGTAAAAACCTGGCAGGGGTTTTCAGATAATGCAGGGTGGGGTGGGGGATGCGGTGGCGGCCGCACACTGAGCAACAACAGCAAAGGGTAGAGGGTGGCAGCAGCGGCCGCCGTGCGTGAGCTTCCCTCTCTGTGTCTGTCCAGCTGGCCAGAAATTCAGGTTAGTAGAGGGTGCCAATTAGTAAAAACTGAGATAACAGGAATTTTACTGTAATATTTTTAAAAGATTCTTTTGTGGCATCTCCAAAATTGCTTTAAAATTCTGACCAACTGAATTAATGTTTTGCTTCAGCACCAAATCTTTATTTAAACCAATTATATTAATAACTCTTCTTTGAAGATCACTTTGATGCAAGAGCAGATGACATTAAGTCATTCAATGGCTATACGCAAGTGAATGCACAAATAGATTGTTAATATCCCTTTTAAGCCTTAAATAATTTTGCACTGAAGGGGCTATGTAAGTAAAGATAACCCCCTAGTTGGAAATAACAAGGTGAGGATATTTGGGAATTTAATTGCTTCAGTTTTTTATTTTTAAATATGTTTCATTTTTGTTCTGGGTTAATATTATCTATAAAAAGCAACCACTATCTTCCATATAGTGAAACAAATAAAAAAAAAATAGGTAAAATATTTTTCAGAAGTTCCAAGGTAGTTTATGCTATAAATACAACAGTGCTTTTTTTTTTTTTTTAAAGTCATTTTTTCTCAGTTAAAAAAAAATCAATCTTTTATGAATTACTAAGAGGTAAAAGACAGGGCTTGATTTTTCTCATAATCTGAGGAGAAATTCAGTACTGTTTAAGACAGGTAGAGTTTCTTCCTTCCCTTGGGGTTCTGTCAAGGAAGGGAATCTTTCATTGTCAGGAGATAATACAGGAGTCCTGCTGGTAGTAGCTGCTCAGGGAGGAGGCTGAATTAGTGCATTCTTTGCGTGTGTCAGTTCCTAACACAGACATCTTCAGTCTCTAAATTTATCAAATACTCATGACCAACTTTTTATATTAACTTTTTCTATTTAAAAAGTTATACATATAAAAAGAAGGTACCTTTTTTAAAGGTCAAAGTTCCAAGGCTGAAAACATTAAAGATAATGAATGGTAACTCATAGAGGAAATAAAGGCTGAGTAAGAAACTCATGTATCACTACTTGATATCTGAAGATAGACCATTAAAGATTTGTAGCTCCAGTTCATTCCATTGTTACTGCAAACCTTCACAGGTCCCTGAGAAAGGACATGCCAGTCTTTACTAATTTCAATGTACCTTTCCTTTCTTATTTCTTTGTGACAAAGGTACTTAGCAGAATTCACATATTGTTGGAATCTGACATGGCTGCACCATGAGTGCTTTTGCTATGGCCTCAAACTCTCAATCTCTGGACTTCCAGTCACTCACCCCAGTGTCCACAGCACCAGAGCAGGGGATATCAATGTACAAGATGCAGTAATTTTCAGAAACTGCACTGAAGTTAGTAGAAGTTGTAAATATCCCAATAACTTTGAATTTTGCATACAGTCTTGCAGGTAGAACACATCACATCACTGCTTCATAATATAGAAACAGCGCAGATAATAGGATGCCTATGCATTTTGTCCAATTACTTAAAATTTACACTACACGTCTGTTGTTACTGATAAGGAGACTGAGTTGAGGCCAAACACTTCAGGCTTGTTGAGAACAATATTTGCATAATAGAAGGAGTCATTAGATATATGGATTCAAAATTAAGTCCCCTTATAATATAATCTGTGAAACCAGTAAATCTGTGTAGTACTATGAATTCTGTATTTATGAAAATATTGTTGAAAACTTCCTCTGCTATACAAACAACCCCCCATTTTACTGATGGTGTTTGTTTAGATTGAACATGAATGTCAGCAGTTACCCTGGTGATGGCTGACCTGATTGTAAAGATGGCTTGAGATGAAATACATGATGGCTCTTTTTAATTGAAGGTACAAAGTTTGTATAGTGTATTATGAAACATGTTGAATAATCTCTCCAGATTTAATCAGAAGGCTAAATCCTGATGGTTTACAGGAGTGGTTTTGTTGATTTCAGTGAGATGCCTTGTATGCGAAAAGGCAGACATCATGGACCTAAGCAGGGGCAGAGCCAGGTGGTGGGGTGGGGAGGGAGTGCACTTGCACCCCACTTTGATTCCAAAGTTTAAAACCAACTCCTTGGCAGTGGCAGCAGCATTTCAAGTCAGGCAGTCAATTGAACTTGTGGCTCATTATAATCTATCCATTCCTTCTAAACTCTTCCTTCCACAGGTGTTAATGACCCTCTCTTCTTTTTAATGGTCTTTATGTTCCATTAATCAAGCTAGCCTTTGTTCTGCAGTTTCTCCTGTCTGTTAGTCACTCCTGGTAATGAAGCAGCTTCTATTAAAAACAAGCCTTGTAGCTTGTTTTTAATGCATTCCAATGAATTTATATTTGTTTTTGCTCCAATCTTAAATGGAATAATATGGTCTTGGGCCCCTAGCATATTAGTAAAGCTTCTAGTTTATTTTTAACTGGTGAAAAAATATGTGTTGCTTTACATGTGATGATGCATTACACCATCTGCACCCTGCTTTCAAAATTCTGGATCCACTCATGGAGCTGGCTACTTTAATTTCTGAATGACCTATAATGTTGTAAATGAGGTTGGGACATTCCATTGTTACTGCAAACCTTCACAGGTCCCTGAGAAAGGACATGCCAGTCTTTACTAATTTCAATGTACCTTTCCTTTCTTATTTCTTTGTGACAAAGGTACTTAGCAGAATTCACATATTGTTGGAATCTGACATGGCTGCACCATGAGTGCTTTTGCTATGGCCTCAAACTCTCAATCTCTGGACTTCCAGTCACTCACCCCAGTGTCCACAGCACCAGAGCAGGGGATATCAATGTACAAGATGCAGTAATTTTCAGAAACTGCACTGAAGTTAGTAGAAGTTGTAAATATCCCAATAACTTTGAATTTTGCATACAGTCTTGCAGGTAGAACACATCACATCACTGCTTCATAATATAGAAACAGCGCAGATAATAGGATGCCTATGCATTTTGTCCAATTACTTAAAATTTACACTACACGTCTGTTGTTACTGATAAGGAGACTGAGTTGAGGCCAAACACTTCAGGCTTGTTGAGAACAATATTTGCATAATAGAAGGAGTCATTAGATATATGGATTCAAAATTAAGTCCCCTTATAATATAATCTGTGAAACCAGTAAATCTGTGTAGTACTATGAATTCTGTATTTATGAAAATATTGTTGAAAACTTCCTCTGCTATACAAACAACCCCCCATTTTACTGATGGTGTTTGTTTAGATTGAACATGAATGTCAGCAGTTACCCTGGTGATGGCTGACCTGATTGTAAAGATGGCTTGAGATGAAATACATGATGGCTCTTTTTAATTGAAGGTACAAAGTTTGTATAGTGTATTATGAAACATGTTGAATAATCTCTCCAGATTTAATCAGAAGGCTAAATCCTGATGGTTTACAGGAGTGGTTTTGTTGATTTCAGTGAGATGCCTTGTATGCGAAAAGGCAGACATCATGGACCTAAGCAGGGGCAGAGCCAGGTGGTGGGGTGGGGAGGGAGTGCACTTGCACCCCACTTTGATTCCAAAGTTTAAAACCAACTCCTTGGCAGTGGCAGCAGCATTTCAAGTCAGGCAGTCAATTGAACTTGTGGCTCATTATAATCTATCCATTCCTTCTAAACTCTTCCTTCCACAGGTGTTAATGACCCTCTCTTCTTTTTAATGGTCTTTATGTTCCATTAATCAAGCTAGCCTTTGTTCTGCAGTTTCTCCTGTCTGTTAGTCACTCCTGGTAATGAAGCAGCTTCTATTAAAAACAAGCCTTGTAGCTTGTTTTTAATGCATTCCAATGAATTTATATTTGTTTTTGCTCCAATCTTAAATGGAATAATATGGTCTTGGGCCCCTAGCATATTAGTAAAGCTTCTAGTTTATTTTTAACTGGTGAAAAAATATGTGTTGCTTTACATGTGATGATGCATTACACCATCTGCACCCTGCTTTCAAAATTCTGGATCCACTCATGGAGCTGGCTACTTTAATTTCTGAATGACCTATAATGTTGTAAATGAGGTTGGGAAGAGTCTTGTCTTACTAATAGTCAGTAGAATGGCCATAGGATCAAGGATGAAAAATTATAAAGCGGAGGGCAAAAAAACAGAAGAATTGTGAAGAAGTAGTGATTAGATTAAAAAGTACTAATGGCTGTCAGCTGTGGGTGGGTCTTGGCTCCAAAGAATGAGAGATTATGGAAGCCTGTAAGTAAGTGTGCCACACACTCCTTTAGAAGAACTCGGCTGTGAGGTGTGAGGAGATAAGTAGGTAAGGCAGGCTCAGGTGTGTCCCTGCCTGGGCAGCCCTCCACCCCTACTGATAGCCCCTGTGTAAGGAGGTAAGTGCTGCAATGTATAAATATTTTTTTTAAATGGTGCCACTCAGTTCATAAAAAGTTAGAGGGGTATTTTGAGTTCAGTGAGGGGCACCTAGTGTAGAGAACTGCTGCTCTAGAGTGTCTTTTCTGAGTGAGTGCTCAAGTGCTTTGGCCTGAGAGATTGCTACGTATTTTTATACTTGATTGCTACGTATTTTTATACTTGATTGCTACGTATTTTTATAATCCAGTCAAGTCAGGACAAGAACCTAAAAATGCATCTGATCATCATAGAGGAGAGGTAACAACCAGATCCCATGCGTGTAGTTGAACATGATTGAGGGGGAACCAAACCAAAGTTATTCAAAAAGCATGCAAGATCACATTTTGGACTTCTTTGCAAACTAAGATTAGTGCCTTTTTTGGCATACACTGAGAGAATGCGAAGAGTTTATTTTATTGCCTGAGGTTTGAAGAAAACCGCTACCTTTTCCCTGCCTAGTTAGGGATAGTGTTGCACATATACACTCAGCAGATCTTTTTTCTTTTCTTAAGTCTGTATTTGCACAAGATTTTGGTAGTGCCATTCCAGAGATTATTTTTTATGTGAAGGAACATGCTGCTATCTTACCTTTTAAATTATAAAATGTTCCTAAACCTCTAGATTTTGAAGAAAACTGGCTGAAGTAACTCATCATAGAAGTATTCAGAACATGCAGGATATACAATAGCTGAAAGTTTGTTTTTGTGACAATTAGACTTTCCAGAACATTTTCAGAGAAATGAAACCTGTTGTTTTGAAGCTGAAACATTTTGCTGAGACATCATTTTATAGACTAAGCTATTGTTGGAGATGGAGAGTGGGCAGTGTGAGAGAATATTTTCCCACACAGTAGTTTTATAGTTTATTATGGTTGTGGAAAACTGAGGTGTAAGCCCCTTCTCTGCCTGCTTTGAAGTGATTGGAAATGAAAAACTGCTCTGAAAAGCATTTCTACTTGCCAGATGTAGGTTTTGATCTACAAAATAGACATTGATATAATTCTATTTTCACTAAAAATATGAATGATTTTACTCACACTAGGATATAAAACAGAAATTATGAAACCTTGAATTTTTTGTCTTCTAGTCAGCTGTTCTAGCAAAGCCTTCGTTCTCAATGATTTCTGTTGTCCGTATCCATTAACAAAATCTTTTTTACATAATGAAAGAAATAGGTTCTAAGGGCTTAATGTTCAAATGTGTGAGAGAAAAAAGGACAAAGTAGGCTAAATGGAATGCAGAACTGAACACAAGTAAGATTTGTGATTGGAGATCTTCAGAAGGAAGCAAGGTCAAAATTCAATGAGATTTTGTGAAATGAGAGAGAAATAATGGACATGGGTAAGGCTGATGAGGGCACTCCTGCTCAGGGCACAAATTCTACCAGATATACCTCTGTTTTATTCTATTGTGAGCTTTGTTACAGTGACCTGTGGGCCTTCACAAAGCCCACAAAAGTCAATATCCAGGCAGTATTGATTGCAGAAAGATGGTGTTATTCACTTCTTCCTAAAAATCAGTCCTTCATTCACAAGGGATATTTCAATCACTATTATATTAAAAGTTTGTACATCAATGGTGATATAGTGCCCTGATATGACCAAAAATAGTGTCAGTTTAAGAGATGATACACATTTTCCGAAAGACTGTAAAACATAATGTGGAGAAGTCTACTGTATAGTTTGAGCAGTTGTATAGATTGCAGTTAAATACTGTTGGAATGCAAATACACCAGGAGGCAGGATTAGGGTTATCTGCAAGTTTTTTGACTTTCAAAACAGCACTTAATAACTTTTCTGTGGATTTTATAAATGAATTTAATATATCCTGTTATTTCATTATGACTGTGAAGTCAATTGTCTTAGAGAAATTTTGTGTAGAAGTAAGGAGTGAAGACAGAAGATTTTCATTAAATTCTTCATAGAAGACAGAAGATTTTCAGCTAAAAGATAAGCACATTCAGAATAGGAGACAGAGGTTGCAATCTCCAGATTCTTGCTCTCCAGAAAGACTGAAGAGATGGTCCTGAAGCTTTTGAGGGTTCCAACATACTATATGATGACTCTGTGGTCAGTGATTATGTAACACAAAACAGGCAACATCATTTCTGTTGTTTTTCATTTTTCTTGTTTCTTTTATATTTAAACTCTGTAGACAGCCATGATTTGATGACTACTGAAGTCACTAGAATTTTTCAGCACATAAATAGTAGAAAGGAGATAACAACCAGGCTGATTTGCAAGGGGCGTTAAACATACTTTTCTTCAATTATAGCAGCACTACCAGCTATTCCTAATATAGTTAAGGTGGCTTTACACTCTGTATTTTAATATCCCCTTTTCAGTTGCTTATAACTTTGTTATTTATGCTGAACAGTGGTGCCCATCTCAGGCAAAAAAGTCTTTTTAAAGATTTATCTAAACTGATTCAACACTTTTAGACAAAAACCTTGGGGGAAAGTATATTACTTTATCCTTTGAAAACCAAAAAATAAAACTCATACTACTATTTTGTTGAAAAATTCTTGTAACCTTGTTGCTTCACATTTGGCAGCAGCGGTTGTCTTTATGCAAGGAATGGGCTTTTGCTATCTCCTTGAAAATTTGCACAAGTTCTAAGGCTCAAAGATAACCAAAGAGAAAACAACCCACCCCCCTTCTCAGTTTGCACATGTTCAGTTGAGATCCATTAGTTAGCCAAATACATTCTCTACATATGTCATCCTTACTGAGCATTCTCCAGCACATAAAAGAAATGACCAAGCATGATTTTCCTTTCCATTGTTTCTCCCCTTTGCCAGGGGCTTCAGTGATGCTCAGCAGAGAGACTGAGAGCAAGGTGAGTCTTTCTTTTATATTCTTAATGCTGCTTTTGTTACAGTCTAGACAGCATGGCAGAGATGGAGGAAGCAGGCATTTTGACAAGAAGGATTTTCAAGGGCCAGAAGTGGAGAAGCGAAAGAAGGAAAAGAGAGTCAGTGACTTTAGTGGTGAATAGTAGTAGACGAGATGGGGTCATAAGAGGGAGGCGGGGAAGGTTGGGGGAGAAAGAGAAAAGAGGAACAGGGATGGATAGCAGTGGATAAGAGAAGACAGGTAAGGGGCAAAAGGCATAGTGAATCACGATAGAAACATATGGGGAGAAGAGTTATAGGCATGAAAAGTGAGGCTGGAGGAGACAGGATGGTCTGAGAAGGGGACTTGAGCAGAGGGGGACAGAAAGAGGTTGAAGGCACAGAAGCAGAAGCCTCTCTAACCCTTTCATCACAATGCACTTTAGATCATGTAATGGAACCCAAGAGCCCTACATTTCTAAATCCTTTTGCTGTCAGCTGTTATAACTCACTGGCAAAGTGGACATATTCTCCTTCTAGAAAGTAGTCTACTTAGAATATGGGCAGGTAAACCAGTTACCATTAGATTAAAGGAGTGCAGATTTACTGTGCCTTAGGTGCCTTACACTAACTGCAAGTGTGCATGAGATTACCTTGCAATACCATGGTAGCCTAGCCATCAACAAGAAGGCCTACAGGATAACAACTTTCTATTTCTTGAACTTAAGTGGTATGTCTGTGTGTAGCAGAGCACTGTTGGTGCCTGCCACTTTAAGGGCTAGAGTAGGCAGCAGCCAGGTGTTTGATTGTGGCTGCCATTTTAGAGAACAGGCTATAAATAGGGAAGCAGCTACTTGCTGCTAGTAGCTGTGAGAGAGAGGTCAGCTGGTGGAGCTGAGGCTCAGGAACAGCTTGGAGGTCTATGGGCTGGGGCTATGGGGATGGAGAAGGCATGACCTAAAACTGCACCCTGCCAGGGAAGGGAGGCCTGTTGGGACTGCTGATGGAATGGCAGTGAAATGCCAGTCCAGTTATCTCCCTGGTGAAAGACAGGGTGGGGGTGCCTAATAACCTCTAGCCCCCGCATGGGCCTAGCTGGGTAATGCCAAGACCTATGAGAGCATAGAAAGGGCTGTGACTCAGTTGTTCCAGCAAAGTTGAGAGTGTAAAAGCAGTCAAGTAACTCTGGATTGTCTTGAGATGCTCAACTGAGCCATGCTGGGGCCAGAGAGGGGTTAAAAGGGCCAAGAGCCCGTCGCGAGGGATGCCCACCGAACAAAGAGGCTCGGGGTCCTGACTGGCCTGAGACAGGGCTAGGGCATAAGGGGGAGCCTAAGATCCAAGAGAGGGGACCACAGCTAATGGGTGAAGGGTATGACTGAGTTTAGCTGCCTGAGATGCCATCTGTGAGGCTTGGGCTGCAGTGTAGGGGTGGAACGGACCTGTGGAGATCCCCCTAAACATTGCGATGCAAAATGGGCAGCCTCCTGCCTAATTAACACCATAATTATGTATCATCAAGGCATGGCAGGCAAGAGAGGCGGGCAGTTATCCCAGAGACAGGTGGGTGGGCCAACATCAAACTGGCCCCGGGAAGTTCCCCTGTTACACTGTTCTATGCATATAAAGTGATGTATACACATAGGATATCCTGGAAAAACTGTAGTTGCCCTGAAAAATGGTCAGTGAGGTCACACAATGCAAGCCCCTGAATTGAAGTATATCTGTCCCAAATCTGAGAATTTTTATCCTGATTCTGGTATAGGGAAATTTCTTTCCCCAGCAAGGCAGTTTCTTCTTGGAAGAAATGTTTATTATGTGCACAGTTACTTTAAAACACTTACCTCCAAACTTTGCCTTGAGGTTCCCTGTTTCAGAGCAGCTCCAGTCTAAAGCCTGTCTGACTGAACTTTGCTGTTGACACAACTTCACCATTAATATAAAACCTTCTGGTAGAATTTCAGTTTTTCTTTCTTTTTTTTTCTTTTTAATAAAAGGGAAATAGCGTGAAATAATAAAAAAGAATCTTAAGGATGTCCAGGCAAGAATTTAAAAGCTAGAACGGTTAGAATTGGGCTATCTGTGAAACCATAAGTCAGTGCCTCTGTACATGCATTATGATATGATTGTGTGCTTTTTCTCCTCACAAGACTTCTGCTTTATTCAGTGCACAGAATGGACTTTGCTCTAGAGACAAATAATGGATGTCTTGAGATACAGGATGTTGTTGGATAAAAACCTCTCATTTGTTGCAGAAGATGGAAAGTGTCTAGCAATTGACCACAGGAGGGAAAAAGGATTGGTCTCCTGGTTAAGGCAGTTAAATGATTCCCAGGAGGATTGTACTCTAGCAGTGCTACTGCTAAAGAGTACTAGGCAGATCTTTTGAACCATGTTTTGCAGGGAATTGGTAGCTGGCAGGAAGAAGATGAAGGAGCTCAAGAAAAAGTTTGCCATAAATAGCTGAAAGCTGGTGGTGAAGGTAGTTGGGGAAGTGGTGGTGGATAGGTCTGCTTTCTCCTCTTTTATTCAGTAGCCTAACTAACAAGGGTGAGTAGGCCTGGTAGCTGACTTGGAGTGAATGCAAAAATAGCAGCCACTACTGCTCTACATGCCACCAGTCCCCAGGTTGCAAAACTGCCCCATTATACCTCTTCCTTTATTATTACATCTGAGTCACCAGGAATCTTGTACCCTGCCTGAGAGTTTTATGCCACTGTCCATAACTCTAGTTCCTGACAGTCAATATCACAATAATCAGTAGTATTTTTTGTGTGTATTTTTATTCCCTTATGAATAATGACTTAGATGATGACAATGATGATTACATTCCCTGAACACAACTCAGCATGTTGTTCAGTAAATCGGAATATATGCTATGGCAAAACAACAGCTCACCCATGTGGGGAATTCTAAGCAGGTCAGTGACTTTAATCAAGCCATTAAAATTTAAGAAGAATTAAAAAAATATGAAAGCAGCAACTTTTTAGATCTAGGTTGGAAAAAAAAGAGCAGGAGACATTTTGGAACTCATGCTGAGAAGAGAAAACAAAATTCAATAAGATATTTTGATTGTGTGAAGCTCCAGGAATACCATGCGAAGAAAATCATCTCAGGTAAGGCTAGGCGTTTGAACAGAGAAATGCAATTATTTGGACTGACTTTTAAAAATTAGTATCTCAGAAAAGTGTGAGACGATGTGTCCATAGACTAGAAATAATGTCTAGCCCTCTGAGGTGCTGAGGACTAGATAATTTGGAAATGACAATGAGATATGGAAATTTTCATCTCTGGTGCTTAGTTTGTTTCTGGCCCAAGCCAGTCATCATTAAAGTTTGTTACCCCCTAGCAAATGATTCAGCATAAGGTCAGGGCACAGTTGTTTCCTCCAAAGGACCACCCCTTCAAAGCCCTGGAGAGAGTCCTCCCTGGGATTAGAGAGAGAACGCTGAGGATAGAGACATATTCCAGGGTCTTCTGCTTTAGGTCCAGTTGTATTTCTGCAGAGAAATCCCACTGGCTGTTAATGCACTTTAAACCAGCCTAACCATCTTTAAGCTCTATGGATGCTAATGAAAAAACTGTAGGGGAGAATCTATTCAAGGGCATGATTCACACAAGGCTTGGGCTGCTGGGAGGGAGCAAACAACTCCACTTTTCATCTACAGGTTTCCCTCGCTTTATGCGGGTTCTGTATTTGCGAATTCGCTCTTATTCGATGACCCTTTTTATACCAAAAATTCATTATATGCAAGGTAAATTCACTCTGATGTGATTGGTGTGATGGAAGCTCGCAGTCAGCTGCTTTGTGTGGTGCATTGTGGGAGTGACACACACCAAAATATAGTCTCCTGTGTGGCTCTGTGCTCCTTGCTTGTTGTCTGCAACTTGTGTTTCTGTAGTTGCCGTCCCCACATTCACCACCACCCTGTGCTTGTGTGTACTGTCATTGGTGAGTACCAAAATTGTCTTGTAAAAGGGGTACAAATGGGTCTGGGGATCAGTACAGTCGAGGTCTTGGAATGTATCCCTATTTGTTACATTGTAAAGTGGGTTCCCTTTAAGCGAATTCTTGTTATGCGCTGTTTTCCAGGAACGCATGTACTGCATAAAGTGAGGGAAACCTGTACCTGCAGTTTATAATTGTTCTTATGCAACAGTGGATCCAGAGGGGGTATGGCAGCACAGCTGCATGCCACTTTCAGACCACACCACAAGAGCAAAACCTGGAGACTTTTACTCCCCAACACAGGGAAAAATTCCCCTCTGTGCTCAGTGGCATGTTTCTTCATCTATCATTCCCTCCCTTCCCCTGCCTGCCACTGCCATGGTCCCCTGCTGTTCATGACTAACCCAGGGGAAAGGGGAGCTCCAGAGCTGTCTCTGCCCCATTCCAGCTGGGTCCCAGCTGGGCACAGTGACAGCAGCAGCAGCAGGTGGGTTTCTTTTCCATGCCCAATCTCCCTGGGTGTTCCCTGCCAGCCCTGGAGTAGGCACAGGGAGACAGAACCAGTCTGCTACCCACCCCTGTAACCACTGCTATCCTCAGCTGAGCCCAGCTCCTTATGCAGATGGCTGGAGTGAAACAGGAGTGGCTCTGGAGTGCCCTCTGCCTCCAGGGCAGCCAGAGACAGCAGTGGATGGGGAAGAGGTGGATGTGAGGGGAGGGGAATGGAAGTGTTGCTGAACACGAAGGGGAAGGAACGGGATGCCAAAGTTGCAGGGGGTGGAAATCACATGTTTCTGGGTTTTGAAAAAGTTCTTGTTTTCTGATCCTACAGCATGGTCTGCTGGGTCAGGGAGAAGGGGCAGGGGAGGAAGGAGTGGGAGTATAGTCACCCCTGCAGCAGCAATCACTGCTCCTTCACCCTCCTTTACAAAATCCTGAATCTGCCCACGTTCATACATTTCTTTCTTGAGTGAGGTAGCACTGGTCTGTAGGACCGACTGTCTTCACTGGTATGAACAGAGGTCATCGCTCTGCATGAAGGACATGGCCCTGATGTTTCTAAACATTTTGACATATGTGCCCAATTTTCAGCAGTGCTTAGTGTAAGGAACACAATACAGACCTTGGCATAAGTGTCTCTACCTACATCCCCCCATGATAGTACAGGGGTGGACAGACATCTACTGCTGTACTAGGACAAGAAACAAAGAGTTCCCACCCAAAGAGGTAGATAAGAAGAAATCCTTGACCCCAGCAGTTCTCTTGCCTTGGTTTTCATTTGGGACTTGCTTTCTCCTCCTGTCTCTTTTTACTTCTTATTGAACTTTCCTTCATAAGACAGAGTCTTTTTTTTCTTACTTCTTTTAGATGTTTCAGCACCACTTTGACCTCTGTTTGGCACTGACTATATTTTCTTTTCTGCATTTTAAAATACTGAGAAATCTTCCCCCCTCAATTCTTTTTTAAACTTTTCATTTTAATTATATTTTCATCACCTTTCTTCATTTTCCTTTGTTCATTCCTTTCCTTTTGTCTCTATTTATCCTCTGTAATATTTTGGTTCTCCTGACAGTTTGTAATTCTCTAAAATGAAATGCAGAGAAAGATGTATTCTGTAGTGGTCACAGCTGTTGAATAAGCTCTATTTTTAATACGCCTGTCATGGATACACAAAGCCTTGGCTTAATCAGGGGAAATGAGTCATTCTTCACTGCATTTAAACCTAGTAAGTTTGAATGACATTGGTACTTGAGGTCTGGGATCAACTATTCATAATGAAGCCAGTTCTGGCTTTATACATACATTCATCTCATAGGTACTAATCAAAATTACTTTCCTGTGAATTTCTATGGTGTATCACATCATTGATCCATATACTGCCATTCAGTGTCTTTCCAGCAACATTAAGCTTTTTCTAAAGATGACATCCCTGCCCCTACAATATCCATGAAAATTATACAATGTCATTCATAGTAATAATGACGAAGAATTTCTTCCTCAATTGTCTTCTGATTGAATTTCTTTTGGTTGATTTTCTAATGGCTTGAAGTTTAATTTTACTTGCAAATGAAGCTTGTAAAACTGCAAATGTTAATTGTAGAGTCCAAGCTGAGTCCACCCTAGGATCCTAATATGTTTGCAGAGTTTGGATCAGTCTTTCACATAGAACAAAGCTACCTGTGAAATTCAAAATCCTGATCCTTATTGTTCTGAATTCTCCATCCACAAGTCACACACATAGGAGTTTGAGATTCTGGATTAGGCCCATCTTTCCTTAGTAGGAGAGTTGTTAATTTTTTTCTAGGGAAGAAAAAATCATCAGAAAATATCAATCTATTGACACATTTTTCTTGAAGCATTCAGGGTTTGAGAAAATATTGGCAAATCAAAGTCTGAATTTCTGGGAAACTGCTGCTTGTCATAATGCTTCTAGAGTTCATGCTAGGCAGTCTTCTCTGTTGTATGCCAGCATAATAGTGGGTTAGGAAAATGGCATTGGCAGCCCATATGACAGGAACAGAGTTTGGTTAAAAATGTAAGCTATTGCTTAGTTATGGGGCAAGAGACTTTTCAGCAGAACTGAGTTTTCTGGGCTATAGGCTACAGTACAAACCTGGCAGCAAAGAACTTAAATGAACAGTTGATAAGTATAAAACACTCTGCACATCCAGCAAAATGTATTCCATATGCAAGCTAATCCTGAAGAAAAAGAACTCTTTACTGTTGCTGTCTTTATTCACATTAGAGATGCAAGTGCAAGGGGAGGGGGCTATCTAGCAAGCTTATAACATTTTCACTCTAAACTAAGACAGAACATTCCTTATAAACTCAAGTAGGGAAAATTCATTTTTAGAAACTTTATCTCTGGAAGGGGGTCTATGCTGTATAGTTTATTCAAGCAGTATTTTTAATTTTGTTAATTAAATGGAAGTCTTAATTAAATTGCTGAAGGCCCATTATGCTGTGGCTTCAAGTATTATACCACACGCCAGTTCCGGGCTGCTAGCAATATGCATTTTTATCTTGGCCGGGGGTGGGGAAGGGAGGAGGAACAATGGGAATATGGTTCTTGCAAAGCGGATATTTTACATAGCACTGCTTATTTCTGCATTCATACTGTTTTATTTGTAACACATTGCTACATTTTTCTCACATAACTCCTACCCCATAAGACACTCACCTTGTTTTTGGAAGGCATAACGAAGAAAAAGAGATTTGAGGATTTTTCCAGATCTGGCTGAATAGGCATTGAGCAGGGACAAAGCCTGTCCCTTAGTATCACTCTCTCTTTGCAGCCCTGCAAATCAAGCTTTAACTCTGGCATAGCCACTGCTGAATTGGCAGCAGCTTTTGGAAAGCTTGCAAGCAGAAAGTGAATGATCTGACCAACAGAGTTCACCAATTTCCCATGAAGCTGGGAAGGGAAGGGGAGGCAGCACAGCCCCTCAGCAGCCATTACAGCATCCCCCTGCCTCCCCTTCAGCATGGAAACCAGTTACCTTGCATAAAACACGTGCCTCAATTTGCAGAAAACACATGCCTCAATAGCTAATTTTAGGGAAAGGGGTGTGTGGGGTATGCAATTAATACAGTACACTTTTATTTGTAGTATATAGTGAAGGTAACAGGGCATAATTAGCCTCTCTCAGATGCTATGACTAGGAGTATTTTAACATGTCACACATACCGCCTCTCATAAGTCACCCACAATTTGCTAGAATAGACAACCTTACTGGCAAAAGGACATAGGTTATTCAGTTGAAAATACAACTTGGAAGTGAGTCACATGAAAATGTTATTCGTTAATAACTTTAATTTATTAATTCCTCAATTTGACAGTCATGAAATGTCACCCAACCATCAGTTCACATTTGTCATAAATTCTTTCCTTTCTGTTCTAAATGTCAATAGTTTTTCACGCTAGACTGATAAGAATAACTGTTTTTAATAATGATTAGGAGAACAGCAATGAAATCTTAAAGTGCCTCTTATAAGGATGAATGACGTGAGGCGATCTTAGATTTTTAAGAAGGCATCCTCCAGATCCAAACAGTTTCCTTGTCTTTCTTAGAAACCACTTGGATTCCACTTTTGTTGTCATGGTAACATGAACCTTTGCTCAAATGAGCCTTAATCATCAAGTTAGAAGTCAACATCTTTTTCTCATAGGAAATAACACAGGGGAAAAGGAGGAATCCATTTTTTTCATAGTAAAGTTCAAACAATCCCCTTGACCATTCACTATCAGTTTCGTGGCAGCTCTCCTTTGAAATTAAACCCCCTACATGGTTTGGGAGGCATTATGTCCCACAGTTTGGGTGCATTTGGAATAGAAGCTTTCTTGCTGTCCTGTAAAGAATGCATAGGTAGCATATAAAAAAAGTATCACTACGTTGCATATCTATGGCTGTTCCATGTAGCTCTTCAGAATTTGGGACTTGCCAAATATTGTAACAAAATGAGAAATTACACAATTTTCATAGATTTCATAGATGGTAGGGGCTGGAAGGGACCTCACGAGATCATCGAGTCCAGCCCCCCTGCCATAGGCAGAAAGTCTGCTGGGGGCAGATGATCCCAGCAAGATTATAGCAGCTCTCAGTATACTTGGTGCTTCACAGGAAACAAGTTCCAAACTCAAGTTATTTTATTACCAAGGTCCCACTCCTATCCCAGATACATTAAGTCAAAACACTTAAAACCATCAAAAGCAGATGGTTAAGCAATCTACATGCTATGCTAGGAACTAGGAATATTCCTACATTGCACAATTCTGTGCTGTGAAGAAACAGCCAAGTTTTCTCTAAACAGCAACATAGGACTGGGTGTCGCTTCCTATATTATGAGTCCAGTCTGTAAAATCACTACTTCAGACCTTCCCACACAACTGCAAGGCCCAACGTCCCGAACAACAAGAACCATAGGTAAAAGCAGGGAATAGGAGGTCACTGCCACTGCAGTGACAAGGGAAGCAGTTAGATCATGTAACCTTAGAAGATTTTAGGAAAAGGACTATGCTCCACACTAAAGAAGAAGGCAAATTGCCATCGTCTGTTCCCACATAACCTAGGGCAGTGGTTTTCAACCTGTGGTCCACAGGCCCCTGGCAGTTTGCAGACTATACCTAAGGGGTCCACAAAAGATGACTATGATCAATCAGAAGTATGTGAATACCCACACTTACAATTCAAAGGGGTTTGCACCTCTATTTGACATTTTTTAGGGGTTCACAAATAAAAAAGGTTGAAAACCACTGGCCTAGGGGATAAATTCCTTTCTGACCCCAAACTAAGTGATCAGTATGCAATGAATAAGAGACCAAGATCCTTTAGCCAGGAATCTGTAGGTTTTCTAAATACCTGTATGAATATTGTTGCCCTACTGTCAAACATCCCAGCCTTTGCACTGCTAAAACTCCCAGGGCCTCAGGGGAAAGTGAAAATAAACCCAGAAGCTGTTCTCACACACAAAGGAAAAATAAATTTTTCCTGGTCCCAGAGGCAACCAGCAAGCTTAGGATAGATGAGAACATAGAAAACAACTGTTATAGGGCCTTTAATTTTGGGCAGCTCCTGGAGCTCTTATCTCCCGGATTGTCCACACATTAACACCTTAAAGTGTTTTTTTATGTAACTAGACTGCCAATGTGGGCTCACTGCATTGGCTTGAGATACTTCCCTGGGCTAGAAACAGTGCCGGTGAACTCTGAGTGACCCCACGGGTGGAGCAGGGGAGCCCTGCCCCGTGGAAAAGGAGAAGGCAATCGAAAGAAGGGGTTTTCTATCCCCTCATTCACATGGAAGGGGGATGGCTGGAGTTGGGGGCCCGCCCCCCTGAGCCCTGGTTGGCCAGTTTGCAAGCCAGGGAGGGACTGCCGGACGGGATAAAAGCGGCAGCTGAACTGGCGTGGGGGCTGCTGACAGTGACTCCAGGGAATGATGCAGGAGACCTAAGAAGAGCTGGGGTGACCTGATCCAGCAGAGGGAGCAGAGAGACCCCTCTGAAGAGCCTCGAAGGCCCTGGGAGAAGAAGGCAGCGGCAGTTGGCCATGCTGCCAGCCCTGCAGCAGAGAGGGAGCAGTGGCCAGGGCTTGGGGCAGAGAACTGGTGCCCCAAGGCCCTATTGCAGTGTGATGGACGTGCAGGGTGTCCCAGAGGCTAGGGGTGGCAGTCGGCCCCCCGTTCCACTGCGGAGAAGAAGCAGCGGCCAGGAGTGCAGGCGGCATCCTTATCCGGAGCAGGGAGCTGGGCCACTGAGTTGAGGAAATGCCTTACCTTCCCTGGGGAAGCGGGACACCAGGACAAGGGTCCCCAGGAGCTCAGGGCACAGGCCAGCACTTGGAGCAGAATTGGCAAGCCACGAGGAGTGAGGGGTACCCACCCAGTCATCTGGAGCAGGGGTTTAGAGCAACGACCCCTGGGAGCTGCCTGTGCTGCTGCCCCGCTGCCACTGACTGCCCCAGAGGAGACTCAGTCCTGTCCCTTATTCTGCAGCTGATTGTCATTGGATGGAGTCCCTGAGCTTTGTGCTTGGGTCATGCTGATTGCTGCAGGAGCCTACTCTGTTGCTTGCCTTTTTGGTTTCCGCAGAGGGTTGCCCTTCAGCCTCTTCGAAGGGTTGGTGTTTGATACAATTTGATTGCTGCAGACCAGAAGAGCTTAACCTGTTGCAGTCTGTCGCTTATTGGGAAGCCTGTGGGAGCTGCTGGGAGTGAGCACCTTGCTTCCTTGTGGTAGCATCTCAGCAGTGGCTGAAAGCTGCCAGTTACCCTACCTGTGGTTCTTGAGTCAAGGGTTGACTAATGCATTCTGGTTTGTTTTGTGATTCTGGTTATGCCATTTAAGTTCACATGTAAATAACCTTTCCTATTATTCTTGTTTTGTAAATAAAGTGTAAATAGCTAAATCAGTTCAGTGTTAGACCTTCTTGGGACCATGGGCTGGTCTGTGCTGAGCAGGGCCCGGCTGGAAAGTAAATTGGTGCTGGCCGGAAACCCTGCCCCACTCTTACCACACCATGCCTGATATTGGGCAGGGGTGGCAACTATTGGACTACCACCCGGGTTACATTAGCATGCACTATGCTGCTCAAAGTTACGCTACTCCAGGGTAGGATTATCTCTGATCTGCCCTACCCAGCTCCTGTTTCATTAAGTGGTGGCCACTCCCCACAGATGTACTGCCCAGGCTGAAGTCTTCTCACACCCCTGCCCATAGAGCAAGGTTATAAGCCTCTCTTGGCTCACCAGCCCTTTAGTGGTGACTCACAGCTACAGTTCCTAGTCCTGCCCCTGCTCACCAGGCCTCTAGTAGCAAGTCACAGCTGCACAGGTAGGGGACAGTCAGAGAAGATTTCTAGACAAAGGGTATGACTGCTCCAAAATCCAAGCTAGTACTAACACTGATCATCATTTGTGAGGCTCACAACATAGGGTATAACAAGGCCCTTAATGTCCTGTAACCAGGGGACTAAACAAGGGTTTAGATATGTATAAAAACAACTGTTTCAAAATGTCACTAGTTGGGAAATGGTTTATACTTGTGAAAATGCTGGAGGTGAGACCTTGGGCAGGTGGGGAGGACAGGGAGGGGTGGGAGGAGGGAGCATCCAGGCCAACATCCCTGGGGCAAGTAGGAGATGGGAGCAGTTGCACCTATGCTTTTAGAGACTTCCAGAGAGTGGGTGACCCATGGCTGGAAGTATTTTCACTTTTATGCTTTCCCTTCTCTCCTAAATATGAATTCAGTAAACTTCAGTAGCTTGCAAATGACCAAAGTCTACAGTTGTCTTTCTTGACTTGGGGAGAGGGAGGAGCAAAGGGGAGTGCTTGGATCCATGCTGTTAGGAGTAATGTAGTGTGGGATGCCTGGAGGACCAACCAGACCTGTATCACAGAACAATTGTGTTACATTTAGACCGATCTAAACAAACTTAATTTCATCTAACCCATAGGTGTGCAGGTGTTCACAGCACTTATACAGGCTAAAAATGATGCATATAACTTAGGTCATTTCTGAGGTACACAAAATCTAAATTAATTATGCATAAACCCATCTATCAAATGCCTGCATGTTTCCCCTATTGATTGAGGTTAGTCCTCCGGCATCCCAGCATGCATTGTGCCCCTCCTCCCTTCACAGGGAGGAGTGCTGGTGATCAGGCAGCACTTAGCTGCTCCAGCCAAGCACTAACCAAGCCCCACCTCCAGGCTGTCTCAGGGCTGACCCTTTTCCTTAGCCCTTCCTTGTGTTGTGGACCACACGCAGACCTGGGGGGAACAAGGCAGCAGTGTCTCCTGCACACACCCAGGCTCCTAGGCATGAGAGGACCCTTGTCCCCACACCCTCAAGACCCTGTCACAAAGCACCCCTCCAACCTACATACAGAGCCAAATATTGAAACCAAGAGAACCCCAAAACTAAGGCACAGTCTCACAGACCCAACACTTACACACCAAGGCAAAAACCCCAAATCCCAAGATTCAGGCACAGCTTCACAGACCCCATGTTTCAAGGGCCAGACCCAGGCATCCCACAAACCAGATTCTTATGTGGATCCATTCACCATGAGCAGGAGCTGGTGTGGGCATGACCCTATTGCATCTGGAGTTTAGCCACTACCACAGGTAACTGAACTGTGTTACCTGGGGTGTTGTTGAGGGCGGTTTCTGCCAGCTGATAGATGTCCCTGGAGCACTTGTGGCCAGCTAAGGGTGTAAGCATCCGAGCTGGGGGAGACAGGTAGATGCCCTTGAAAAGTTCAGGACCTTGTGGGGTATGACCAGCCACTTCAAAGCTTCACTCCTCTCATAGGTAGAAATCTTCAGTCTAAATTTGTCTAAAGCCAGTTTATAGCCATTTGATCTTGAGATGGTGAAGCTTTTCAGTATAAAGGCTCTTCTCCTTCTCTAATATTTACTCCACAACATGTAGTTATAAAAACTGAACACATTTCTTTACAATTTCCATTTGCTAAGCTAAACAAGTACAGATCCTTTAATCTTCTTTCATGACAAAAGATCTTCCACTCCTGTGTCTTGGTGGTCCTTCTTTGAACTTGTTCCTGTTTAAGTTAATCTTTTTTGAACACTGGTGACCAGAACTGTAGCGGTAGAGGCTGGCGTGAATGGGGCCCCAGGGTAGGTTGTGGGATGGTCAGAGCCTGGGTGGCTTGTCCAGGGATGTGGGGGGGGCTCCCGGCACTGTGCCCAAGGGCATGGTGGGGCTTCTGGTGTAGGTATGGGGGGCATGTGCCTCCCAGATTTGTGCATAGGGTGGAGACAGGCTGCCGCTGCAGGCTGGGGCTCTGCACCCTGGTGTCACTGCTTGAGGAGCTGCAAGATGCCATGTGCCTGCTGCTGTGTCCTCTGCCTGACCAGTGGCAGCAGGCACATGGTGTCACGTGGCTTCTGGGGCAGAGGCAGTGAGGTGCAGAGCTACAGCTTCCTGTGGAAGCCCACCTCTGTCCTGTGCACAAATTAGGGAGCGTGCTGCTATGGTAAAGTAGCCGCTGATCATGTGTAGACCCACATAGCTGGGTGACATGTAGCAAATAGAGAAGGATGTTTTCTCAAATAGAGAAAGATGCTTTTGCCTTGATTCCCACCAAAATTGATAATGCACCACTTAAATGGTCTCTCTTTATGTTTTTTTTCTGTATCAGATACAGACACAGATACCATAACCTCACTTCCAAGAATAAGACCATTCTGCTTTTGTTTGGGTCTCTTTCCAATCTCATGTCTTGTATTTCTGCCTAATTATTCTTGCCCTCTGCCTCAGCAATGAACCCCACTAAAAACATGCCTTTTCTTTGCACAACAGGGCCCCTTCGGGATTTAATTCTCACTTAAAAATTCACCTTACCCATTTGTGAATATAACTGGAGAAGAAAATAGTCAGAACAAAAGAAGAAATCATGGGGAATTTTATAAGAATTTTATAGCAGAGGAAAAACTCTAACAGTGTTAATGTGTGATCTTATGTGTACAGTTGTGTGATCTTATGGTAGCAAAGAGTTCTAGGGATTAAAACAAATGCATTTTAAATTTTAACAGCGGCAATAAATAATACTTAGAACTCAGTGTTGATCTGTTTAGCTTACAGCTCAAAACACTTAACAATTATGGGAAACATTATTATTAAAACCTCACTCCTTCAAAATATTTTTTAAGATTGTCTTTTTCTTTCAGGATACAATAACCAAAATATTGCTCTAGAAGAGCTAGCATATTTTTCAGATCAGTATGCCAGGATGTCTTTTGAAGGGAAGGGAAGAACAAAATATTACTCCAATGTCTTCCCTTAAGTGAATATCAGCTAAACAGAGTTAGATCTGAGAGCGCAGTGTCTCCCCTGTGGAGTTAAGGAAATAAAATGGAACTGCTCAGTATGTTAGATCTGAAGAGAGCTTGGTAACCTTCAAATGTCTATGATGTATTAATTCACAAAGTACTTGGGCTCACTTCACTGAGGAGGGTTGATGGAAGGATGAACAGCTGTTACCTTGCAAAAGAGCTGTGTCCTCCCAAAAGGAGTAATAATATGTTACAGTGACAGCTTTCCAGAGCTCCAAATGGGATGCCTCTGGAGTGCAGTGTTTCTCTTGTAATTAATACCTACATAGTAATTTAAGGATAATGAACTGATAAAATGCAGCTGCAAATTCCCTCCAACTCCACCATTTTAGGGTCATGATTATTAATGTTCATTAGGGACCAAATTCTGCTGCCTTTATTTATTCTGAATAATATCTTACTCCATGGGTAGTCCTATTTGAATGAAATGAAATTTTGTAGAATATTTGCTCTTTAATGCACATAAAACCCCACAATCAATCAGCCAAACAACAAACAAACCCACATTTCAAATTGCATTACAAACTTGACTCTGTGTCAATAAAAGCAGTTAATAAAATTTCCCATCAAGACCATACTAAACTGAAGATGACTCTGGAGGCGATTTAAGGGTCTGAGGGTGTCTTTTGATAGCTTCTGTTCTCAGTGCAAACAAGTCCTCCAGTGCAGTAAATGCAAAAGGAAACTTTATTAGAATTCTCCAATTATAAATACTGCTATCAAATAAAGAAAAACACAGTATATATCTACCAATACTTTTATGATCCAAGCAGAAATAAGCATTTACACAGGTGCCTAGCCTGTTAGGGAGGCCTTACCTGAAGTCAGAGACTAAGTTCCAAGAGGTATTAGATCTTCACTATGTCTGCAGACAAGGACCTCAAAGGATAACAGAGGCACACATTTCAGAGCACTGAGACCTTTTTTATCTCCCCCTCCCCCAAACAAAGGTTTACAAGATGACCTGATGGTCACAGAAGAGATGCTCTTATATCTTCCTATTGGACAAGCTCAAATGCACTGAACTGAACCTTTAATCAAGATTTGTTATCCTAAGACTGACCAGTCTTTTTTTGAGGATTTTCTCTTGCCTATGACTCAGTAGTGAGTGCATACATGTATACTTTAATGCACATTAGCCTATTTTAATGCTCATTTCTGGGCACATCTATATGTTGCCCTACATCACTATAGCGACATGCTACATTGCTGTACGGTGTGCTATGGTGATGTGCAATCACGTGAGTCTACATGTGACTGGCAGTTACTTCATCATAGCAGCACACTCCCTTGTTTTAGTGTGCTGATACGGCAAAGTAGTGGTGAAATCTAACCATGCGCCATGTGCACAGCGCAGTACAGGCTGCTACTGAACCATGCCTTAGTAATTCCAAAGGGAAGTACTAAAGCACAGTGATGTAGCAATGTCACTATATGGTGACATGTAGACCCACGCAAAATGTCACAAAAAAGTGCTCTTTAGCTAATGCACATGTTTCTAGTACCTCACAATGGAGGTACTACCTTTAATACACATTACCTAAAGCACATTAATGAACATGCATATGTGTCCAGTTCCTTTTACATTACTTCCTTTAGTCTCGTTTATGCTAACATAGCCTAACTTAAACTTAACACAGTTAAAAGCCTGCTAAAGCTCCTATAATGAAAGTTAAGAGGATTCAAACTTAACACAATGGTTTACACTTCCATGTCTGTTAGATCAATACAGAAAAGGAAATTCAAGAACTGGCAGCAACTTTGGATTATTAACACCTACCTGACCCATGTGGAAGAAAATCCCATCAGACATCTACATTGTAGTCAGGAGATTGATTGCAGCCCATCTTGGCATAAACAAGCTTGCTTAGATAACAACTTCAGTAAGGAGGTTTCAACACTGTCGGTACAAGTCCACAGGGGACTTCTCAAGTACAAGGTAGCGAGACCATCCTGGAGAGCATGCTGCTTTGCTTTCATTGCAGCTGTTACCTAAACTAGCTAAAATGAAGCTGACATATGAACACTTACATAGTGTAATTTATACTCTGAGAACTGGAATAAAGTGTAAAATGCAAATTAGATCACGGGGGAAACTAGCTTAATTTAAATTCAATTCTTTGTTGTTTTTATACTCCACACAGGACAAGAATTGCAAAGGATCTTCATAGATTGAATAACTTGGGTACAGACAACAGGATAAAACTGAATACAAAACAATGTAAAGTGCTACACCTAGGGAACAATAATCAAAAGTACAGCTACAGAATGGGAGATAACTGGCTGGGTAGCAGCATTACTGATATCCCAGGCATTTTGGTAGATCACAGAATCACCATGAGTCAAGAATGCCATGCATCTGTTAAAAAAGCCAATGCAATTTGAACTGAATCAATTGAATAACACAGTTATTCAAATCTAAGGTGAGGTTTTCCCCCATTTAACGTGGGGGGTGGGGATTTGAGTATGAGACAGTGGGGAGGAGGTGAGGGATGGGACAAGCAGCTGCTGTGGCCCCAACCCTTGCTGCTCCTTGGGGTTAAAGCCAGATCCAGAGCTACTGCCTGGTCCCCTCTCACCTTTGAACCACCCCCCATGTGCCCCTTGCCACCACCTTTGTCCACAGCCTCAGGGTCCCAAGTTAGGGGGTGGGGGTTAATGTAAGGTGACACTCTAATAATTAGATTCAATACACTTATACATCTTTCATGTATAGAAACTAATTATTGGGGGGGAGTCATCTTAAATTTACCACCATCTTGGATTCAGGTAAATATTGTAGTTAGGTGAAAGACATGGGAGGTGATCGTGCCACTCTACTTGGTGTTGATTAGAACAGCAAGGCAGTGGAATAGACTGACTGAAAATGCTATGGAGCCTCCTTTATTTGAGGGTTTCAAGAAGAACTAGATAAGCATTGGACAGAGATGATTTAGGGGTCACATTTCTGCAGTCATGCAGGGAGTTGAATCAGAAGATCTTTAAGGTCCCTTCTAAACCTATGTATGACAGTGTATTCTTTTCTTCCTTATGTATTAAGGAAATTTTGACTTGATTAACACTTGGTATAAAAGCTAACATTTTGAGTAGGAAAATAGCCTTTTGATCTTTAAATTATTCAAGCCGCAGGAGTTTAATGTTAAATTTTACTTCTTTTGTCTATTTTTCAATCTAGCAACAAGAAAGTCTTTTAATAAGACTTGGTCTGCTTAATGAGAAGCTAACTTGCCAGAGTATGAGCAAGTTGCCTAATTAGCTATTCAGAGACCACTTCAAACTAATTTAGCTTTTACAGACTTTCCTGTGATTTAAATAACAATGAAAGAATTATTCTACTTTTAATATTCTACTTTAAAGTATTTGTTTTACTGGCTTATAGCACCCGTCATTTTGACAGAGACATGATTTTTTCCAGGAATATCATCTCTACTTGTTGCATCAGAAATATAAACTAAATTTAATTAGAAAAAGACACAGTGGGTATGTCTACACATGCATTTACTGCACATTAAATTTACTGCGCAGTAAGCTACTGTGCAGTAAGTGGAGGTTAGGCCAGTGTCCACACATGCAGGCATTACAGCACAGTAATGCTGTGTGTGGACTGGCTTGGGACTAAAGTTAGTCCCAAGTCAATCCATACACACAGTATTAATGTGGAGTAAGGCATCTACAAGTGCTGTGAATAATTGGGTCTAATTTGCTACCTGTATCAAATTTATGTCCAAGTCAGCATAAGACACCATATTTCTTGTGCAGTAAATGTGCACATGTAGAAGTACCCACTGTGGATTTCTTCAGGAGTCTCTCTTCTTCATATCCCTCTGCAATCTTTGTGACTTATTACTTTGTAAACTCATGTCTAACAGCGCTGACAGGGCAGATATTGGGCATTTGAAAACAAGCTGTATTGAGAATTACAGATTTGTTACATTATTAACTCTAAAGCAGATCAGAAAATCTCAGGGCTGGGGAAATATGAGGCACTGTTACAAGAAAATAAATAATTCATAGGTCAGTACCCTCTAGTTATCAATTACTCTATATCAATTAATTTTAATATTTTATAAAAGATTTTCTTTGGGGTAATGTTTTATCAAATACTAACTTAACAGAATTAACTTGCTCAGTATACATACAGAAGCAGAACCTTTAGTGAACAGATTATACATTAGAATGTTTGCAAATGTGTTCTGTTGAACCACTGACATTTGAGTCACTTGTCTTATTAGTCACTCACAATTAATTCATACTTAAGGAACAGCGTGTGATAAATTATGTTTTTAGTTAAATTTAAAGAATGTGTCAGAATTTGTGCATCAGATAAATAATACTTTTACCTATATCTATTCAAAATTAAAATTTATATCACTGGAGCGATGGATAAATATTTAAATGATTTACCAGAGTGCTGTAAATTCAATTCATATGTACAGAATGCAATCATTCAACCAAATTATGATTCCACAACTATTTGGTGTGAAGAAAGTGCCACACAAAATACACCAGAATTGCTTGGTAGTGTTTAGTTAATGGATAACTGTTATCATGGTGGCACTATAATCTTCTGTGTGCTGTAACTATGTAGGGAAGAAAGGCTAGAAAGGAGAACTGAAATGGTGAGTAGCAGCAATGAGGCAATTTTGAGTTGAATATGGAGTGCCTCATTGTTTGTCTGAGAAAGTTTTACTAGTTGCATAACAGAAAAGCAGCATTTTTGTCATACAAGCCCGAGCAGCCTTCCCTTCCTTTATTAAAAATATTGTTACATTTACATCACTGATCTCTGACTCAACCACAGTAACTCACATGTATAACCTCCTTCTTAAAATGCCTTAAATTTTTGTATTTGGTCAAGAAAAAGTCAAAGTAAAAAAAAGTTATAACTTTTTTTCTATAAGGGCCCCTCTACACATTTCATGCATGCTGCACTTGACAACTTGTTAATCATGGGATAAATGGCAAGAAAACTACATGTTTATCCAATTAAAATACCATAAAATGGCAAACCAGCCATAAAAAAAATGTTCCACATATAATACAGAATTGAACATGTGGTATGTCCATACACCAGCTCTCTCCAGAATCAGCTCTGGACTTGCCTGGGCACCAAACCTGCATGCCAAGGATATTGTTGGCATCAGTCAGAGAGCTCAGGTCTCCAAACATCTAGGGACTTCCCCAGGGTGGGTACTGAGAATCAAATGAGGCAGTGGTGTAGGTGGAGGTGGATGTGGGAAGGTGCAGGGAAAGGGGAAATCAGAGGCTTGTGAGGAGAGAAGCCAAAGGGCTTCCCCCATCAGGGCTTTAAACCACTTGAGTGGCAGCTCCAGCAGGGCTGTAGGATGCATTGGATCAGGGGCTCTTCGTAGATCATGATCTCTCACCCTGCAATGGCAAGTAGAATTGGGATCTGATCCCTGGTGCCACAATCATGCCTCCTGCCATATTTAAAGTTATCCATAGAACTTGACCAAATTTCTTAGAGGAGCACTGAGCGTGATGTGATCATGAAATCTCTTCACAACTACATTCCACTGGAACACCAACCTTCAGGTTTGAAACCATCACACTTATGACTGAAAAAGCATGTGTACAAAAAAGAGCTGGCTGGTTTATAAATACAAAATTCAACCCTGGAAGATATCAAGAAAATCACGAATCTCATTGTTGTAGAACAAAATAGTAAATTTCCTTCAGCTAGGCCATCCAGAATAAAGTGATCAAGATCAAGCAAAAGTTCAATACTGATTAGAGAATGAAATAAAACAAATACCATATTTGCTCAAATATAAGATGAGCATCCCTTCCCCAAAATCAGCATAGGGAAAAAATCCACTCATCTTACATTTGCATAAAAGGAAACCTCTTTAAATACACTGGCTATCATTAAACTGTTGCCAAAAGCAGCAGGTGCTCAGTAATGGAAATCAACTATGAAGTTGATTATATGCAGCCTATGCTGAGCATTCCCATAAAACACATGGCCTATATTGGGCAAACACACTGATGGGAACCTTTTCTGTTTTTACTTACACATTTTTATTAAACACACACATATAACCCTACACTTAACAAAGCTTCATGTTGAGCAAGTTTGTTTTACCAAAAATTTGTATCACAAAAACAACTACATATCCAAAAGCATACTACCTATATTAAACCCTTAAACAATTTACATCAACTTCCCACAAAAAACCCTTGTAGAACTCTTTTTCTTCATACAGAGCCACATGAAAAACTGTTACCTCAGTAACCATCTGAAACTCTTTGCCACCCCCATCAATCCTTTCTGTTGGTTCAGTGAAACAAGTGTCTCCAGTCCTTTTTCCTCCACTTCTTCTCTGATCTCTTCCTTGTCCCAATTGATGTAGTATTTTAGTTAAAGGAGCCCCAGCTTCAGGTACTCTGTTTCAGTGGAAGCCAACCCCTTAAAAACCCAGATGTTTCTTACTTTCCACAAACGAGTTTTAACACATGCTAATAAAATCCTTAATAATGTTTTATCTGGTCCTTTTCCATATATTACCATTTGACACTAGCAACAGGTTTATTTAGGTGACACTCAGAAAGTGGCAGACCCTTTCCCACACCCTTTCCCAGACACTTTGCATATGTACACTCCCAAAACATGTCTCACTGTTTCTTCTTCCCCTTACCTCTCTCTTGGGCATCTTGATGAACTTGTCAAGCCCCATCTGTGTTGCACTTCTCTCACTGATGGTTAGAAAATGATATTTTGAGGTTTGCTTTTGGGAACTGGCTTATAGGTAAAGTAGATACTACATTAGAATAATGGTCCAGGGCAACAGCAATGGTTAATTGGTTTCTAAAAGCCTGTTTGTGACCAACTTTCCTTCAAGGCCCACTGTGTCTGAAGCCAGCAGATACACAGGCTGGGAAATTGAAGACATGTTGTAACAAGTGGGTGTCTCAGGGCTGGTCAAATTGTTGGCTTGCCCACTTGTCCCAGGGCTAACTGACCGCCTACTTTGCCCACCATGCCTTTGATGATAAAATTGAATGATGATAACAAGGCAGGAAGCTGCCCACTTACTTGCCCTGATGCCAAGGGCTTATGCACATGGCTCTGATCTTCCCTATACTGTCCCTATAACATGTCCCATGCCTCGCAGATGGCATCCATGACCTAACACTCGGCCTTAGCTTGTTTGGCCTTTTAATTCCTCCTTCCCACATTCCTCCTCATGTTTCTTCCAAAAAAAATCATACCCCTCCACTGATCAGGCTTTCAAGAAGTGGAAAAAATGCTGATAGGAACCTACCCCAAGGATAGATTAGTGCAGCCCACCTGAGTAAGATATAAAGGTATATTGTGTACAGTCCCCCTCAGCACTGACTTCTTTGCGTTATGGTGAGCCACTACATAGAATATATTTTGATTTCCTCTTCACTCCCATAGCTGAGAAACACTTTTCTTTCCTATTTTCAATAAGTTCTGTTTCTCACCAGTCTTAAATGTCTGCCAAATATTACCAAACATGACCCTAAATACTTCACCCAGAATCCCTCTGCCACTCCCTTTCTCAAGCTATTGCATATGATTAATGTGGTCCCACCCTCCATTAGGTGGAGATGAATCAGCTTGCCCTGAACCTCATCTGCATATACATTTTTTGAGGATCCCAGGACTCATGACAATAAAATCCAGTTTCAGTTATGAGTGGGGGCACTACTTAGCACAAAGATCCTTTGTGGGGGAGGGATCTGGAGTATATACACATCGTGAGCAGTACTGAGCTGTGGGATCACCATGGCTTCAAATTCTGTTGACTTTGCTGGGTCCGAGCCCAATGACCTACATAGTAAATTGTGAGCCTTTTAGCTTTGGACTAATATCATGCATAGTTTGTACTATTTATAAATAAATGCAAAAGTGCTGCCTAAAACTGTGTTTATGAAGTGCCTGTGCTAAAATTTGCAGCAATTTCAAAAAAGGTAAAATGTATCAATTCTATAGATTAAGTAAGTCTATGGACCTATATGCAAATTGCTACAGGTGTATTTATTTCAAGGTCAGCATTTTCAAATTTGGCTTTTACTTCTATGTGGTCAGGGATTTTAGGGGTAAAAGTGCGTGTGTGTGTGTGCATGTGCACTTGTGGGGGGGGGGCGGCAGAGGGCAAGGGGGCTATCTAATCTCCCAGATTTATTTTTCTTGCTGTAGTAGTGGGAAGGGGACAAATTCAAGATGAACCTTGAATAATTAGATTTGATACCTGGAAAATTATAACAAATATATACATTTTCCATATAAAGAATCTAATGGGGGGGGAGGTCATCTTATATTTGAGTAAATAGGGTCTTTGTATTTACTTCTTCATTGGGGGGGCATTCAGTTACCATGGTGATAGGCATTGCTAAGGGCATGTAACATATTTTTAAATTAATCTTCCACAAGGGCTACCAGCTACCATTCTGCTTTGTATTTTTTGTGCAATTCAACATTATAATTATCTAGCACAAATAGGTGATTGTAGTGCTCTTCAGTATTTGTTCATTTTGCAGTAAAGCATCGTTACTTGTTTTTTACTGCGTTATGATAAAGTTTTCTGCCAACAGTTTCTCAATATCAGTTAACTTTTTTCAAAAAAGTCTATGGCAATGGAAAAATATGTACTACAGCCAAATATACTGTAAAAAAAACCCGAAGAGAGTTAGAGATGTAGCTTTTTGAAGGTGGATGAGGCAAACTGTTACCATTTGAGATAACAGCACATAGAGGGCAAAAGAGCTTCAACAGTATGAGAGAGATGACAGAGGTCAGAACCAAGGTCATAGACTTTAAAACATATCTTTCTTACTCAATTTTATGACTCACTATAACATTTTATCTTGGGCTAAAACTTGACTTATGTGTTCTAAATTTTTAAACATTTTAATAGCAGGTTAATTTGGGTGGATAACACATGTGATCTAAGCCCATCTGCCTGTTTCCAAGTAAACCATTTTATTTTCTAACGTCTTAATTGATGAAGGAATATTGTATCTTTCCAAGAAAAACAAACAAGAGCTGAGGAAACCACTGCCTTTCCCATTTTCGATCTGATGCTAATATAGCAATGCGCTACTTTCCACTGCAATTTCGTCGGCAGAAAGGGTACAAAAGGGAATAGAATAAACTAACAGGATTAATATGAATGGAAGTAGAAAATTGCCTTAAACTTTTCTGATATTCTTTACTATCATGTTAGTCATAAATGATAACCTGCCTTGATGATCATACCAAATGGATTATATTAAGTTTGAAAATTTTTGGAATAGTGGGGCTATGCATTCCTTTACAATTTCCCAAACCATAGGACATTTTGGGAACTACCATGATAAACATTGGATAGAAATTATTCTTAAAACACAAAATTCACTTTTATCTCATTTTGATAGAGGGAAGTATTTGTGGTGTTTCAATATTGGTTTTGCTGCTGCTCATTGTTTCATTAGTTCACAAGTTTGAGTACAAATAAGTAAATATTGTTTACAAATACTAGTCTAGAAAATTTCTTAATAAAATTCCAGGATATGGAAGTTGCTATGTGCATGAAGAATAGGTAGAGGCCTCCAAATAAAGCAGGTGGAGCTATAAGAATACTGCTGACAAAGAGATGACTAGTTTTAAAAATTGAGTGAAAATTCACATTTCCCCTGCAGTTTCTGCAGGAAAGTGTCTTTTAAACACTTTTGATAATTGGGATTTCCATAAGACATGAATTTTGAAACAAATTTTAAAATAGTGCAATGCATTGTTTTTTGCATACAATAGTTTAAAGTAAACCAGGTTCCATAATTTCTTTTTTACTTAAAATGTCACTTTAGCTTTCAGAAATAGAAATATTTCTGATTTTTCAGTTTTGCTTTTTTTTCTGGATTTCCTACTTTAATACTTCTGCACTTGCCCCCCCCCCCCACTGAAAAAAGAGGGTAGGAGGAATTGAAAATTGACTGAATAAGCCCACATCCTTAAATTTTTAAAACTGTTTTGTAACTGGGGAATACTTTTCATTTTTTTAAGCAGGGGAAATGGTGGAATGGTGAGGGTGTATATACAAAGAGGAAATTCCTCCACAAATTAAAAAAAAACATGAAATGATGTTAAGCTGAAACAAAAGGAAAATGTAATTTGAACCACTGACTTCAAATGAAGATTTTCATTTATGATCTTCCAGTCAGGAAAGTAAATTCTAGCAAATAAATAAATACATGAATTAAAAAGTGTGATGTAAAATGTTTCCTTTTTGACAAAATCATTTTTCCAAAGCGTTGACCTGTTCTAATTTAGCACTTATCAGATGAAGCTTTTCCTCAGACACTTAGAAGTGGATACAGACAACTGCTGCTAGAGCAGAGAAGCAAGAGAGCTATGTACTGTTTACTGACTGGCAAGAGACAAGATGTTAGGTACCTATATATTAGTCAGAAAATATACACATATCTAGGCAATGTATGCTGTAGCCTGTATGAAAACAATACAGGTGGTGGACATATCTAACTGTCAGATAGGGAGGGCTTTAATTATAGTTTATATAACACATAAGAGCAGTTATCTGTGGAAATCAGGAATATGGGCCATGGAAAGATGCACAGAATAGGGCAAATGCAACTGGCACTAATTTAAATGGCCACACTAGCAGCTATTACTAATGTGGTAGCAATTTGAGACTACACCGCTATAGCCTGATGGCCTAGAGAGGATTTTAAATCATCAGTTAGGGGCATAAAAATGATAATCTTGTCCTTTTTACAGGAATAGTTAAAATGGCAGGAAAAAATTAATGTAGGATGTTACATACTTCCTTTTGGGTTCTTAAAATACATTATAGATGCCTTGAAGTATTTCTTTGTAACTTAATGTGACAATGACTAGAAAAAACACAAAAGTAAACCTGGACATGTTAAACTCTATGGGTAGTGTTGGCACTGGATTTATGACCAGATACTTTATTCTGGATGGCCCCAAACCTTCAGACAGACCACAACTTCTTCCATTTGATAATAGGCAAATTTTACTGATACACAGTGATAGCAAATAAGAGTAATACAGGCAAAGCAAACAAAATACCGCTTCCCCCTCCAGATTCTACTTATTTACCAGTTCCTAAGGCTTCACAAGGAGATTAGGACACCTGGTCAGTACATGAACACTATCCTGTGCTTCTTGCTTGAATGCCAGATGTCAGCATCCTGGAGGTTGAGGGCTGATGCCCATCCCTACCAATGGGTTGGGTGAGATGTGTTGGTGTGGCTCCTTTTCATGGTGGACTTGGGATCCCTCCTTTTGTATTCTTTCTCCTCTGATGACTTTTCATTTCCAGGTACCATTGACTGGTTTCCCTGTGGTCGTTGTGCTGCCCAGGTTTTTTTTCTGTCAGCATAATTCTTTGTTTTTACTTACGAAATCTCTAATCATTGTTGCCATTCTGTGTTGGACCCTTTCCAGTCTGTCCACATTTTTCATAGATTCATAGATGTTAGGGTCGGAAGGGACCTCAATAGATCATCGAGTCCGACCCCCTGCATAGGCAGGAAAGAGT
>NW_005842096.1:1239014-1270494 GCF_000455745.1 Alligator sinensis | reverse complement strand
GCAATGACATCAGCCAGTGCCTTCAGTACCCTCGGATGGAGTTCATCCGGGCCTGCCGACTTATACACATCCAGTTCCTCCAAGTGCCTCTGCACCATCTCAGGGTCTACGTTTGGCAGTCTGGCACCCTGCTGCTGCCTCTCTACAATCCCAGTGAGAGACTTGTCTTGCCCCTCGCTTAGGGACACTGCGGCAAATAACTCATTGAGGAGTTCAGCCTTGTCCCCCCTGTCCATCACCAATTGCTTATGCCCATTTAGTAGGGGTCCTATTCCTCACTGGGCCTTCCTTTTACTCCCTACATATCTAAAAAACAATTTTTTGTTATCCTTAACTTGGGATGCCATCCTCAGGTCCATGGTAGCTTTGGCCTGTCTAACTGCCTCCCTACAAGTGCGAGCAGAGGAGGTATAGTCCTCTTTAGTAATCTCTCCCCATTTCCACTTTTTATATGCCCCCCTTTTAGCCCGTAGGCTGCTCTGGATTTCTCTGGTTAGCCAAGGAAGCCTCTTGGCCCCTTTCCCCCTTTTTCCCCGCATAGGGAATATTCTCCCTCTGTGCCCGAAGGATCATTTCCTTTCTTGAAGTGCAGGGCCCAAAACTGGACACAGTACTTTAGATGAGGCCTTTACAGTGCCAAATAGAGAGAAGGAATCACATCTCTTGATTTGCAAGTGCCATTTGTTAATACAACTGAGTATAATGTTGGTTGTGTGTGTGTACACACACACACACACACACACACACACAGAGCAAGCTATTGATGGATATGTGGTGATACAATTTGAATGTGAGCCAAAATTGTGCTCTTATTGCAAAAAAAATATACATCTATATATTTGTAATAAGAGCACGCTACTAGCTTACATTTCAATTATATCCTCACATATTCATAAGCTCAGGAGACCTGTTGTCAAGGCCCTAGGGCCCATGACTTGACAGGGAGATGAGTCCAAGAGGATCCTAAGAGCACAAGGGATGTCTATCCCATCTCAAAGGAAAGGTAGCAAAAGGGCACAGCAACCCCCTTGGCTCAGCAGGGAACTTGTGGACCTCCTACCCTAAAGAAGAGAAGCTTATAAAAGATGGAAGATAGGAATCACCACAAAGCAGGAGTATTATGCACTGGTCCGTAACTGTAGGGAGTGAACCAGGAAAGCCAAGGCTGCAACTGAACTCCACCTGGATACCCATATCAAGGACAATAAAAAAATCCTTTTTCAGATATGTGGGAAGTCAGAAGAAAAGCAAGCATAACATTGGACATGATGTCCATGTTATCATTGAACATTGATAAACCAAATGGGACAACTGACAACCGAAACCCAGGAAAAAGCCAACCTGATTAATGGGTACTTTGTGTCAGTTTTTCAGCAACCCAAAGGGACCGCCTTGCCTAGCATGATATGGGATGGCCAGGGTGAGGGTGAATTTATATCCAGCATCATCATAGACCTTGTAAAGGAACACCTTGGGAGGCTGGACAGCTTCAAGTCAGCTGGTCCAAACAGACTGCACCCCAGAGTACTTAAGGAGCTGGCATGAGTCATAGCCCAGCCACTGGCAAAGATATTCACAAACTCCTGGTGCTCTGGTGAAGTACCTGAAGATTGGAAGAAGGCCAATGTGGTACCCATCTTTAAGAAAGGGAGGAAAGTAGATCTGGGGAACTACAGGCCAATCAGCTTGACCTCAATCCCTGGAAAGATTCTGGAAAAAATTATCAAAGAGACCATTCTTGGAAGCTGGCTGATGGAAACATCCTGAGGGACAGCCAGCACAGGTTTATTGTGGGTAGGTCTTGCCTGACCAATCTCATCTCCTGCTATGACCAGGTGACACATCACCTAGACAAGGGAGAAGTGATTGACATCATATATCTGGACTTTAAAAAAACTTTGATCTGGTGTCCCATGATCTCCTCATGGAAAAATTGGCCAACTATAGCCTCAGCTACATCACAGTCTGATGGCTGGGGAATTGGCTCCGAGGCCAGACCCAGAGAGTGGTGGTCGACAGAAGTGAATCATTATAGTGCTCCATGACCAGTGGTTTCCCCTAAGGCTCTGGCCTTGGACCTGTTCTCTTTAATGTCTTTATCAAAAATGTGGATACTGAATGCAGAAGTGGACTGGCCAAGTTTGCTGATGACACTAAACTTTGGGGTAGAGCATCCACACCTGAGGATAGGCTGGTGATCCAGGCTGACTTGGATAGGCTCAAAAAGTGGGTAGATACAAATCTGATGACATTCAATACCAACAAATGCAAGGTACTCCACCTTGGGGGAAAAAACCCACAGCACGCTTATAGGCTCGCTGGCACCATGGCTGAAAGGGACTTGGGGGTCATGATTGACCACAAGATGAACATGAGCAACCAATGTGATGTTGCAGCTGGTAAACCAAACCAAACTTTGGCTTGCATCCGTAGATGCTTCTCAAGTAAATCTCAGGATGTCATCCTCCCATTGTATACGGCCTTGGTGAGGCCGCAGCTGGACTACTGCATCCAATTCTGGGCTCCACAATTCAAGAAGAATGTGGAGAAGCTTGAGAGAGTCCAGAGGAGAGCCATACACATGATCAGAGGACAAGAGAATAGGCCTAATGAAGAGAAGCTGCGAGCCATGGGACTCTTCAGCCTGGAAAAGCGTAGGCTCAGGGGGGACCTGGTGACAGCCTATAAGTACATCAGGGGTGTGCATTAGGATCTGGGGGAGTGCCTCTTCACCAGAGCGCCCCAAGGGATGATAAGGTCCAACAGTCACAAACTCTTTCAAGACCATTTTAGGCTGGACATAAGGAAAAACTTCTTTACTGTCCAAGTCCCCAAGGCCTGGAATAGATTCCCTCCAGAGGTGGTGGAAGCACCTACTCTGGACTCCTTTAAGAATCGTTTGGATGCCTATCTTGCTGGAATCCTTTGACTCTAGCTGACTTCCTTCCCTTGGGGCTGCGGGCTGGACTCAATGATCTTCCAAGGTCCCCTCCAGCCCTAATGTCTAGGAAATCTATGAAATCATTAATGGCACCACTGTTAATCCTAGATATTTCTCTGTGGTACTGCCATCTAACCAATCATTTCCTAATCTGTACTTATGCATGAAATTATTCCAGCCCAAATGCAGAACTTTGTGCTTGTCCTTGCTGAATTTCATCAGATTGATTTTGGAGAATGTATCCACTTTATTTGGGTTATCCTGGATCCTAGCCCTACCTTCCAGAGTGTCTGCACCTCCACCCAACTTCTTGCGGCTGCATATGTGTAAAGAATGCACTCAATCCCATTGTCTAAATCATTAACGTAGATTTTAACAAATACTGGATGTACCCCTGGGAAACCCCACTTGATACCTCCACCCAACTAGCCATTAAGACTATGATTTTTTGTAGTTGAAGCAATAAACATAATAATATTCACAAAATTCAACTCTCAATTAGCACATTGCATTTTTATAGGTAGGTTCTCATGGTTTCAAACTTACCAACAGAATATGATGGATTTACTTGATTATATTCAGTTTTATATGTCAAATATTCTGTAGTGAAAAGTTATTTGCAAGCAAATTATGCCCCATGTAATCCTGGTAATCACTGACTTGGACATGAAGGCATCCAAACAGCCATGGAAACAAGTTTGAAGCAGCAGAAGCTTAGTAAGTGAATGTACCAGATATTTTTAAGAGGGTCCAGTGAATTGATTATAGGACCCCGCTGTATAACTCATAACTGGCTAGATTCTCCTCAAAATAGTCATAGGGATTTAGCTCAGTTGCAAATCTTCTTGGTTTTCTACCCTGGTGAGGCAAAAGAAGGGTACCAAAATAAGGGACCCATCGGGTGCATCCCCATGAGTGCTTGTGTGCAGAGGCGTGCATTTCAAATATGTGCCACTGACGTTTGTCCATGGGCACACCCCTGCACATGTGGTAAAGGGACCCAGGTGGGGTATGGGAGGCTAGGGCAGCCTCACATGGGGTCCTGGGGTCTCCCGGGATAGCAGTGGCACTGACCCAGTCACTCAGAGCCTGGCTGACAGCCAGAGCATGGCTTTGGCAAGCCAGGCTCCATTTTCTGTGCTGCTGCCACATGCACCTTGCCACTTTTTTAGCAGCATTTTTTTTTCGACACCATGATCTCGTGTCAAAAAAACCCTGCTGTGCTGAAAATTAGCAGCACGGTGCATGGGTGCATGTATGCCACATGTGATTTGTGGCATCTCAAATGGCTTTGAGGCACCTCAAACTGCACATGTGCGCTTGTGGGGATGCACGCATTATGGAATATGACAACAACTGGTACTGAGTTGCATCCTGGTCTTGATCCTTGTGTGGCCTCCAGAGGTTGATGCCCTCTATCTGAGACATTCACACCTTTGGCCTTGAAATATTCAGCCAAGTAAGATTGGCTGCATTTATGCCCTATTATAGATCTAGCATTCTCCATAAGAATTCAAATCAAGATGCTTAAAGCATGCAGGTGAATTGAAGGGGATACACCCTTGAAAGTAAAGGGACTTCTTTCTGTGTTTCTTAGCATGCCAGCCTTCTATCATCTGCCAACTTTTCTTCACCTGCCCCCTAGGCCACTGGATACTGGTTATTAGGACTTATTTTTTCATACCTTTCCTTCCCCACTGTCTTCTAAAGTCTTAATTCGTTTTTATATAGAAAAACATTTTTAAAATTCTCAACCATTTTGTGGGATGGGAAAACCATTTCCTATTCAGCTTTAATCACTATATTAATCTTACCAAGATGCTTTTATGCATATATTATTCTAACCAATTATGCATAATATCTGTTTTGTATGGATGGTAATAGCACCATTTTCCATAATTATAATGGGCCAGATGCTCCACTGCTTGGTAGATTATGTTCCATTTGATACCTGTGAAAATCCTGGCAATAGTTTATAAGTGGCAAATCCTTATTTGACAGTACTCTGCACCCATGTTGTACAGGTGGAAAGTATCACACAAGCAGAAAACCATGGACAATCATGCCCAGTGAACATAATGGTAACTTGCATGGGGATATTAGAAATGTTTTTCAGTGCACCATTTCTCAAAAACAAACAAACAAACAAACCTCCAAGCAACCAGGCAATAGCTTTCTTCCCAATCAATAGATATGTTTGTTCAGTATACAATCATTTCAAAATGGGGAATATCACATACAACTTAATTACACAGTTTGTTAGTAACAGGATACAGACTTTTTGTGGCATCTCTTTTCTTTCTCTTATGATTATAGCATTGCAAGTGCTTTATTTTTCAAGACTGTCTTAAAAAACAAAAGAAAAAAAAACAACCCCCCATAATCATTTTATTATTGGTAAACAAATATTTACTACTGACAAATTGCCATCACTTTTTGCTCTTTTGTAGGCAACAGAACACAAAGCCTCAAGTTACTATTTGCTTGGAAACTGCAAGATACCACAACATTTTTTTCCAGAGAAAAAATGGAGAAATATTTTTCAAATTATCTTTATGCATCATCTGTTCAGCTGTGACACTGTTTTGGTTGGATGACTAGCTCCTCATCAACAAGGAGTAACTAACGTCAAGGTGCATGTTCCCATATTGCCCTGAAGAGCAGTATGAAGTCTTTGTTGAAATATTTACTTATGGATAGATACCATAATGCTGCTATAGAGAATGCATCATAGGACAGGATTAGGCAGAGGCAGTGGTGGCAGAGGCAGAGGCAGCAGCGGTGGATCCTCAAAAGGTAAGTGGAGCAGAGAAGTTGGCGCAGCTGTAGAGGATCCAGAGGGGGGCCCCCCAGATCCCTCTTAACTGAGCTGGCAGGGAGCTGCGTGCGAACAGTGTGTGCAAACAGGCGCGCTCTGTAAGGATGCGCCAGCATTCGCTCAAGTTGGGTGTGTTACAGTAACCCGGAAAGAGCTTCCAGCAAGAGAGAGAAAGGAAGACTCACAGCTCCGTGGACATGGTAAGGACAAGGAGCGCAGCTGCTAGGGGTCCTGCCCTGGTGGTACCACCTACCCTGGGCTCCTCTGAGGCCACCACCCAGATGGAGCTCATGGTGGGGTCAGTGGCCCCCTACCCCCCTGTCTGTGGGGGTGGCCTGGGGGGGACCCAGAAGCCAGTGGTGGGAGAGGGGTCTGGTGGCTCCCTCACCTGCCCCTCCTGTGCCCGACTTTGGGCCCTGGAGGAGTAGGTGCGGGAACTCCAGGCTGTGGTGAGCAGGCTATGGGGGATCAGGGCTGCAGAGGACAAGATTGACACCTATTTCTGTTCACTGTAGGACCAGTTTTCCTGTGTACAGACCCCCAGGAAAGATGCACAACAGAGGAGTGGCAGAAGGTGCCTACCAGAACCAGGGCTGCTCAGGCTAGCGTGGTGGAGGCTCCCCAGGTACAACTTGGGAACAGATATGAGGCCCCAGCAGCCTTGGAGGAGAAGGATGAAGAGGATGTCTCTGGGAGGGGGGACGGTGCCACTCCACGCATGACACAGACTGAGCAGAGAGGGAGCACCAGGAGGAAGAAATGCTGAGTCTTCATCATTGGAGATTCCATCCTGAGTGGAACAGAGGGTCCCATCTGCCAAACCGATCCCATGGCACGGGAGGTCTGCTACCTGCCTGGGGCTCGGATTCAGGATGTCAGAGAGAGGATCCCGGCATTCTTTTGATTCTTGGACCAGTACCCCGTGGTCCTAATCCATTTGGGACCAAATGACTTGGCCAGGAGCAACCCAGACCACATTATGAAGGACTACAAGGCCTTGGGGGCCAAGCTCAAGGAGACAGGGGCACAGGTGGTATTCTCCTCTAGTCTCTTGGTAAGTAGACACAGACGGCGACATGAGGCCTGCATCAGTGAGGTCAACCGGCCGCTTTGGAGTTGGTGCTACCAGGCAGGCCTTGGGTTCCTGGACAATGACCTGCATTTTCACACAGGGGGCATGCTCGGGTGGGATGGGCTTCACCTGTCCCCTAAAGGCAAACATGTCTTTTCTTCCAGGTTGGCTGATCTCATATGGCATGCTTTAAATTAGCTTTGCCAGGGGATGGGGCCACAGGAGGACATGAGGACACCTCCCAGCCAAGACAGGTGATGAGCACAAGAAGTACCCAGGTAAATGACAAGGGTCTGGATAAGGGGTTGGTGCGTCGGTGGGAGGGGGGGGGGGGGGGAGGGGGTTCATGAACCGATAGGAGGCCTTAAATGCTTTTACACTAATGCTCAAAGTATGGGGAATAAGCAGGAGGAACTTGCCCTCTGGATAGCTAGTACAAGCCCAGACATAGTAGGGCTCACTTAAACCTGGTGGGTTTCAATACACAATTAGGTGGTAAACATTAGGAGCTACAGACTATACAGGTGGGACAGAACAGGGAGGAAAGGCGGGGGTGTGGCACTCTACGTCAAACAGCAATATATGTCCTCAACTAATAGGATAGGGTCAGAGGAGGGGCAGACTGAAGTGCTCTGGGTCAGAATACAAGGGGGTCGCGGGGAAAGGGACTTAATGGTGGAGGTCTACTACAGACCACCCAATCAGGGGGAAGAGCTGGACTGGGAAGTCTCAGGTCAGCTCGCGAAGGCAGTCAAGTCAAGGGATATGGTCATCATGGGTGATCTAAACTACCCAGATATTTGCTGGGAGGAGCAGTCAGCCAGGTCTGACCGCTCACGGAGATTCCTTGCTGAGATACAAGACCTCCACGTAACCCAGGAGGTGCACAGTCTCACCAGGGAGAATGCCCTGCTGGACCTGGTCCTGGTTAGGGAACTCCAGGTTCTCAACCACCTGAGCAATAGCGATCATCGCCTACTGGAATTCACCATCCAGCGCAGGGTGTCAAGAGCCTGCAGCAAGGCAGTAGTTCTTGACTTCAGGAGGGCGACTTCAACGAGTTGAGGAGATTGGTAGGAGAGGCATTATGGTCCCAGAGAGTAAGGGAACTAGGTGTCCAAGACGAGTGGTCATTTCTTAAGGAGACGATCCTCTGAGCCCAAGGGGTAACTGTCCCAACACGAGTCAAAGGGGGCAAGAGTGCTCAAAAGCCCCCTTTGAATGCCTGAAAGCCAAAGGGGAGGTGTACATCCAGTGGAAGGGAGGGGCTATCACCAAAGAGGATTATACCTACATCGCTCGAGTCTCTAGGGAGGCTTTTAGGAAGGCTAAGGTGGAGACGAAACTGGGGCTAGCAACAAAGATCAAGGACAACAGAGTCCTTTTTTATATACATAGGAAGTAAAAAGAAGGCACCAGGCAACGTGGGGCCTCTGCAGGATACGCTTGGCAATCTGGTGGTTGCACCAGGTGAAAAAGCAGACCTTTTTAACAAATTCTTTGCCTCCATTTTTCTGAGCAGGGACCAGGACATTTCCCCCACCGGGATTCATGACGGACTCAGGAGAAACTCTGCCAGGCCTAGGGTCAGGGAAGACTGAGGTAGGGAACTTCTGGAGGGGCTGGATGTGTTCAAATCAGCCGGTCCAGATGCTCTCCACCCCAAGGTGCTGAGGTAATTGGCAGGACCCCTGGCATGGCTTTACGAGCACTTGCAATGCTCTGGCCAGGTGCCAGAAGACTGGAAGAAGGCCAATGTGGTCCCCATTTTCAAAAAAGGGAGGAGGGAGGACCCAGGCAACTATAGGCCCGTTAGTCTTACTTCGGTCCTGGGGAAGCTCCTTGAGAAAATTATCCAGGAGCACATCTGTGAGGGATCAACAGGGGGGAGGTTGCTCAAGGGCAACCAGGATGGGTTCATTAGGGGCAAGTCCTGTCAGACCAACCTGATTGCCTTCTATGATCAGGTCACAAAATCATTGGATGCAGGTGTTGTGTTAGATGTAGTCTTTCTGGACTTCAGGAAGGCCTTTGACACTGTCTCCCATCCCATTCTCATTAAAAAGCTAGGCGACTGTGGCATTGATGCCTACAGAGTCAGATGGGTAACAAATTGGCTAGGGGGCTGCACCAAGAGAGTGGTGGTGGATGGGTCATATTTGACCTGGAGGGACGTGGGCAGTGGAGTCCCCCAGGGCTCAGTCCTTGGGCCCGTACTGTTCAATTTCTTTATTAGCGATTTGGACGAGGGGGTGAAAAGCACCCTGTTCAAATTCGCTGACGACGCCAAGATTTGGGGTGAGGTGGGCATGCTAGAAGGGAGGGACAGGATACAACTGGACCTGGACAGGTTAACAGGGGTGGGTGAATGTGAATAGGATGGGATTCAATACTAACAAGTGCAGGGTACTGCACTTGGGCAGAAAGAACCAGCAGCATACCTATAGGCTGGGGAACTCCCTTCTTGAAAGCACAGTGGCAGAAAGAGATCTTGGAGTCATTATTGATTCTAAAATGAACACGGGCTGCCAATGTGAGGATGTGGTCAGTAAGGCTAACCGCACCTTGTCATGTATCCACAGATGCATCATGAGCAGGTCCAAGAAAGTGATCCTACCCCTTTATGTGACACTGGTCAGGCCGCAGTTGGAGTACTGCATCCAGTTCTGGGCGCCGCACTTCAGGAGAGATGTGACCAGCATTGAGAGGGTCCAGAGGCGGGCCACTCGCCTGATCAGGGGGCAGCAGGGCAGACCCTATGAGGAGAGGCTACAGGACCCAAACTTGTTCAGCCTTCACAAGAGAAGGCTGAGAGGGGATCTAGCAGCCATCTACAAACTTACCAGGGGGACCAGAGGGGAATGGGTGAGACCCTGTTCCCCTGAGCACCTCCTGGAGTAACAAGGAATAACGGCTATAAGCTGACTGAGAGAAGGTTCAGGCTAGACATTAGGAGGCACTACTTCATAGTCAGGGCAGCCAGGATCTGGAACCAGCTTCCAAGGGAAGTGGTGCTAGCTGGGGTCACATGAACTTAAACTTACCAGGGGTCATATGAGCCCAGTATTCATTCTGCTCAGGGCAGGGGGTCGGACTTGATGATCTGCTCAGGTCTCTTCCGACCCTACATCTGTGAACCTATGGACTACACATGAAGATACTATTTCCTAGTGTTTAACCAAGTCCCATGATATCTGCTTGCCACAGAATCTCCCCTTTCAACTGCAAGAGAACAATTAAAGTAATGCATAACATATTTCTCTAGCAATGAGGGCACATGAATTTAGCAACTGATACAAGCTGCAGATATTGATACAATAGTGAAATGAGTTTTGGCAGTCATTAAGTGATAATACTGGAAAGAGTATGAATCATTCCACTTCCACAATTTTGCCTACTCCCAAATAGAACCAAAGTCAACATTTGAACTACTAAGCGTATTTGGTTTCATGCCTCTTCAGAGATCGTTTCTAGCTAGAATGTTGCATGCTGAGATCTTTCTATAATAGTTCTGTCCCAATAAGAGGGGCAACTCCTGGTCTGGAAAACTCATTAGAAAATCAGTTCAGATATGAGAGGAACCTGAGTCAAGTGCCTGAATCTAAACACACTGAACTTTGACTGAGCTTGAATTCATATTTAATGATCAAGATCAAAACTTCGTTTCTGACCACTGCTAGCATACGGACAGTTTGGCTTGAGATTCAGATATGAACCTTGCAGCTCAGTCACCTCTCTAATCCAAAGATTAGAGTCAAATAAATTTGGATGAATTTTTTGGAGCAGATCTGCAATGAACTCAGCCGTATTTACAAAATATGGGACCAATTGTGGGGTCTAAACTTAAATCACACCATGGCCAGCATGTACAATTGTGGGGTCTAAACTTAAATCACACCATGGTCAGCATGTACAAAGGTAGCTTTAGTCCACCTCTCTCTTCCCACTAATTTTTGAGGTTGTTATTGTCCAGAAACACGAAGGTCTTCCTGAAGGTCTGCGTTGCTTCATTTGCTTATAGCCCAAGGGCAAGTTTCCAGCAGATACTAGCTAAACCAGGGGTGTCAAAGATGGCGCACATAGCAGTATGACCCAGCCTAAGGTGCTGCCAGCCACGTGCAGCATGTGCTGACCCCAACCCCATGGGTTGCATGTGACTGAAGCATGGAGCTGGTCTGGAGTGTACACGCCATGTGGCACTTGAACCACACCAACTCTATATGCTGGATCCAGGGCCAGTCTGGATTGTGCTCATAGACTCGTCCCATATAGCAGATCCAGCACACAGGAAAAGTCTGGCATGGGTGCCACATGCAGTGTGTGCTCTCAAACGGTACCATGTGCTATGTGTAGTGCACAGCCCACAGTGGCCCAACATCCCACATGCCATGTATGGAGCAGGGGCAGATAAGTGCTACACATAGCACACAGGGCTGGAACCAATGCACATGCTGCATGCAATAGCAGCACCAGAAGAGCCCTATGGTCTGTATCTGACATGTGGCTAGTCTACAGGTCCAAACTGGCCCACAGACTGCCTGCTATGCCCCTCATCTGGCTCACGGGGCCAGATGAGTTTTACACCCCTGCTCTATACAATCCCTATAACATACGGTACCACAAAGGAGGTCCTTTTATGCCTCTTAAGTCAGGTACAAATGAAGGAAATTAAGCATCTTTAGCAGAGGTGGGTTTGTTTCCCTCCCAAAAAGTAACTATTTGTTTTAGTGGCACATTTCTTCACGTGCTCTGTAAATCAAAGAATTTAAAATGATACACACTAGACATCGGGTAGTTAAAGCACTTTGATACTTACATAGATACATATTTTCATGTAGATAAACATTCATTTTAATGAGCAGTTGGCAATTAACGGTCAATTAAGAATTAGGGCTGACTATTGCAAACAAACACACACGTGGCTAACTTTAGTTCTATTGACCTTAGTGGGGCTACTCACATCCTGATATTAGGCAGTTATATGTAAATTTTGCAGGATAGAGAATGAAATACCTTAATGTAGGATTACATATATTTAGCAGACAATATTTTTGTGTTACATCGCATTTCCACCCCTCTCAACTGTTACAAAAATAACCTCTCTCAATTTATTTCCTGTGCTTTAACTCCTGAAAATTTCAACTAAGCTAATTATAAAATGAACTAAAACAAAATTAATATTCTATAACAATCCTGTTGATAAACCCTAGCATTACATAACATATTGTCATATTTTGATGTATTATTTGGAATGGAAAAATAATTCTCCCACTTTGTCTCTCTCTCTTTTTTAATATATCCACCTTTCTTTTGATATAATGCTATTTTTTATATCCATTTAGAATACTTGCACAGAGGAATATGAATGTAGCTATGCTACAAGTGTTCAAATTCCTAACTGCTCAATTTTTGTTATTCTGGACTTCTTCCATTAATACCAATTTGCCTTTCCAAATTTGAAACATAAATGGATTAATTATCACCTCATATTGCAGACATTAATGTTTTTTTTCCAGAGTCTGTTAAAAACAGCAGTACAGTGAAGCACTGCATCATACACAGCTAGGAATATATGGTAATAAAGGGCATGAATGCCCAGATTTTTAAATATGGCCACTGGGCATAATTTGCCTAGCTAGTTCTCCCTTTCATCTTCAGCAGAATTCACCTATTGATGCAATGGAGCAAAGACTGCCATTTGAACATGGGGTGGGATTATTGGTTCCTTCACAAATTCTGCAGTTTGAGAACAGAATACAGTTTGAGGGACTGCATCCTGCTACTTTAAAAAGGTCAGCTGCAGAGCACAGCAGTCACCACAGCCATTCGGCCCTCCAGTGGCAAGGTAGTTCTTGGAACAAGAGCGGTAGTAGTAGGATCAGGTGCTAAAGGTGGCTGTGATGCTACCTGGTGGCCCAAATGCTACTACCCTGCACTAGCTCTAGTTGTCCTCTTTTATATGCTTTCCTGCCATGACTTGACATAATAGTTGATGGTCCTAGAATATGCCTCCTTCCTACCTTCACCAGCAACTCCCCTTCTGGACCCAGCTAGCACAAATCTAGTCCTTTCCTAGATGGGCCCTCCTGGCTTGTACATGCCCCAGGACACCTGTTGCCTTATGGGTGGCCTCTGACCTCCCCTGCTGCTCTGCCCATGCCTCTCAGGTTTTATTCAATACCATTCTGTCCCTTGTAGAGGCTTTGGCCCTCTCAGCTTTGCAGCCTCCCTTTCCTCTGACTGCAATTCTTCAGCCCTAACCCAATGATTCGAGTCTGGCTCTCTCAGCCTCAGCCCTGTCAATTGTCAGTATTTTTCAGCCTATGGCCCTGGCATCTTGTGCTCTTGGCCTTCTGGGTTGCTGGGCCCAACCATGGTTTCTCTGCCCTTCTGGGCTGGTCTCATCCTTCTTGGTCTACAGGCTCTAACCCTATTTCTCATTCTGCTCAGGCACTTGGCCCCAGCCCTGCCTCTGTGGGCATTTATACCTTTTAGTTCTCAGACATGTCAGAGACTTGCTGCTTCAGAGTAGGCTTGATTAATTGAGTCTGCTCAGCATGGGAGCTGACATGCACTGTGCTGCAATACTTGCAGTTGTATAAGTAGTGAAAAGTGTATCAGTACAGAGAAAATAGTGGCAGTGCGCTTTTGAACTAAAGCACCTCCAAGGTGTTTTAGTACAATACCACTGCCATTTTCTCTGCGCTGATGTACATTTTGCAGCTCATACAACTGCAAGCATCACAGCACTGGGCACTTTTCAAAGCATGTGGTGGTGCGGAACTTACATGTAAAAATGCCCTGCTATTCTCACAATTTTGAGGCCCATCCCTGGCCAGGCTCAAGGCATTTGCATGCATTTCAGACACAGCTGGGACCTTCACCTCCCCAACAGTCCCAAACCCACATCACAGGTTTAAACAATACAACAAAAAGTAAGCCCCCCAGCTGTAACTCAAACTATCCCCACACTGGGTTCAAACATAAATCCTAGCTCAGTAGCTATATACACACAGCTTCCCCTACTCTGGGCTACATCCTGCCCTGCAAGCCCCCAGAGCCTTACTGGTAGCTCCGTGGAGCAGCTCAGTGGTCATGCAGGCATTCCCTTACAGCACTCCTTCCAGGAGGTCCTTCCTCTGCAACATGCAGGACCAGATTGCCCTACTTGCTGTCATGCAATAACTTTATGCACCTAGTTAGCCCTGCCCCATCTGGGCAGGTGACCATGCAACTCCCTACAGGGGTTCCCTCCCTGCGGCTGATGACCTGTCAGCCTTCTCATCTAGGGCTTAGCTAAGCAGCCTACAGTCCCTTGCCTCTGGACTGCCTATCTGCCTGGGTATGGTTCACCACTAAGCTTCCTTTCACTGAAGGAGTTACCCTCTCAGGGTAAGTCCTTGCTTGCAACTGGCCTGTCCATTTGATGGCATCCAGCTCATTAATAGCTACCTGGTTTCCTGGTTACCAGTTCTCCTGCAGCCAGCCTATTCTACGCAATAGTCCATTGCCTAGCTTTAATGCAGCTCCCTGCTTTAGCGGTGGCGATTTCTGGCTGCCTGCCCTCTCCCAGCTAGCCTCTATTCAGCTGCCCTGGGTCCTAACTGCAGCATTCTCTCTCCTTAAAGTGACAAGAGCCTCCAGGCTTCCTGTTACACTGGCCTACCTGTGACATGTGTGTTACAAGGGCCATGGGAACATGGTGCATGTGGGGCACATGGCAGATTGGTAAAGGGGCAGAGAGAACAGCAGTAAATAATGCAAGGAGAAGATAGGGCAGGGAGTAGAGATCAGAAAGTAGAACAGGGACACAGGGCAGAGTAGGAGATTGGGCAGGGAAGGGGATCAGAGTGTCACTTGGGAAGGGTGCAGGGCTAATTTGTGGCACACCTGGCAGAAGATTGCCCCCCACTGCTCTAGAATATCTGCACTGAGGCACATCTTAATGTGACTTCTTGTAAATTATGGAATTAAAAAAAAAAATGTTGCCTTCATTTTGCAATTTTTTTCCTTTGGGCTATCCATATGGATGTTGTGTGTCTGCCTTTTCACTCTCCGCTCTCCTGTAGAACAAGTCTCTCCACTCTTCTTGTAATTTTCCCCTCGCTGGGAATGAGACCTTTGCATCTATCTCCTTAGGGTGGAACATTTTGTTTGAATCTTCTACAAGATAATACAACATATTGCTAAATACTTACTGTTTGATTTAAATGAGTTTATCATGCATCATTTAAAAATAAGGAGGAATTATGTGGATTGTGATGCAAACTTAAGCTAGCACAGGACACAAGATTCAGCTGGCCATCTATATGTATACATACACATTCACGTCACACCAAGAGTACATTAGCTTCCTGTGATTGGTCATCTTGGCCCAAATCAATAGATCAGTTCCACCTATTATATATTAAACTAACTTGTAGCATAAGTGGAACTACTAGGGTCTGTACCCTGGGTAGTAGCGGTAGGGTTGCCAGTGATAGTGGCTTGGAGGCAGCAACAATGTCTGCCATTCTAGCTCTCCTAAGTGGTTACCTGGGGTTGGTACTCCAGTTGTCCACCCCTTGTTACAGTGCTGCCCTCTATGGGTTTTTTTTTCTTTTTGGTTGGGTAGAAAATAAAATACTTAAATGCTAACTATGAATAATATTAACTTAATATCTTATTAAGACCATTGAAACACTTTTAAAAACAACTCCAGGCTCTCCTGTTAAAGTAGCCTTGTATATTAAAGGAGAAAATAAGTTGACAAGAAAAACTGTATTTTAGTGTCTGAGCATTACAAGCTTTAATTCTCTAAATACTGCCTGAAAGCAAGAACTCAAGGAATTGGCAAGGAGACAATTTTTCTTAATTTTAACTTTTAATTCAAAGCTGCATGCAATCTTGGATTTTATGTTCTTAGTGCCCTCTTGATGCAGTTCTATTTCCACAGGTTCAGTAGCTCAGATTTAGATTATTTAGTCTCTGACTGCAATATCTAGGATTTTGCTCCATAAACAAAAACTTGCACTATCTATCCAAGCCATTTCCAACAGTGGAGTGCAGTCTTTGACTACTTACACTTTGCCAATAAACTGCTGTTCCCACCCTAGCTGTCATTGTCTTCCTAAAGCCAAAGTAATGCACCATTCCCTATACTAAGGCCACCAAGTCTTCCCTGGAATTTCAACTGGGTCCCAGTTCAGGAAAGATGTTAAGCACGTAGTTAACTCCACTACTTTCTCATGCTGCACCAAAGGATCTGAGTGCTTTTGACCTGTTGAATCATCAAATCCTTAGCAATGGGGTTTGATTTGAGGGAGAATGACCTCACCAGACTACAAATACTGTGAACAAGGGTCCCACCTCGTCTACAAGAACAATATTAATATACAGTGTAGCATGCACAGTATTTACAGTGCCTTAAGAAGCCAAAGAACAAGTCAGGACTGAAAACTGCTATATATGTTAGCATTAAGCACGATGGCTAAATCTTACTGGAAAGGATGACAAAAAGAAGCAAGGCATATGATTTATTATTCATGATTTGTGTTTCAGTAGTACCCAAAGGCCACAAAGATCAAGCCCTCTGTTTGAAAAGAACTGGGCATGCACCCAGTACTGAGACTGTTATGACACTGAAGAGCTTGTTGATATTACAACAGATTTGCTACTTATTGGAAATTTTGTGATTTTTGAATACTGGCATTTATTTCAGCCTGGAATGAAATCTAGTGATTGCCCATGAAAAGTTTTAATATTAAGAAAACACCATTTTTTCTGTCACAAAATGTCAAAGTTTTGATTAGTTCTGCATACAAAGTGGACTGTGCACTAATAGACAAAAGGAAACTATTATATTTGTTTTATCATTGAGTGCACCAACTGCATTGTTGTCTCTCTCAGTCTGTCCGTTTCCAGAACTCTCTGAATTAAAGCACAGTGAACAAAAAATAAAGAACTGGATCCCTTTCCACTTCTACATTAGCTTTCAACAAACAGCATGCAAATTAGCAGCCCACAGTTTAGGTAATGCTCCAGTAGCAACCCAGAATTCATAAGCCAAAATGCTTCATTTTATTATTGAAAAGCACACTAAGTTTCTATCAATCCTAATACTGAAAGAAATTTAATAAGTAAATAGCAAAACAGTTTGGGGTTATCAAAGAACAGGGTTTATATGTGATGGCAGGAAAAGATGCAAAGAATTTCATATGCAGGAGAAGAGTTGGAAGAGCATGAGATCTCTGTTTATCCAACATGCTTCACTTTCAGAGTGTCTGAAATTTGTATAATCTAAGGTTAAGGCATATTTTAGCAATTTAGAAGCTGGAAAGGCTTTTAAAATTGTTGCATTTAAGAGCATGTGATCAGGATTGTAGATATACAAATTCTTCCCCTCAGATTTAGAGTTTAACTATTATTCAGACTGCAAAGTGGTCTTGTAGGCACCTCAATTTCCATAGAGATGTGATTTACTCTAAACCAAAAACACCAGCAACACTCCATGCAGCAGAAGGTACAGTTCAGCTTGTGTTTTTCCACCTGTGTCACTGTATCAGCATGCAGGTTGCTTAGCTCCAAGGCAATAGTGAGATTTATCATTGGGGTAAACTTTTAACACAAAGAAGGGAATTATAAAAATCAACCATGGTTTAGCAAATGCAAATTATACTTATTTTTTATTTAGGCATTTAACAACAGCTCTGGTCATTTTAGGAGTGTTTTATGTTTGCATAAAGGCCCTCAGTATCAACCAGTTGTTTTGCTTCTGGTTAAGAAATCTATCGTATAATAGTGACTGCATGCTTAGCGTTGACCCATTTGTTCTAGCTACTTTATAAATATGTAGGGAAGAGCAACAGCATGTTTTTCCTGAAAATTAATTGTGGTAAAATATCGGAGTCAAAGCATTTTTACTGTAAATCTGGCAGAGAGGAATCTTAACCATCAACTATTCACATCCCAGGCTGGTATCCAAATTACAAGGGCATTTATACATGTGATGGAGGTTTAGTCTTCTATGCCCCCTAAATTGAAATGGTGGGTTTTTAATTGAAACCAACCATTTCAATTTAGGGGTTTTATTTTTCCATCATATTATGGTGAGGGGCCCAATCCTTTTTTCGTTTTTTTTTTCCTGCTGGGGCTTGCCCATGGCTGTGGAGTGAGCTGCCAGTGGGCCAAGCAGCCCCTGACCTGCGAGGGACCTGGTCCTTCCCTCTGAGGGGGTGCTGCCCCCCCCCGCCCCCAACCGGGGAAGAGTTGGATTGGGCCAGATGCTGCCTCCAAGCTAGGGCAGCACCCAGCCTGCTAGTAGCTTGCCCAGTAGGAAGGACTGGGCCCTTCACAGCTCAGGGGCCACTTGGCTTGCCAGCAGCTTACCATCCCCCCAGCTGTAGGCAGGCTCCGCTAGAAAAAAAGAAGGATTGGCTGAAGGCACAAGCAGAGAAGGGCTTGATCTTGTTTTCTGCAGAGCTTGCCCACCTCTTCCATGGCTAGGGGATGAGCTGACTAATAGCTGCAATGCGTTATTGCAAACTAAACTACATCAGGATGTAGTTTAGTTTACAATAATGCAAACTGATCTAACCCGCTCCCCCCCCCCCCATCTGGTGCACGTGTAATGCCATTAAATCACACAACATGACATTTTTGTTATGTGTACATCATTCGAGGAGACTGGATGGTTAACTCGCTGGGGTCACCTGACCCCAGTTGTCTTTCCTGCCTGGTACAGGGGGACTGGACACAATGATCTTTTGAGGTCCCTTCCAGCTCCTTACAATCTGAACAATCTATGACTTAAGATTCAGATGACTCTATTCTATAAACCGCATGCTGGGCAAGAAGTGGGTTCAATCAGCCCTGCTCCATTGTAAAAGGATCATATGACTTTAATGGCCAGGTGGATCCTTCTGTGATTTTTAAAATAAGAAAAAGTGGTCTGAATTCTGAAGACTACTTCAAAGAGATTGAGTTAAATGCAGTTCAGTATTGTGGTTATCAGCTCAGACAGGGCATTTCTGAAGATTTCACTATTAAGACTTCAATGCAATAGAGAAAAAATGTCTTTGAAACAGACTAGACAAAGGTGAACTGAGACTGCCACTCTAGCTTAGGAATTACTGAAACATCCACTGGCAAAGACCACAAAACAAAATAGCCTCTTTCTGTTTTTAAAAAAAGTTATTAACTCCCTCCCCTCCCAAACATTTCATGTGAGATCATGGCCTCTTTATTTTTCTTCCAATACTGACTGTGCCCATATGGATACCTCACTCAAGAAACTGATCTAAAGTAATTTTGTTGAAACCTTTTTCATGTATCAAAACAAAGATATTAAGTCTCCAGTTACATGAAATAGTCTCTCTTCAACAGCAACAAGATTTTTATTTTTAAAGTTTCTTATGCACAAGTGAATATTACATTAATTATAGGACAATTCTTGTCCCTATTGAAATATAAGTGGATCAGATAAAAAGTAAGCTAGCATTTCTATAGCTGGAGCCTAAGTCATTGTCTGAAGATTCCATTAAACAGCAGAAAAGTAATAGTCTTTTTGTCAAACACTAAAATCTCACTACTGTGTTTTTTAAAGACAAATAGGGAATAGAAATATTTAATTTATTATATATCCCTTGGAATGATTTGCATTTGGTTACAATGCTTTAGATGTACTTTGAATTAGTTCTGTATATGAAGTATTCAGAATGTAATACTAACAATGCAAACTATTTTGAAAATAGCTCAGCTGACTAGGTTTCCAGATTTGCCACTGCTTAGGACTTACTCCCCTCATTTTATTTTTCGTTTAATTGAAATGACTTCTTTCTTCACAGATTCACAGCTATTCTTTGTTTATTAATTTTTCCCTTTGCTTTATATATCACAGCCTTTATACCTTTTGTCATGATAGTAAACAATTTGTATTTGTAAGCAAAAGACACTTTTTCAGAGCCTGCCATAATCCTAAATAGCAATTTCCATAGCAATAAGCAACTGTATTACCATTAAGACCAGGTACAAAAAGCCCAAGGTGGACAAGATCTCACTTATATGCTTTAAGTGTCTTAAGTTAGATCAATAGTGAACAGAGCAAACATTCACCCTTTGGTGGGGAGGGCACACAGGCTGCCTGCACTAGGTCAGGTCAACAGGTTGGGGGTACTCCCACACATAGGTGATATGTAGGGGGAGCACAGAGGGGCATGTGCCCTCCCCTAAAATTGGTCTTTGCCAGCTGGGGAGTGGGCAGTGCTGGCCAGTGCCCCCCCTAAGAAGCATCAGCAGCACTTCTGGTTTGCCAGAGGTGCTTCCAGGGTTGGTGATTGGCAGCTGTTGTCCCCTCAGAGCCAGGAGGCACCAGTCGCCCATGCTCCCACATGACTCCCAGGTGGGCTTACCAGACTTGGCCACCTCTGACTAGCTGCTGGGCATGGCCAAGCACCCCTCCCCCAGTTTTCCCCAGAAGCATCAGCCACAGGCATGACAGCTGCTGACATGCAGTGGAGGCAACCCTGCTTGGCCATGCCTGGCTACATTACCGCTTCCTGGGTCTGTACCAGGGAGCAGGACCAGAGCTGGGCAGTCCTCTCCTCTCCTTCCTTTGGCACCATCAGCCATTGTGCTGACTTGGCTCTGTGACAGCCAGAGGCAGGCTGGCTAGGCATTCAGCCAAAGCAGCTAAGCATGGGCCAAGTACTAATCTTCCTCCCTGTGAGCGTGGTTGCTGGGGGGAGGGGGCACAAAGCAGACTGGAATGCCTAAGGACAGTGACCTAACTTGAGTTAGGAGGGGATCTGATACAGAAGTTCAGTAGACTGGTTTAATTTAAATCTCTTAAGTCTGATATCACATTGATGCAGGGCTATATTAGATTGGGTTCCACCATTTTTAAATTAGTCTATGTGCGCTGAACTTCTGTCCATTTATAGGTGTAGACTGGTTTCCAATCACTTATAACAGTATAAGTGTAATGCCTGTACCTGGCTGAAGACTACAGCCTATTATATTGAATGGTAGGTATGATGGTGAATATTGCCCACTGTGAAATCCTTTATTCCGAGACTGTCTTTCCTCCTACCTAAATCAATAGATGAGCTGTTTGAGTAAAGACTTTAGGAATGGATCCATAATTCTCAGTATGAGAGCTGCTAGTTGTCTTTTAAAGCTGAAAAGCAAAGCTGTAACTTACCTTTGGTAAAGGTGTACTTAGACTGGGCTTTAATGAAACTTCTACTACTCTACATTCCCCATTTCCTATCCCATAGTGTGGAGCAGCAACACTGCAAACAGGTGCAACCCAGGCAATCTTAATGGATGCTAAATAGTTTCGGAATATACAAAAAACTTCAGGAGAGATCATGCCTCTTCTGTCTCTCTTTGTACTCCTCCAGAGAAGGTGCGATTTAAATTATCCCCCTACACTTGCAACAATTTAGCCATAAGGGGAGAAAACTGCTGGACTGAAAGCATTACAGTATTCTTGTTAATCACTACTGACACAAACATACCTTTGACTGATTGCTTGGCTAGTTAAAAGATATGTTTTAATTCTGGATTTATCCAAATCTCCTTCTTGTCCAAGGGCTTAGGAACAGAAAAATAGAAGGGGCCTCCTAGGTCATTGAGTCTTACCCTCTGTGTTCACAGCCAGTTAACCCAAGGAATACCCATAATCGCCACTTGAAACCATTACACTCAACCACAGTGCACAATAGCCAAATCATCAAGAACACCCTATAGTGTTATGGGTAAAAACAAGGGAAATTAGAGCACTGTCAATACCCTGACACTACAACTGCAATGACTGATGGTTAGAGAATGATATTTAGAAATCTGGTTTTAGAAATTGGTTTGTAGGAAGAGTAAATATTGCCTTAAACAATGGTCCAGGGGAACAGCAAAGGTGAATTGAGTTGTAAAGTCAATTTGTGGCAATAGTCTGGAGGAAACAGCAAGGAGATTCATGTTCTCAGCATTTTAGCATCCAAAAAGTCCAAGTTTAGCATATAGAAGGGCACATGGGAAACTGAAAATATTCAGCAGTAAAACAACCACAATGTTCCCTTAAGACCCAAAACAAAATAGAAACATGCTGAATCTGCTTTGGGTCACAATGACCAGCTATAACCTGGCAAAAAGCCCCTGGGATCCCCAGGTTTTGGGCAATGACTAAATTAAGGAATTGGCAAATGACCAAGTTAAGATGTGTGTACATGATGTATTTGGAAAACAGTGGATTATGCTGACAGGGTAGAATGTGAACAGCATGACAACCCCAGGGAAATCAATCAACAGTACCCAGAAATGAAAAGTCATCAGGAGAAACAGCATGCAAAAGGAGGGATCACCCGGCAAACATTTGGCATTGGCCCCAACCTCCCAGGCTGCTGACGCCCTTGTTGGGAAACTCAAGAGATTGAAGCAAGCAAGAAGTACAAGGTGATGTTCATGTACTGGGCAGATGTACCATCTCCTTGAGAAACCCTAAGACTGGTAAATAAGTAGGACTATGCAGTCATTTTGCTCACTTTGCTTGCAAAATCCTTATTTGCTATCATTGTGTATCAAAATTCTCCTATCATTGAACAAATAATAGGCCTCATTCAGAAAGGTTATGCCTGACCACATCAAGGTATCAGAACTGGTTCATAAAGCCAGTGCCAACAACGACAAGGATGTAATTAGTTAATATACTCTCTGAAAATCCTAAGAGAAAAGGCCATGGGCTCCAGAGGGGTGTGTAGTGTCATGGTCACACCCCACTTTCAGACCATGCCACAGGAGCAGCAACTGGGGACTTTTAAGTCCCTAATGTCAGTAAGAACCCTGCCCCCTATGAGGGGGGCAGGCTGAACCAGGAACAGCAGTGGTGCAGGTGGCATGTTCTCTGCCAGGCTGAAAGCAGGCTCAGGGAGAGGGAACCTACCTGCCACACTGCTGCCACTCTTCCTGGCTGAGCTCTGCTCCCCACACAGCCTGGCTAGAACAGCGTAGGAGCAGCTCTTGGAGCTCCCCTTGTGGCTCAGCAGCAGTAAGCAATGGTTGGAAGAATGAGAGGGAACATGCCACAGAGAAAGGAGGGTAAGGGATAGGGTGCCAAGAGTCATGGGATGGGTCCTTACCTGCTTCAGGGACTTAATAAAAGCTCCTGGCTGCTGCTCCAATGGCATGGTCTGCCCATCCCAGTTTCAGGGTGAAGGGGAGGCTAGAAGTGTCAGTGTAGCTACTTGGTTTCACCATTTTAAAGGAACAGTGTTTCGTTTTGCTGTTTTGAAGCACTGTTCCGTTTTGTTTAGTCAAAACTGTTTCTCTGTTTCAATGTGTTTTGACGTTTTGCCATTGGCTATAATGGGGAATCACAAAAATGCCTATAACTGGCATTTCTTGTCTGATGTGGGTGAAAATTGGAGGGATAGTAGCTCTGTCTCAGGGCATGAAACCTGCCAAGTTTCAAGAAGATTGGTGCAGGGGGTTTTGTGAAACTGCACTTCAGACTGTTCAAAGCAAAACTAGTATCACTTGCCGGCAGTGGCAGCCTGCTGTCATCCTGCATGCAGATCCGCACCCTCCCCCTTACCCCCAGGAGGAGTCTGGCACATCCCCACAGCCCTCCCAGTGGGCACAGGCCACAGTGGAGCCAGCACCAGTGCCAGCACCGGGTTCTTTCTGGCGCTTGGTGCAGGCTACGTCAAGCAGATGCAGGTGCTGGTCCTGGTCACAGCTGGCAGTGGCAGCCTGCTGCCATCGCATACTCCACAGATGGTGAATGTGGGGCTTAAAAATTTTTTTTTTTACAAAGCCTTGCACTCACTGGCTCTGGCAGCAGCGTTTGGATCCTCTGGGTGCTTGTGGCAGACCCCTCCCCACACACAGTGGGGGGCAGCAGGGGGCTGCGGCGATTGCCCCCCCAGTCTGGCACCTGTGTGGAAGATGCCCCATGGCCCTTGGTAGGGTGGCACGTGCTGTCCTGGAGCTGGGGTAGCTTCACCTGTCAGCCAGAGCTCCCAGTTCAATTCCCCAGCTCTCTGATCTTTCCCCCAGATCTTCCTGCGGGGTACAGCCCCCAGATCTGCACACAGGGTTTCAGCAGGCTGCTGCTGCCAGATGGAGAATTAGCCCAGAGCTGCTGCCGTCACCAGCTGGCAGTGGCAGCCTGCTATCATCCAGGGGCCCGCACCCCCTGGAAAGAGCTGGGGGAAGTGAACAGAGAGTTGGGGAAAGGTGGGGGAGCTGGGGAATCAAACTGGAAACTGGGGAAATGTTCAGGGACCTGAACAAATATTCCCCAAGCCCCTTGATCATTCCCCCAGCCCCCTGTTCAGTTCCCCCACCCCTGGTTCAATTCCCCAGCTCTCTGATCATTTCCCCAGATCTTCCTGGGGGGGGGGGGCGGTGCACACCCCTGGACATGCACTCTGGGTTTCAGCAGGCTGCTGCTGCAGGCTGGGGCTAGCAGCAGCGCTGCAATCTTCCTGGCACTCGGCATGGTCTGCACCGAGCAGCTGCCACTGCCCCTAGCCTGCAGCACCAGTGGCCTGCTGAAACCCTGTGTGCAGATCGGGGGGCCTGTGCCCCTGGGAAGAGCTGGGGAAATGATCAGAGAACTGGGGAATTGAACCAGGTGCAAGATACCAATATCAGAGCAGTTCTTCCCCCCCCGCCCTTTAGTTTCTGTTTAGCTGCAAGCAAGTCCAGCTTTGAAACTCGAAGTGTTTCAAACCTTTTGAAATGTTTAGAGTGCCCTCGTTTTATTTCAAAGCTGTTTCAAAGCCTTTCGTTTTGTTTTGATTTTGCTGTTTCGAGCTTGAAACACATTGAAACAGCTTCGAAATGATACACTCATCGAAATTTTGCCCAGCCTAGTAGCTACCTCTGTAGTGCGCTTGCTGCTACTGTATTCCCCTTAAAAAAATCCTGGATTCACCCATAACCATGCCCTATGCTACTGAGGAAGGCAAAAAAGGGGTCTTTCAAAAGCATTCTATGGAATATCATAACCTTATTTAATTTTTTAATTTTTTTATACAGAGATTTCTTAATAACAGCTTTTACTTCAGTGTAGGATTTTCCAGGGGAAAAAACCAAAACAGAACTTTCTTCATGATTGCTGAGGCCTTTTCTTAATAATACACACTTTACCGTGAGTCATTCCTTACCTAGGCAGGACCTTTTCTTTCTTATATAAGTAAACTATAGCTAGATAAAGAAGCCTAAAAACATCTTTTAAAAGCACTAGGAATATTTCCAGCTATTTTTTAAAAGGGATTAAACTCCCTCCGGTGGGGTTGCCATGAATTTATCCATAATTTTACTCCCTCCAGTGGGGTTGCCATGAATTTATCCATAATCTTACTTTGTCTCACGGTTTCATAGGGCAATTTGGGTTTTGAACTAAGTTAAGCAGGGCTTTGACAATATTTGTTGTTAATGCTGCAGAATGCATTTAGCTTCAACACTAGTACACCAGTGCTGCTCTGTAGACCAAACACCACCTTCAAGGAAATCAGTTTTACAGAAGCTACTGAAAATTCAACATGCATATTTAATGGAAGATTTTGTTTTAGATTCAGAGTCTCATGCAAACTCATGGCTGTAAAACTTAGCCCCTAGATCACTTGGTGCCCAATGGAATCCTCAGCCCTGAATTAGAAGTCTGCTCTCTGCATGCATTATATGAGGCTCCCAAAGTGCTACAGGGTACCTACCATCAGAAGCCAGTTGACAGTGGAGTTTCCCAAGTTATATGTAATATAAAGGAAAGGTATAGAGCTTGGGCCTGCTTAGGACATGTGCATCACTCCATTGTAGGAACCTCAGATATGAACCTTCACAAGTAATTAGGCATGATTCCATTCTTGAGAGAGAAAGAGAAGCCTTGGCTTAAATTCCTACTCTGACTGATCAGAAGCAGGCCCTTGAACCCGCATTTCCTATGTCTCATGTGAATGCCCCATATCAGGGGTTCCCAAACTGTAGTATGCATTCCCTTGGGAGTATGCAAGACATTTGGGGGGGGGTATGTGGGGGAAATTATGTAATGGTGGGTTTAATTTTCATTATAATAATAATTGGCATTTAAGGGTTTAATATATAAAACATATGCTGCTAGGGGTAAATGGGCAGCTGGTAAATCTGGAAGGGGTACACAATAAGAAAAAGTTTGGGAACTTCTTCCCTAGATAGGTTAGATAGTGTTAAAAGCATTCATCAGAAATACACATTCAAGCTCTTCCTCTAATAAATAATTTATGTTAAGTAGGACAACTCCCCAGTATGAGATATTGAAAGAGATTCCTCACGTCTTCCCAGGATAGCCCACAATCTGGTAGTAGGATGTAGGAGGCTAAGGTTTAAATCCCTGATCAAGCACTAGGCTGCTAATCTACTGCTGTGATCCTAGTCATATTTCAGGTACACAAAAATGGTGAGACATGGAGGAATGTTGATTTAAGAACCTTGTTTGTAGGTCCTTGGGGCTTAACCTTCAGCTTGGGGTTGCTAACTGTGTAGTGGTACCAGCTTTGGTGACTTGGAAAACACTGGATGGTGGGGACTTGGCCATCTATAGTAGCAGGCAGCAACTGAACACAATTGAGAATGTTAGTGGTTTTGAAATAAGAGACTTAAGGTGTCAACATATGAATGCTTGGAACCCTTACAAAAGGGGAACATTTCACAAAGACAGCAGCTGGTACATTCTAATTGTTGTGTGTGACTAAGCTGGGAACCATTCAAATGCAGCATACCTACTACGCAAAAAAACAGAGGCTCAATTGATAGTTATAGCAGTCACAGAGAGATAGAGAGAATCTAAATGGAATTACTAACTTGTTTCAGGCTAGCAATATGACAGTTTTCCCCACAGGAGTCAGTGTATCACATACAATGCATTAACAAGCCATTCTTCATAGGCATTTATAACTTTGTTGAGAGTGAAGATGATACAGGTTTCCCTCAATTTATGTGGATTTTGTATATGTGAATTGGCTCTTATGCAATGACACTTTTTATACCCAAAATTCATTATATGCAAGGTGAATTCACTCTTATGTGATCGGCATAGGTGCGCTCCCCCATCCCCCAAGCAGGTAAGTTTATGCGGGGAGGGGAAAGGGCCATGGGGCTGGGGCCCCACTCACCCCAGCCCCTGCTGCAGCTTCTCTGGGAGTGGCTGACACCAGAAGCCTGCAGCTGCTGGGTTGCACTGTGGCCTGAACCCCTCCGGGCTCCACTTGTCCCCATTCTCCCCAGCCCCTGGGCTGCGCTGTGCCATGGTGCAGAAAGGTGGTATTGGCTGCTGCCAGGTCTGCTGCAGCAGGGACTGGGGTGACTGGGGAGAAGTGGAGCCTTAGGGTGCGGCACAGCTTGGCCCCACTCACTCCAGCTCCTGCTGCAGTGGCCCTGGGAGCAGCCGGCACCAGCTGCCTGCAGCAGCTGGGCTGCACCCCCCCCCAGGGCACCACTTGTCTCCATAGGCAGGTGGTGTTGGCCACTCCCAGGGCAGCTGCAGGAGGAGGCCTGGGGGGCACGGGGCATGGCAAATTTTGGGTGCCTCTGCCAGCTGTAGCATGCAGCCACAGCCTGCTCTCATCCCACATGCAGATCTGGGGGACAACGTAGCCCCTCAGCCCACAGCTCTCCTGAAGTGCACGTAGCAGCAAGAGCCATGCCCCCCCTCCACCCCGTCCCATGCCCTGCATCCAACCACCCCTTCCCTAGTCCCAGCCTTACTCCCTCCCTCCCTCCCCACCGTGGGAATGTATCCCTATTTGTTACTTGATAAACTGGGTTCCCTTTACGCAAATTTGATTTATGTGCAGTTTTCTAGGAATGCATGTACCACATAAAATGAGGGAAACCTGTACTTGTTTCACTTAGCTGGCAGCTAGACTGAACTGATTACATAATAAGTTACTGACCATTTCTGTGAAACTGCAAGAAAGTAATCCAATCCTCAAAAAATAGCTGTACTGCTGACAGGCTACATGGAACTGGAGAGGACTCAGAGATCGGGCTCCTAGTGGACCACAACCTAAACAGGCTACATAAAAAGAAACCTAGGCTCTTAGTGAAAATAAAACATGAATACCAGTCCTATAAGTCACTTAACAGCTGTTTTCCTATACAGACAGCTTTAAGAACACTTCACTACCTTTAATCACTCTTAATCTGTATTATTTTCATGCCTGGAATTGAATGGTTCTGCATCTCTTCACTCAAGTCAGCCAGTTCTCCATACTTGACTTTGGTGTCATTTGAAGACAAAAATTAGAAAGCTGTTTTAACTAGATTTCAAAGGCTTTATAGTATGTATTTAACATTTAGATTAAATGTTATTATTTTAGATATTTTATTGAATGTTGTTGAACTTTAATTATTTATGTAACTAGATATGATTAGGATAGCTCTTAATATTTAGAAAGATAAAGATATCTTTTTGATTTCTTTTAAGCATTTCAACATAAAAAAGAACTCAAAGTTGTAGAGGAAAGTGTAAGATATTCTGTAATATTCCACACTTTGCAGAACAGGCTGGCAATATCATGGTTAGGGGTACACATGAGAAGCAAGTTTTCAGAAGTACCATAGTAAATTAAAGAATTTAAAATTTTGAAGAATTAATTCTTCAAAATAAGCATCTTGAATTTGCCTCTTTCAGATAGCATAGCTAGGAGAAACACTCAAAAACCCTAAATATTGCAAACAAAAGATTGACCTACTGAAAGTAGAGCTGTGTTAATATCAGATTTTCCACTTTTGTGGCCAATAAAACCAAAAAACTCAAAATGGTTTGCATGTGGTTGAATTAAATGCATTATTTGACATCAAATTAGAATTTTCATTTTGATATCAAGTAGGACTTATTTTTAATAAAAGCAAAGAAAATTAGGAAAAGGAAGACTAGATTCATAAGAAACTTTGCCCCATTTGCAGAACTGAAGAAGTAGTTGAGCCTTTAGATGAGATTCAGGAAAAACTGGTGAAGTTGTCTTGTGTATGATTTAAAGCAGGGACTTGAAGTTGGTCTTCTGTCTGTCAAGTGAGTGCCCTAACTACTGGGCAATATAGTATAACAGTTGAAGGGGATATATTTGTGTTGTAAGAACCATTTGTGTCATTTATTTTTAAGCAGAGGTGTAACTGGATGCTTGCACGTTCTTGGTGGTAGCTGCTTAAGGGGCAACACTAATGGTTGCCAGCAGCACAGCTGCAGCTGTTTTCCCTCCTCCAACCCCTTGCAAGGCTTGGCACCCAGGGCTGGCACCCCAGCTGACCACTCCTTCATTATGCTAGTGTAAGTAAAGGATCAATATTTGAGATCAATTTCAGTCTTCAGCTTTCAGTGCCATCACATATTTGAAAAATCTTATTTAAAAATACTTCCACAGCTTCAAGTGAAACTAAATTCAGGCATCAGTGAACTTTTCTGACAGAGGACTCTTTTGAAATTAATATAGAGTTGACACATTTCTCTAACTGCAGTGAAGTAGGTAATATAACTACAATATCATAAGCTTCACAATAGCTTTCATAGCAAAGCTACATAGTGGCTTGGATATAAAATGGCAATCAGATTAATTCCCATGAAAAATTAATAAGAGCAATGCATAATATATTACTAGGTTAACATTAATATAAACACATTTATTTTTGACAAAATTAGTATGATACTTCCAATACATAATTTTTCTTTCCTAAGCACTCCCAAATTCAAAATTAAATAATAAGAAGGAAGTGCTAGCACAAATATACTTAGAGTTTAAATCAATTAAAATTCTGGATGTAAACTGAAGAAGTCAATTTATGATCTATGATTTTAAAAGGGGCATGTAATTTAAATACACTTATAATAATTGTATACCTTTGAGTATTGTCCATTTAATTAACTAACTAATACAACCTAATTTGCTGGAACTTGCCACTTTTAGAATGGACTCTTGGGTCTTCTTATACCATATCTAAAGAATAAGAAAAAAACTGAATCTTAGGGCTTGAGATTTGGGTTCTGTTCTTGCTTTTGCCCCACGGTTCCTCTGTGATCCTGGGTAAATAATTTAATCTCTCTGGGCATCAGTTTCCAATTTGTTAAGTGACCAAATAATATCTCCCTACTTCATAGTAGCCTTGATAAGGTTGCTGTGAAGCATTCCTCCATTACCACAGTGTGTGTGCGGGGAGGGGAGGGATGTCAATTATCTGAAGAGTTGCTGTAAGTCTAGCCTTTTCTGCCTATCACCTTTATTCCATGTATTTAACCATTTATTATTGCTTTTGCAGGCTCTTCTATCCTCATTGCTCCCTCTTTTTCATGTAACCATTATTCAGTTATGTTCTACCATGCTCCAGGAGTATCATCTAAGGATGCATCTACACATGCAAGCATATGCGCTTGCAGCAGCTCACATAGAAGCAGTGCAAATTTGAGCCGGGGCTTTTTGCCTCAGCGCACATGCCTGGACATGCACTTTGGTGTGGGACAAACTGTGCCACTTGGAGCAAAATATCCCTTCCTGGCTCCTCCTGGATCTGCAGCCAGGGGGAGCAAGAGCCTGGGGCCAGCACCTGTTTTGTCTCCAGCAGTATAAAAAGCTGCCCTGTTCTGGCCCCATCAGTACAAAAAGCTGCTCTGTCAAGTAGCTCAGGGTTACTCACTCTCAGGGGCTTCTGGGGCCCAGCTAATCGGTACCTGGGCACACTGCCCCTTTTGCCAGCTGGACTGGTAAAGCAGCCCTGAGAGTTTCCTGCACCCTCTACCCACTGCAGCAGTCTGGCAGTGGGGGCTGCTGCCTGGATATGACTTGCTGCCACCTGTGACAGCATGTGGCCCCAAGGCTGTATGTCTGCCAGACCCAGATGGGGACCACACAGCTACAGCAGAGGCATCTGCAATCTGGGCCAACTGCCAGTGGGCCATGACTGCATAGTAGGCCTTTGTGTGGCACTGCTGCCATGTGTGCCCCCACCCTGCCATCTGGGCAGCTATTGCCCAGATGTTCTCAGTGTGGTGGCCTGCTTTGAACTGTTGAAGAACGTCCTCCTGGCCCCATATGGCCAGGAGTTCAGCCACCTTATTTGTCCTCCAGCTGAACCCTGGGTAACAGCCCTGAGGGACCTCCTTTGCCTGGGTCCTGCCACTTGCCTCCCTAGCAAGAATCCTGGTGTTCCCTATTTAAAAATAGGGACGACAGCCCCTCCAACAGGGGCCAATTGCCTGCCACAGGAGCTACCACCCCGACTGCAGGGCCCACCTGCCCCACCCCTGCTTGCTCCCTCAGCCCCCCAGATTGCTACCCTGCATGGCCCCATCCCCTGCCAGCTCCTGCAGCCCCCTCAATGGCTTCCCCACTTGGCCCCATCCCCTGCTTGCATCCCCAGCCCCTCCAATGGCTGTGCCCCCCCAGCCTCCAGCACTTAAAAAAAAAAGGCCTCGAGTCACTGCAGTAGCAGGCCTCCTGGCAGAGTCCCCCACACAGCATGGGGCAGCAGGGGGCATCAGGGCCTAGGCTGGGGCCACAGTGGCTGTCACCCGGCCTCATGTTGCATGGGGGAGACCCCAGTGACCTCGATGGCAGCTGCTACTGCTGGTGAGTATGGGGTTTTTTTTTGTTTTGTTTCTTTTTAATTGTGGGAATTATGGGGTGGGGGGCAGTGATCGGGG
>NW_005842096.1:1238245-1238920 GCF_000455745.1 Alligator sinensis | reverse complement strand
CCCGGGGGGGCCAGCGTGGGTCCCCCCATGGTTCCCTCCCACCTCCTCCAGCCCCCCATTCCCTACTTACCAGCCCTGGAGCCTGGGTTTAGCTCCCTGTGGCTGGCATGCTGCCTGCCCTGCACACCAGGGTAAGGGCCAACCATAGAGCATCTCTGTGGAGCACCCAGCCTCCAGTTGCCTCAGGGCATGGTCCAGGACCGTTCTCTGCCCTGCTTTTTTCACTCCATTTTTTTTTTTCACCCTTGGATAACAAGGGGTCTAATTTTGCCGCTGCGCTGCAAATTTGCTATGCAAGAAACTTTTTTCATTCCTGCACATGCCTCTTGCAGCATCTCAAAGGGCTTTGAGACCCTGCAAGCTGCATGTGTGGGCTCATCTGTATGCGTCCCAAGAGTCTGGTGAGAGCTTTGGGATAAAGTCCAGTAGTTTCAAATTGGTCCTGTTGCCAGTTAAATAGAATCCAGAATGGAAGCAAGGGAAGGAGTTGGCTTTCAAGGAGTTAGTGCTTCATACCTATACCTATACAGCACTAACTTACATAGTATATACATACTACAGCAGGAAATTCCCACTGACCTAAGGAATGCCACTATGGTCACCATTTTTAAAAGAGAGAGATAGTCTGACTGGAAACTTGAGGTATTGCCATCCTTTCCATCACTGGAAAGATCC
>NW_005842096.1:1226326-1238235 GCF_000455745.1 Alligator sinensis | reverse complement strand
GAACCAACTACTCCCTCTTAACAAGGAAATCCTTCCTGAGAGTCACTTCAGCTTCAGACCATCAAGAGGCACCACAGACATAATTTCTGCAGCCTGGTATCTTCGGGAAAAGTGCTGAGAACACCACCAGGAACTGTATATGGACTTGATTTGACTAAAGCTGTCGACTCTGTTAACCATGAGGCTGTATGGAAGATCTTATGGAAGTTTGGCTACCCAGGGAAATTTATCACCATTCTAAAACTTCTTCATAACCAGATGACTGCCTCCATTCTAGACAGTGGCTCTGCTATGGAGTCCTTTACCATTCAAACTGGTGTCAAGCAGGGCTGCTTGATCACACCAATTTTGTATTCCATCTTCCTTGTAGTCATAAAGATGCTCATATGTGACAGTCTGCCGCATGGCATTGGCATCAAGTACAGGGTGGATGGGAACCTCTCCAATCTCTCTTGCCTTTGTGCTAAAACCAAAGTTACTTTGGCCTTGATTGTAGAACTTCAGTATGCCAATGATTGCACTGTTGTTGCATATGTGGAGTGGGACCTACAAACAGCCCTTAACTGCTTATCTCAAGAATACCAGTGCCTAGGACTGACCCTTAATATTGGAAAAACAATAAATGATTCATCAGCCTGCTCTGGACCACTTAACCCTCCCAGCAAAGATCCTCATTGACAGACAGGAGCTGGAGAATGTTGAACACTTTGCATGCCTTGTCAGACATTTCTCAAAGAAGGCCAACATCAACAAGGAGATCCAGTATAGGATCCAATGTACCAGCTCTGCCTTCAGAAGACTGAATCCTCATGTGTTCAACAACCATGACATCAGGAATTGAACAAGGCTTTTACTATAAGGCTGTGGTAATCTCAACTTTTCTCTATGGCTGTGAAGCTTGGGTGAACAACAGGAAACACCTGAAAAGCCTGAAACACCATCCCTAGTGCTACTTACAGGAGATTCTTGGCATGAAGTGGGAGGATCCTTGCACAAATTCCACTGTCCTCACTAAAGCTAACACCACTTATATGGAAGCATTGATTCTTCAACATCAGCTGTGGTGGATAGAGCACTGTGTGAACATGCCTGATGTGCGATTACCAAAACAATTTCTATGCTCCCAGCTCAACCAAGGATAAAGGACACATGGGAGCCAGAGGAAAAGTTTCAAGGACAACCTCAAGGTGAGCATCAAGAAGTGTGGCATTGACACCAGAAATTAGTAAACTATGTGGCAATGCCTTTTGAAAGAAAGTACACCATCTTACTTTGAGGAAAACTGTCTCCTGCTGGAGGCAGAAAAACAACAGAAATGGAAGGAAAGGAAGGAAACAAGACCAAGAACTCTATGGTCTGACCCTTCCTTTAACTACCACCTGTGGTATTTGCCAGAGTCTGTGACTCTAGGATTGGCCTCTTTAGCTATCAACAGACTCATTTGCAACACTTTAATTGACCTGTGGGAGTGATCATCCTTGTCTGTAAGGTATCACCACCACCAATATATATTAATACGTTCCTGTACTCACATGAAGTGTCTGGCAACTACAGTTTGATCCTAGAGATTTTTGGCATGCAAGTCAAGAAGAAGGTCTTACAAAAGATAAAGTATTGACATCAGTGAACACATAGGCTAAGTACAGGCAATCAAAAAGCTCAAGGTGGAGGCACTCTAAGTATTTCACTTTACTAAAAGTGCCCTAGATTAGTTCAGGAGCAAACAGAATTGATGTTCACCCTTGGAGAAGGGATGGAAGTGGCCTGCACTGGTTGAGGCAAGCAGGCTGGGGGTGCTCCCACATGCCTCCCAGGAGGCTGCCAGAGTGGTCCTTCTCCCCAGCTCCACCTCCCTAAAGCTCTTTATAGTCTGATGCCACATCCCTACAGGGTTATCTTAGATCAGGATCTGCCATTTTTAAAGTGCTTTGTGTTTGGTGAACATCTGTTTGGTTAGGCCAGGGATTTTCAACCTTTTAAAAAAGTGTACCCGTTCTCTCAAAGTTTCAGCTCATGTACCCCTTTATATTTTTTCCTTGTTTTTAAGGGAGGGGGCATATTGAGGCCCCTGCGGTGATGGAGGGAGTGGGGCTGGAGCTGTGGCAGGCACTGCCCAGTCTGAGCAGGGAGCAGGATGGAGACGTGGTAGCGGGGCATGCACCCACAGAGGGCATGGGGGGCATGTGCCCCCAGATCCCTCCCCCACCACTGGGGCCTCGATCTGCACTTCCCTCTCCCCCATGCCATTTCCCTCACAACAGACTTATCAGACGGACCTGGCTGCTCTCCACACTGCCGGGCTGTGCTCCTGGCTACCTGCGTGCTGCATTGCCACTGTGCACATGCATACAGCATTTATCGGCCACATTATCAGCCACTTCAGTTCTTCATACTTCCTATGACCTTTTTAAGTACCCCTAGGGGTATATGTACCCCCAGTTTACAACTACTGGGTTAGGCTGTAGAGCACTTTCTGCATGCTTACTACACAATAAATGTAACATCTGTACCTAGCCATATTTCTTTAGGCAGATTGTCATTCATTATCTATTGAATAGGGAAGCTCTATTGAATGCATCTCTACAATTTGTGTGAAAAGCATGTAAAGGTGAATGGAAAAAATAACCAGAGAACCAGATGCCACATTATTTACAAGTGTGAATGCATGGAAACAGTTAGAAATACCATTGAAAAGACACTTTTAAAAATCTAATGAATAATGAGCACACCACTCTCTTCTCTATCATTGAAACGAACCTGTCAAACAAGGAAATACTCACTATCTAAAAATACTGAAGTACTCAATATCTGACCCCCTGAACCACTATTATAAAATTCTCCAGGAGATACCCTCTTTTAGCTAGTTCATCATATACTACCTTCCCTTAATTCAGGTTTTCCTTTAGAAATCAGTTCTTCTCCACTGAATCAAAAAGGGAAACAAATATTAAGATAGCAAACAAAGAAGCCCCTCTTGTCTAGTTTTTTTCCTCTTGGCCACTCAGTAATTGATCTTCTGTTTTCTGTTTACTTGACTGTGTATTCTGGGCAGGGACTGGCTTTTTCTTTGCTTCTTCTACATGATGTAACCACACACTTACTATCAAAATTTTAGATCTCCTGGGCATGTCTACACAAGACATTTACTGTGGAATTGCCTAATTAGCCCCACAGTAAACATCTTGGTGTCTAGATGTGTGGCCCTATTAGGCCACAGGAAACTAATAAACTCCACAGCAGGTTAATAATTATAAATACAAGTACTGTCCTGCTGCAGAGTTTTTTTTATAGGCAGCAATGCACATGTGGATGCTGATGCAGCTGGCTGGGACAGGAGGGTGTTTTGGGGTGGGGGGCTAGCCCTGCACTTGAGCACCCTCATGTCCCAGCCAGCTCCTCTGCATGACATTGAGCCTGTTCAGGTTGACCCCAGGTTGCCAGGCTGACCCCTGGGGTTCTCTGTTAGCTGGGGCTTCTCTGACGTGGCTCAAAGTGCTGTCCCTGGCACACATGTAAATGCAGCTCTCAGGAGCAATAAGCTCCCGTGCAATATGCACCAAAGTTTATTACTTAACATTAATATGCAAATTAGATTGTTTTGTCTCAAAGCAGTAACATTAGTCTTCTTTCCCTTCCTGAGGGAGGAAAGGGAACAAAAGAAAAAAAAATCATACACTATCCATGAAAGGGAGTGTAGCAATACTAAGGATGCTCAGATATTTTTTGGAGTATGATGTATGTATACGCATAAGTAGAAAGAAGAGCAGGGTAGTTAAACTGTAAGAGCCTATAGACAGCTACCAGAGGTGTTCTACAGTAATTTCTGAACCTGGAGTTTTCATTGTGGTCTAGGCAGATTACACCCAGTCACCAATCTGAATTTGTGAGGATTATTAATATAGGATTTAAAGACCTCAGTGTTCACTAGTAAATCAATACAGAATAGTCATTTTGTTGTGCAATCTTGCTGTTGGTATTGAGATATCTGTATCACTTTAGAGCAGTGGTGTTCAACCTGTTTTCCCGGGGTGGGGGCGGTGATGGGTAATGCTCCATCTGCCTGAAGGCCAGAGTGGTTTTGATTCTGCACTAAAGTGGCCATGGTGGGCATCAGTTGGCTGCGTGGAGGAGGAGGCTCTGGCTCTGCAGGGAAAGGGGCATGGCCCTCCCCCAAGCCAGCCCCGTAGGGGTGGGGGAAGATGGCCTGGCCCCAATCCAGATGCAGGGGAGGGAGCATAACCTGGCAGTAACTGGCAGTACAAGGCATGGGGGTTTGAGACTTTGGTGGTAGTGGTGGGGGGGTGACCATATTAATGGCTCCCATTCTCCTGCTGCCAAATGTCCCACCTCATGGGGAACCCCATTGGCCAGATGCAATGACTGTGGGCTGCATTTGGCCCGTGGGCCAAACACCCCTTTCTTAGAGCATCAGTAAATGCTAATCAAGTGCCACTACCTAGAAAACTCCCGTAATAGGATAATATTTAGTCCACTGTAGTATGTTCATTTGCCTAGAGCAGTGGCTCCCAACCTCAGGGCAGGACCCCAATCTAGGTCATGGGGGGTCTGCCCCTCACTCCACCCCTCCCACCCACGGGGCTCTCCTGGTGCACAGTCTGTGCAGCTCTCACCGCCACTGATCCCCATGATCTTGGCCCAGCCTGGGTTCTGCTGGTGCCACCAGGCATGAGTGAGTCAGTGGTGGGGGTGGGGATCACGACCTGAATTTAGGGTCATAGTAAAAAAAAAAAAAAGGTTGGGAGCCACTGGCCTACAGGCACAGTTGGGAAGGGAAAAACTGTCACTTCTATAGCCTATGAAATTTACTGAAAGTTATTAGCAGGGATCCTAATTTTTCTTCATTTAAAAATTGCTGTAGTTTCCCACATTTTTATCCCTTAAGGGAGAAAATATACATTTTTCTTCTGAAAAAGAGAAAATCCATGTTTAAACAGATTTTCCCATGGAAAATGGAAAACCTGGATCCCTGGTTATTAGTTAACAGCTTTAAACTGGGATTCGGTCTCTGTCAAATAGAAAACAGAAGCAGAGATAAATGAGGGGAGGGTTTGCAAATTGTGCAACTTAGCTGAGCTCACAGGGAGAAAGTTTGGTCTGTTTTGCAGAATGTCAGCCTAGACAGATTGAACGAGTGGTTATTTTCAGTTTTGATACCAGTACCTGTACCACATGTGTATACAGGTTGTCAATTTGTGTTGTATCAGCCTCTGAAGTGCTCAGTCAATTATTAAACCTAAAGGCTGGCAGCTCTTGGCAGCTGAAGAAAGCCCAGGGTGTTCTACTGATCTGAAGTGTTTCAGAAGTGAGTTGCTACCTTTTTCCACCCTCAATCTCTGAAGAAATAAATGTGACATGCCCTCTATTGCATGGAAGACCTTAGACTCCATCTCTTAACAAAGAAGAGAGGGGTATGGTGTGCTATTTTAAATTGTAGTAATCATTAACATGCCATATTAAAAGCTGGAATGTGTTTTGAGCAGTTTTATAGTAATGTTTACTATGATCTCAGTCCACTTGGGACAGGAATAGAGCTCCTTTGTTTTCATTCTATAGTGTCTTACTCCCTGATGCTCTGGGTGGAGTTAACACATTATGGGCCAGTGGCTTTGGTTCAAGCCCCACCAGGAAGCTTATTCCTTCTGTGACAGGGGGCCACCTCAGGGCTGAATCTCAGCATCAGCTGGTCTACCAGTCTAGGGCAGTTTTCCCTGTCTCACCTGCTATGACTTGTTTATAAATAAACTGTAGGCTGCCCATTAAATACCCTGATGCATTTACACAGCTCCAACGTCCCCTATACTGTGTCCCATGCCTCACAGATGGTATCTGAAGTTCTTATCCTCTGACCCACACAGTCTGAGGACTTACTGGGATCTCAGCCTCTGGCCCAACTGTGGCCTTAGGTGTCTGTAGACTTACCTTGGCCTTTCTGTGCCCTCCCTTGGACTTCAATTTACACCCTCATACTAGGGCCTTCACTTATGCCCTCTCACTAGGGCCTCCTACTTATGTTAACACTCTTGTGGGCCAGCTTGTGCACAGACCTTCAGGTCACCCCTGCAACCCTACTCTGCACCTCCCCCTCACAGTGCAGCCCTTCAGGCCCACCTAATCAGATCCTACTCTGCATCCCTCATGCACAACCCTTCAGGCTGTCACTGCTAACCCTACTCTGTGCAGGGCTCCACACATGCTTCTGCCCCCATCATAGGGGCCACTGGGGTCTTACACCCTATGTGGCTCAGGGGTCTCTCCCTAAGTGTGCCTGTCCCTACATCTGAGTCACCCACCAGGTTGTGAGGGCTGGGACTATAAGGCACCCTTTCCTTGCCTTTCACTAGGGGGGCAACTAGTGTGGCATTTCCTGGGGACCATCCCACCACACCTTCCATCCCTAGCAGGGTGTAATTTTTTGTCATGTCCCAGGACAAGGAACCTCCTTCCATCCCCAGTAGTTCCCTCCCTGTACCTCCAAGATGTGAGCAGCAGGTTCAGCTGGACAAGGTTCTCCCAACAGCAGCAGCCAGCAAACTGCTGGTTCCCCTGCTCAGGCCTTCTCTTATTACCAGCAGCTGATCCCTGTTCCCCAATCAGGCAGTCCCCAGCTGGCCATGTGACTCCTGATCAGGGTGTGCAGCCACCTGCAGGCTGTTCTGCTGCTAGCTCTAAGCCCTTAAAGTGGCAGGCACCAAAGGTGCTCTGCTAGACCTTCCTACCACTTACACCCTTTATGTCTTCTGCCCAAGGAAAGCCCAATAATTTACTGATATGGTTTCTTAAACCCATTTTGGCAACCAACTGGCAGCCATGGTGAAAAGGACACCAGGTGTAATAGCCCTTGTTGCATAGTGTGCTTCTAGACATGGAGTGCTTTTACTTATGCACTTTGGGATGTGATATTTCTTAGAGTCCCCAAGAAAATAGTAATTTTTTTAGAGGGAAAACAGAAGTAATGTGGACTGGCAGGGGCTCAGCTGGATCCCATTACGCATTCATAAAAGGAGTTTGAACTACCAAACCCTTTCATGTTTGCTCATGAAAAGCAATTCAAAACCCTGCTTTTAGAAATGTAATAAATAAGTGAATACCCAGTGGATCATATCTGTGAGCTTCTGAAGCAAATGATACTTCAGGGAATAATTTAAAATGAGCCTGAAAGCCTCTTCCCATGCTGAGAAGTGTGTGGGTGGGTAATGTGGACAAAGAATGTTAACAGCCTCCACCCCTCATTGTCAGATACTAAAAAACATTTAGTTTAGTGAGTTTATTTCACAAGTTTATTTAGTGCACTTGTAATGGGCATGTCCTTCAGCACACAAATCAGGATAAGATCCGCATACAATGTGAGGAAATAATATTAGAGGTTGGCAAGAAAAGGTTCTTGTGTCCTATTAAGATTTTTAATATGTGTGTTTTTAGATCCTATTCTGCACTGAACAGGGTTTTTTTTTGGCAAGAGAGAGAAAGCGCATGTACATGAGTGCATGCATCCTGCCCTTGATTACCCAATTGCCTAGTGGTGAGGACTATTACATGGGTTAACAGAAATTTAGGTCCAAGTCCTCATAATTTCCTCATCACAGAGAGTATCCTACCCCCTAGACTTTTGGATATTCTGAAATTCCATTCTGGACCAAAGAAATCTATGTCAATGGAGAGTTGTGTTGAAACAGTTTCATTTCTGCAAAACGTTTTAGTCAAGAAGTCAGTATTTCCAGGAAATATTGTGTCAAAATTCCTTCCAGGCTCTAGGTAATATACCTTGAACTTGGCTGTAAAAAACCCCCCAAACAAATGAACAAAAAAACCTCATTTGAATCCATCTGCACTGTGCATTATACATGAACCACTACTGCAATTATAAAAGATTTAATAAAGGTCAGAATTTAACCACTTTAGCCTTCATGGCACTGTACTGTGATAACTTGGAGCAAAGGTATTGTTTAGAGATCTGTCACAATAACTAGGGTTGGTTGAAAATTTTCCAATTCCTTTGTAGTTGGACATTTTTGATTTACCATAATTTTTTAGCCTGATTTCAATTAAACTTCCATTGAAAAGTATTTCTGCAGTACAGAATGAAATTTCTATTTGTTAGAGAAAGAAAAAGCCCAAATTCAATGTGGCATGCTCAGGATCCCGTCCCATACCAGCCCACCCACCTGTCTCTATGGGGCAGCCCACCCATCTTACCTTCCATGACTTTGTTTTTCTCCATAAATGGGTGGTAAATGCAGGAGACTGCCCATTACATGCCCTGATGCCAGGGAGTGCTATTTGTGGCTCTGAGCTCCCCTACACCGCAGCCCAGGCCTTGCAGATGGCATCCACATGATGTTCTTAACCCACACCATGACTGGTGCTCCAAGGTCTCACAGTGACTCTCACTCCCCCCCTGGAGCAGCAGGTCATTGTGCTCAACCACAGATCTTACATTCATCTCACACCCAGCCTCCATGCAGTAGAGGACTTACCGGGTCAGGATTTGCCCCTAACTTTCTGGCTGAGCCCTCTACTCAGTCACTGGCCCAAACTACAGTCTCAGACATCCACAATCATACTCTGGCCTCTTCCCCCTATGCATGGGGTTCCTATTATGCCCCCTCTAGGGCCTCTATACCACACCCCAACATGGGGTCTTCTCCTCTTCATGATCAACTATTTACAGGGCTGGCCCTTATCCTGCCCTTCAGGCCTACTCCCAGTTCAGCTCTACTCAACACACCCCTGGGACTGCCCTTCAGCCCTACTCCCATTCAGTCCATTTCAGCCTCCCTCATGCACAGCCCTTCAGGCCTACTCCTATTCATCCCTACTCTGTGCAGGGCCACACACAATGCTCCTCACTGTACCCCCTCTGGGGTCTCTGGGATCTCACATCCCTGCTGGGCTCAGGTGGCATTTTGCTTGCCATGCCTGGTCCCACTACTCCCACTCCCTGGAGTCTTACACCCCCTCATGGGCTCAGGTGGCCACAGCTATGCCTGGCCCTACTACTGCCTCCAAAGCCCACCCAAAGGCAGGGGCTGGGGTTAAGGTGCTCCTCCTCACCTTTCACTGGGGAGGTAACTGGCCTGGCATTTCCTGGGGACTCTGGCACCCCCAGGAGCCCCACCAGGCCACCTTCCCTTGGCAGGGTGCGGTTTTAGGTCTATGCTCAGGACCAAAAGCCTCTAGGAATGGCTCTTGGTTTGATGACACCCATTCAGAGAATGTCATGTTTGTTCCTTGTATAAAATGAAATAATAGTAAATTGACCCAAATTTTTTTCTTGGGAAGGGAGGGGTGACAGAAGTATGGAGACTCTCAATCACATCCCATTAGGTGTACAGGGAAAGCTCATTTGTATAATATTATTTTCTCCCCAGAACCTAAGGGGAGATGGGAAAAAGAGAAAGGTATAAAAGGATGTGCCTTAGAACACGGAGGGGCTCAGGGGATGAGGGATGTTTTCTGTCTTCAACTTCTGATCTCTTTAAAAAAGGAGTAAATGCTCCTGAACTTGAGGAACCCAGCTGGGAATTATTTGAAATAAGCTGAGGGAGTCTGAGAGCAGGTAAGACATTAGCTAAGAGAAGCTATCTACAGGGAAATTGCTGGTCATAAGGGATTACTCTGGAGTTGTTTCTAGACAGAAAAGCTGGGTAAGAATTTCTATGTTTGAACTTTTAGAGACAGGATTTTTTTCCTGTCTCTCAAACTATAGTTGCTTTTCCTTGTATGTTTCATTTTTTCTTTAATAAATTCTTTTACCTGCTCTGCCTTACTGATTGCTGTAAGCATTATCCCAAAATGCTTCAGGTATTCCTCTTTTTGGGAAAGGGGAAGTGGAGATCTGTTTCTATTATTGTTTGCTAATCCAGGTTGATAACGGTAGAGAGTGGTAGAGTTTCCTTGGTTGGAACTGTGAAGATCTGGTCTGAGATGAGGGAGACTAAGGTTAGCTAGGGGTGAAAAAGTCACCCCAGGATCAAGATCCAACTATCCCTTAAGACATGCAGCAGACTAAAGGAGAGAAGCTTGGGGTCTGGGGTCACCCCAGCATCTTACCGGAATATGGTTTGTTACAAGGTGCAGCTCTAATCTATTAGATTCATAGTACTAAAAATCGAATGTATAAATAGTACAAAAATCACCACCTCTCCCCCACAAACACCCCAGGTCATTTCATGAGCACTGCTGATCTCCCCTCATCTCTTACAGTTAACAGCTTCACTCCACCTTTTTCTTATATCTGCCCCCTCTCCCTTTGTTTTGCTATAAAATGCACCCACTCCAATCTGGGCACGCAGATTGTGTTTAAATGGGTAACTGTTCTCTCATTGTGTGAAAAATACATTTTTACAACCTCCAAATGAATACTTAAATCTTTAAATTCCAGTTTGAGCTTCTGTTGTTATCAATAAACTGCTCATTTTGATCTTACTATACATTTTATTACAATTGAAATTTAATTACTGTTTTGCATTCATTTGGGACAAAAAATGTTCTCTAATAACAGTGACTACAATGATTTGTAATCTGTTGCATTACAAACTCTGGTCACATTTTATGTGTTTGATTGGCTTTATGGCTTACATAGTACTGTTAGGATAAGCAGCAGGCAGAAACTATCACTGGAGTTAATGGAAAGGCCAAAAAGTTAGCAGGAAGTTCTAAAAGGTGTCTCTAACTGCTGTAAACTGAAAACATTCTCAGAAATAAAGAAGGAAGGCTGATCCTTGTGTAGAAATTGTGGGCCGCATGCTGAGAGTTGGAGGAGAAAGGTATCTGATAGAGCATAATAGCTTAAAAACACTTTGAAGTCCAGGAAGGGGGGATGTCAGAGGCACACTTTATTCCTCCTCTCTCCCCATCAATCTCATATCTCATTCTACCTCATCAGAGAAATGAAGCATTTGAGGCAATTGCTTACCTAAAGCCACAATTTAACCACAGTCTCAAAACACTGAGCTATTGGGAAAAAGAGGGTGGAAGGTGAATGAATGTTAGCATGCTACAAAACTGTATCACTGTATCTTCTGTGCTGTTGCCGTTTTCCATGGTTTCCATGCAGTTTGTACAACATCTGTACAACCCATCCAAGGGAACTGAAGGCACTGGCTGACGTCATTGCACAGCCACTGGCGGGAATATTTGAACACTCATGGTGCACGGGCCAGGTCCTGGAGGACTGGAAAAGGGCCAATGTGGTCCCCATTTTCAAGAAGGGGAGGAAGGAGGAGCCAGGCAACTATAGGCCAGTCAGTCTCACCTCCACCCTAGGCAAAGTCTTTGAAAAAATTATCAAGGCTTACATTTGCAAGAGCCTGGCAGGAAAAATTATGCTGAGGGGAAACCAGCACAGGTTCATAGCAGGTAGATTATGCCTGACTAATCTAGTCTCTTTCTATGACCAGGTTACAAAACACCTGGACGCAGGAGTAGGGGTTGATGTCATTTACTTAGACTTCAGGAAGGCCTTCGATACGGTATCCCACCCCATACTGGTGAACAAGTTAAGAGGCTGTGACTTAGATGACTACACAGTCCAGTGGGTAGCAAATTGGCTGGAGGGTCATACCCAGAGAGTCGTAGTGGATGGGTCGGCATTGACCTGGAGGGGTGTGGGCAGTGGGGTCCCGCAGGGCTTGGTCCTTGGACCGATACTCTCCAATGTCTTCATCAGTGACTTGGATGAGGGAGTGAAGTGTACTCTGTCCAAGTTTGCAGATGACACAAAACTGTGGAGAGAAGTGGACACGCTGGAGGGCAGGGAACAACTGCAAGCAGACCTGGATAGGTTGGACAAATGGGCAGAAAACAACAGAATGCAATTCAACAAGGAGAAATGCAAAGTGCTGCACCTAGGGAGGAAAAATGTCCAGCACACCTACTGCCTAGGAAAT
>NW_005842096.1:1223247-1225963 GCF_000455745.1 Alligator sinensis | reverse complement strand
GGGCTCCCAAGGGAGGTGGTGCTCTCCCCTACCCTGGGGGTCTTCAAGAGGAGGTTAGATGAGTATCTAGCTGGGGTCATCTAGACCCAGCCCTCTTTCCTGCCTATGCATGGGGTCGGACTTGATGATCTATTGAGGTCCCTTCCAACCCTAACATCTATGAATCTATGAATCTATGAATCTCTGCTCCAGTCTCCCTTTACTGGGCATGAATCCAGTCTATTCACATACTTAAAAGGTATACTTATGACAGTATGAGAGCCCTTACACACAGCACACATCTGCCAAGGATCAAAGTTTCTCACCATTTTCTTCTATTAGCTGTAAAAATGCTGAAAGTTTATTTAGAAAAAAATAGAGTATTTCCCTTCAGAGTCAATTCTATGTGGGTGAAAGATACAGAAACCCAAAGAAGTTTTAGAGTTCACATTCTGTTTAAAATTGCAGCCAATGTTTAAGACCATGGGAACAATTTTTTTTTAGTTATATGAGAGAATCCATAGAAAGTCTGCTCAAACCCAGAAGAAAGCCACAGTTCTGCCCCTCCCCACCCACCACACACTCCCTTGCAAATTTTAGGTTATGGTTTACTGTAATCCACAGGTTCTTCTCTGTAGTACTGCAGCCTAGCTACTCATTCCCCAGTTTGTATTTGTACATGCAATTATTCTTAGCCAAGTGCAGGATGTTGTATTTGTCCTTGTTGAATCTCATCTGACTGATTTCAGACCATTTCTCCAGTCTATCCAGGTCATTCTGGATCCTAGCTCTATCCTCCAGGGTGTCTGTAACTCCACCCAACTTCATGTCATCTACAAATTTGCTACGTGTGCATTCAGTTCCATCATCCAAATCATTAATGAAGATGCTGAAAAATACTAGACCCAGGACAGACCCCTGGTGAACCCCACTTGATACCTCCTCCCAATTAGATGAAGTTTCAGAGCTGAGGAAAATCCTTTGGTTTGGACAGGCAGATCTCTACCTATGTCCAACTTTCAGGAAATCCAGAATTTCTTAGAAACTGGGACAGGATTCTTATTGTTTTAGGATTTTCCCATGGTTGTATTTGGCAAATTATTGCTCTCCATGTGATTCTGAATGTAGTTGCTCAGAAAGCTGCGGCTTCTCCTCAGCTTCAGATAGTTCAACCACAATGACAGGTTGCTGTGGTAGACTTATTAGCTCTGAAGAAAGGGTAAAAGCCTTGTCAAACAAGCCTTGCTATTAATTTCAACCTTCAGCCAGACCTTGAGGCTCCCTAGGCCACTACTCTCAGTAATGAGAAAATATCATCTCACTTAACAAAAAAACCCTGCAATTGTTACTGTGATGCAAAATATCAGAAATTCTCTGAACATATGAATAGAAAATGCACTCCTGGGTCCTTAACTCTATTCCTGTACTACAATAGGCAACTGCGTCACAATCCCTTTCATAAACCAAAACAATTTAAGGTAGAAACTGATACTTTTTTTTTTGATGCCTCCCATTTGTATAGAAAGCTGATCCAGAATATCGCTCCTTCAGTGGTTGGACACCTCTGTTTTTAGCCCAAATTTCTCTGCCACTTTTTGTGCTTTTGCCATATACATTGTTTTCACACATACAATATGCCCTCAAAAAAGGTGCGTGTTTTGTTTTTGGAAGGCAGAATGCAGAAAAACAGATACTCTGAAGTCATTGCTGACTATGTGGCATAGAGTAAGTCCTCCTGGGAACAGTGTCTAGGAAGTGTGGCATAAAGAACTTTCTGGTGTGATAAAACAGGAATGAACAGCAGTTGGTGTATAGATAGCAAAAGACATTCTGCATTTTAACGTTGTGATAAAGAACTATGATTATGAAACAAGCGGTGCAGAAAAGGCAATAGTAATTCACACTGAAACGAGAGCAACAATAGTCACATTTTTTCAAAAGTGACTAGCAATTCTTGTTGGATCCTGAACAAAAAGTAAAAAGATGCATTAAAGCTGTTCTTAGTGATAAAAGTGTAGGTGATGCCAAGCTCCCCAGTTGAGCAGCAGCTTGCTTTTGTATTTCCCTTGTAAAGATTCACTTTTGTAGATAAGTATTATATTTTTGAATTGTTAATGTTCTTAACCAACTTGCCATCCATGTACTTAAAATTTGGTTTTGAATTGCTAACTCTTATGGTTAAATTCTATAAGCAGGAGTGGCAGGAGCACAGGGTCCAGTGCTGGTGAGAGCTGTGCAGGGTCTGGTCGGAGCAGGGTCAGTGCTGAGTCTGGCGGGAGTGTGAGATCTGGCAGCAGGAAGCAAATTTTCCACTGATAGCCATTTCTAACAGGGCCAAAGGGCCCAACTTCTGGTGCCTTCTTATAGCTTGGTGGGCTGGATAGAAGCTTTGTGGGCTGATTCCATCTCATGGGTCATATGTTTGACATCACTGATTTAGAAGATAGAGAGGTACACACATACATGCAATCCACTCCCCCCTCTCCTGCCCCGCCCCCCCGCAAAATGTGGAGCCAAGTAAAGACCTGGCTGAATATCTGGCTCTCACAATGTAATGATTTAGAGCTATCACTACTAATAAGTTTGAAGAAAAGTCCACTGCTAGTGTAATGAACAATGAAATCACTTTACCTGAGAGAACAAGGTCCCAGGATGAACTCAATCAGGCAGCAGTGTGGGACAGCATGGCTCCTCAATGACCATGTGATAAGGGCAGATGAAGCCCACTTAGGGAAAG
>NW_005842096.1:1206047-1223216 GCF_000455745.1 Alligator sinensis | reverse complement strand
AGCTGTTGGAGAAGCCCGGAGGCTGAGGGAGAGCTTGGGCATGGCATCTCATCCTCAGAGCTGCCAGAGTCTGAGGAAACCATGGGCTGTGCTGTGGGCTGGAAGGTCAGGAAGCCCAGCCACAGTACCTCTCTTGCTTCTTTTCCCATGGGAGCCCTGGCTGAGGTGCTCAGAGGAGCACCGGGCCCTTCTGGAGACCCTCCAGTGAGGAGGACTCTTCTCCAAGCCCCTGTGACACTGGAGGGGGTGAGACGGGGGGACACCAGAGAGAGATTGATTCAGCTTACCATGAGCTCTTGGTGGGAGGCAAAGCTAGGGGATGTTAGCCCTCTTCACATAGGGCAACCCCTGTGAGAAAGAGCTATGACCTGAGGGAAGGGGTGAACGTTGACTATCTGGCAAGTGGGTGTGTGCAGGTGTTGGCAGGGGAGATTTCCAGAGTCTCCAGCCCAGACCCTGCTCCCTGTGTGTTAGGGAATGAGGGTCTAGGCAGGGTAAGCTTTCTTACAGAAATTTCAGTGAGGGAGCACCTGCCTGCAGCAAACAACTTTTCACAGATGAGCCTATGAACTTCACTTCATCAACCTCCTGGATACAGAAACTCATGGACTCAATATAGACATTGGAATTATGACACACTACAACCTGCCAGACATCTGACTTCCCAGGTACCTCTCCAATTTTACCTGCTACATACCCCTTCCCCACGAACCTCAGCCTGTCCCTCGTCCCCTGATGCCTCCTGACAGACTCTGTTCACCAGGACCTCCATCCAGTGATCCAGGGTTTTGCTGCCACATATGCTCCCCTTCACCCTTGGGTCACACATCGCCACCAGCACATGGACCGTACTGGACCGCAATGGATCTAGCCATTTCTTGATGATCTCCTTCAGCTGTTTAACCAGTGCTCCACCTCTGGTGACAGTGGCTTGCCCCAGCCAGGAACATTGATCCCCTGGAACTTGTGCATTTCATTTTCAAGTTCCCTCACTATAGGGATCACCTGGCTCAGGAGGGCATCACCACTGCTGAGGCTCTCGATGGCCTGCTTGAGGACCACCAAGATCTGGGAGATGGTATCCCACTGAGCTGATCCCAATCTCCCCATGCAAGGCCATCTCATGGATGGCCTTCTGTTGCTTGACCAGCCTCTTGAGCATCAGGTATGTGGAGTTCCAGAGTCTCCACATCCTGAATGATTTTTTCTGCTGCAGGACACTTAGATCTGCTTGTTTGTCCTGCAGCATCTTGCCCCACTTTATGCTGCAGTGGAAGTAGCCCACCACCTTCCTGCATTTTGAAATTAGGTGGCTAGTTGTGACGGCACCCTCACCGGTAGCTCTGTCCCCCTCCAAGGTGTCTCTCACTATGAGGTGTAGTTTGTGTGCCACACAGAAGATGCCAATAAAGTTGGCATCTTGGATGGCCTTGACCATATTGGCCCCATTGTCAGTGACCATGAACCCCTGGGTGAGCTTGCCCTGCCCAATGACCCACCCCTGCACCATGTGGTTCATGGCCCCCATGATCTCTTTTGCTGTGTGGTACTCAACCATCACCTTGGCTTCAAGGAGTGCTCTGTGAGGGAGAGGTAGGCATGATCTCCACCCCAGCTGTTCCAGATGTCCGAGGTGAAGTGTAAGGCCAGCTGGGAATCTGCCTTGTGCAGCTTCTCCTTCTAGTACTCTCTGCATGCCTCATACAGGGAGGGCACCACTGTCTTGCTGAAGGTGGTGCGTGTGGGCACTTTGTACAATGGGGCCATGAGTGCCATGAGTCACCTGTTACTCCAGGGGATACCCTAGTAAATAGAGAATCTCCTATTCCCTGCTGTGCTCCCCTGATGAATTTATAGGCATCCACAAGATCACCTCTCAGCCTTCTCTTGTGAAGGCTGAAGAGATCTAGGTCCCTCAGTTTCTCCTTGTAGGGCCTTGCCTGCAGGCCTCTAACCTTATGAGTGGCCTCCTCTGAACCCTCTCAAGATTCTCTGCATCCCTCTTGAAGTGTGACACCCAAAACTGGATGCAGTACTCCAACTGTAGCCTGATCAGTGCTGCGTAGAGGAGAAGCATCTATGGAAGAGATGCTTCCTGGACCTGTTCCTCATGCATCTGTTAATACATGATAAAGTGAGGTTAGCCTGGTTGATCATTTCATCACATTGATGACTCATGTTCATCTTGGAGTCAACTATGACTCCAAGATCTCTTTCCACTGCTGTGCTGCTGAGAAGGTCATCCCCCAGCCTGTAAGTATGTTGGTGGTTCTTTTTGCCCAGGTGCAGCACTTTGCCAGGTGCAGGCAGAAGAGTGGCCAACTGCTTTTCCAGCATGCTTTATGTTTGGTGTGCTGGAAAATCTGTGCGTGTTTCTGTGAGGTAATGTATATATTTATGTACAATATAAATATATGTTCTATAATATATGTTCGGCTTTCCTGCACAGTCAATGCAGATTGTCAGGGAAAAGACAGATTTCTTTTATGTGGAGAAAGAATTACAGAGAATAACAAATAAAAAAAGATAATTTTTTGGGGAGGAATAAATTGAAAGGAATGGATTAGGAAAGGGTATTAGGGTATTTCAGAAAGGATTGGATCCCACTTGCTAGGAATAGACTAGAGTGGGAGCCTTTCCGATGCTCCTGATGCTGCTGAAAGACGCAGCTCAGTAAGCTGACAAAGCTCATTTCAAACAATGCTTTTCCCTCTCCCAGAGCACTGGGATTGGAAGGGACCTAGGGGAAGGATCACAGTCACTGGCCAGCTACACAGGCAATATCACAACAGTCCTTCCCTGCTCTTCCCCCTTCCTCTCCTTAGTTTGTATTTCCTTGCAAGTCTGGCTTTGACACTCAAAACTCTTAGAAATTTTCAAAACATTTCAAGTGCCCTTGTTTCATCTTGAAGCTGTTTTGAAGCCTTGCATTTCATTTTGGTTTTGGTGTTTCGAGCTTGAAATGCATCAAAACACCTTGGAAATGAAATATCCCTTGAAATTTTGCACACCTTGGAAATGAAATATCCCTTGAAATTTTGCACACCTTGGAAATGAAATATCCCTTGAAATTTTGCACAGATATCATCTGAGGCTATCATTGTGTGTAATGTTATTGACTGAGACTGTGAATACGTTTTTGATAGTTTATCGGTTGTGTATTAATTAGTCTCCTTTTCTTTAACCCTTTGTAAATAAAGTGTACATAGTTGTAAATTGGTGGTCACCAACCAGTGGATCCACAGGTAGATCTTGGAGCCTCTTGCAGTAGGTCTCGGAGCCTCTTGGAGTCAATCCAAAGCTGGGGTGGGGGGCTGAGTGCTCGTGTGCATGCACGCGTGCACCCCACCCCAGCAGGACAGTTTGTGGGGAAGAGAAGGAGTGGGGGCTAGATTGAGGCCCCCACAGTGAGGGACAGTGCCTCAGAGGCAGGAGCAGTGGTAAATTGAGTGGGGCCCTGGCTGGGTGGGACTTATCTGCTGGGAAGGTGCATCCCCAAATATTTTTTTCCCCTCTACCTCAATCTTCCCCCCGCTCCCTCTCCTCAAATTTAACTGCTGGGCATGGGGGGGGGGGGGGGGGGGGACAGTGGCAGTGCAAGGTAGATCTTGGGTTGCTTTTAAATGCCTAAGGCGATCTCCTACTTTAAAAGGTTGGATACCACTGTTATAAATTGTGTGGTGTCTAATCAAAAGTCCAGCAACACTAGGTGCCTTCCTGTGAGGGGAACCTCTCTCACTCAAGGAGGGTGGGTGGTTCCAGGCTGTGGGTACCTCCAGGGATCTGGAGTTGGGTTGTAGCTTTGCTGGTAGCCTGGCAGCCAGGGTTATACTAGATTTCAGATTTATTAATGCCCTGAGTCAGCAGTCCAATCTCATTCTTATAAAGCATGTAAGCCCTATTGAATGAATGATGTCAAAGACATTATCATGAGTCTTAATCATATTCTTAAATTTAGATCAGTGCTTTTATGCTTTGCAAAATTAGGGTCCAATACCAAGAATACTCAGAAGTTTTTTTAAGGAGGTTATTTATTGAATGCTGGCAGCATGTTCTGTTTTATTGATAATAAGAAAACAGTTCTACTCCCTAGAACCTTACATTTTAATTCAAAACACAGTCAAAAGGAATGCCTCATCTGAATAGATCAATTTGATACATACTCAAGATACGAAAAGAAATTTTGTAGTTCTATTACACGCAAGAGATTTTTCTCTTTTTCTGTACCAAGAACTATGAGCCATTATCTGTCTTGTACATCTTGCTGTGCAGCTCAGTTTGAGATTAGTGGGTAATGGATTGAATCATCAGAAAAGAAGAGACCAGAAAGGTTGAGTCTGCCTTATTTGGAAGCAGAAAAATATTTAGAGTTCATACAAGTGTTTGCTGAACCCTGTCTATGATCAGATGTCTTACTTTAACCTGCATAATTGCAGATTGGGAATGGTGTGTGCAGGTGTTCTCCGGTACCAGGAACCAAACCAAAAACCCCAGTGTAAGTAACTCAGGGTGCAGGGTAGAGGAGGGCAAAATCAGGGATATGCTAGGAAGAGAAGTATCCTGGGGCTTACATAACCAGCTGGGCTCTCCCAGTCTCAGGTCTGTGATCTGAAAGTGTGCAGATATTTACAGGATAGGGTTAACCCATTAACCCTCTCTAAATTAGTTCACATACTCGGGTGATCTAATTTAGATCAGGCCTGCCCTTTTTGGCCTGATTTAAGCCCTGAAACTTCTACACAGATGAGCATTTAGATCAACTTTACCCTAGTTAGGTCAATCCAAGTGTAATGTCTGCATGTACACTTAGATTGTGTTTAAGTACAACAAACTTGTATGTTGTGTTTGGATTAATTTCTTATATGAAAGGTCAATCCTAAAAATTAATTTACTCATGTAAGAAATTAACAAAGCTAGCAAGGTGATAAATTATGATGATGTGTTTATCATCTACAAATTCTCTACTAGTAATTAAATAACCATGCCAGAAAATGATGGAAACATACTTAGTACAAATTTCACTGTCCAACCATGGTTATTACTTTTATTAACGAGTATTTCCAAGGATGGCTCTTTGGTACCCACCATTTTCTTGGAATTATGGATGCCTGCCATGTTATTTCTTTGAAGCAGATCACAATACAGGATACCTTTATGAATGATTCCGGAGGCTCATGTTTTACCCTTATTGCATTTTATCTATAATGGAAGATGACATGAGAAGCCCCCTACTTTTCTAGCCTGCTGGCAAAGTTGGTAACTTTTACTCCTACTGAAGACTGAACTAAAACATATATCACAGTTATTCTCCTCTAGTCAGCCATTTAGTTTTTAAAACACCAGTTCTGCTTTATCAGGTGGAGAAAATATAGATATAACTGTCACAAATATTATTAATAATCAAGAAGAAGGAAATGAACTTCAGTTGCCTATCAGACGCATTTGAAATGGATTATTTAAAACATGGATCCAATGAAACTTCTGCCTTTGACTTCTAAAAAGACTTGTTTAATTGCATCATCAATAAAAATCAAAATTACCTTTTATAAAAGCATCAAAACTATTTTCTCTGACCTTTGCATTTGTTTTAATTTATTTTCCTTTTAACTATTTTTCCCCCAGCTAACATTTAACATATTCTTCAGGGCTCGCATCACTGAACTGTGACAAATAACTACATTAAATAAATATTGTTACACTGGGCTTGAAAGCAGCCTCCCAGGAAAATGAGGGAAACCTTGCTCTTTCAAGCAATCTCTGAGGAAATAGAGAGCACTGACAGCTGTTCAGCTCCTTGCAGTAACTCATGGTGCTTTGCAGAAAGTGCCATGAGTTACAGCGACTCCCCCCCACCCCCCGCAACAGATATTCACAGTTTGGTTGGGGGGGGAATTAAGCTCCACTTTGGAACCAATCCAGGGGAGAGAGGCTGCATGTCTGCCATCCCCGTCCCTGCCCTCCCAGCTCTGGTTCTGTCTGCAGGATGGGGGGAGGGGAGGGGGGATGGGGGAACGGAGGAAACTGTTCTGGGGTTTGCTCAACCTGTGCTGGATTGGAGGGGGTGGATTGAAGCCCCCCAAACTGTGGGTGGGGGGAGAGCTCTAATCTACACCCACCTCTCCAGCACCAGGGGCAGGCTGCACCATCCCATTCCAGCTGATGTGTAGGGACAAAAAGAAGTTAATGAAGGCACTCCATTTTGAAGTACCTTTATCTCAACACTCATTAAATTAGGGTTATTTTTTGGTGTAATTGGTCACTTTTAAAGTATTCTACAGCTGTATACTTCTGCAAGGCATGGCTGTAGAACACTTTCAAGGGGCCAACACATGACAAATATCACTTCTGTCAGTCCCTGGAGTTACTACCATGTGCATGACTCATCTAGAAATCTAGATATGTAGATAATCAGGTTTCACTACACATATTTAGTATGTAAATATACTATTTACAAGGATGAGGGCATTGATTTGGGTTATAGCTATGCTCAGGGAACAAGGGGACAGGAATAGTAAAGCACAAAGAAGCTATGGTAACATGACCCAGAGAAGAAGCTAAGAAATTTGGGGTAAAACTCTGGCTGAAAAAGACTAGAAACTTGTTTGATTCCTCCTATATTTGAGAGAAGCATCTCTTAGTGTATTCTTTGTGCATAAAGATGATACACCATGGAACTACTAGACTCCAACGTCAGTTTCTTGGCCATAAACCCTTGAACACTGGCTAACAAGAGTGCAGTAGTCCCATGTAATACTTCTATTTGGTCATCAGATATCATTTAAGTTCCCACACCTATTGTTTTAGTAATTGCAACCAAAAAATCCACAAAATTAAGGGACAGGCTATTTAGCTAGTTTTGAATATTTGGCCTCCAGCCAATAGTTTGACTTGTGTGTTGAAGCTAAATTTTCTCCCATCCTGACAAATTAGTGGACCAGTCTTACTTTGTTGCCAGAGCATTCAAGGGATGGATTTATTAAGAGGGCTTGTTTAGAATTTTAATGAACTCCTGAAGGAGCTGTCCTGTGTCAAAATAACAGCATCTGATTCTGTCTGAAGTTGTGTTAAGGGAAGGGGTAAAAGTGAATTTCAAATACTCTGGATTGAAAATACTTATGTACTTCAAATCAGAAAGCGAGTCTTTCATGTCTCTTATCTCTCCATGTTGTTTTCTCCTCTCCAATGCTCAGGCACTCCATTTAAATCCCTACTGATGCACAACACTAGTCATCCTTTTTTTTTAAGATGTCTGACTTGATTTCTTAAAGTCTTGTTCTGCATTCGAAATAATTGAAAAGGGCATCATGCGACAGACAGGAGCAGGAAATTTGCTGAAGTACATGTGTTTGGAACATCATAAATCTTGCATGAAAAATTTGAACCTTTCAGAATCTTTGCAGAACTAGTTTGTATGAGATGTGAAGAGAATACTTTTGTGAACCCTCTGTAGGATTCACCCCAGGGATATAGTGAAAAGGAACAAGGGACAGCTTGTAAGTGACTCCTGTAGTCTAGGAGGGGATACCTGAATGATGAATTGCATTTTGTGATAAAAATATTTGTTTGACAAACAGATTTTTTCTGCAGGAAGCATCTGCCAAAACAGGAAAATAAGAACCCACACATCTAGAAACTGCAAAAAAGCCAACCATTATTTATATATTTTAAGTGGAGACAAAAATCACTTCCCAGTATCTGTCTTCTGTCCATGCCCATAATTACCCTCTGGTATAGCAATAACTGGTTCATGTCAACAGGCCTACTCCTTTCTGCACAGTTCAGTAGTGGCAATAGTAATACATTCAGGAGAGAACAGAGCAAGAGATATGTAGAGTGTGAGAACCAGGATTCAAAAGGTTTTAAAACAAATTAAACGCATTTGAGACTTTTTTCACCTACTTTGAATCTGATTTGAAACACACATGGTAACTATGAAAAAAGTTTCCAGGGTCTTCAGTGGGCTGTGGTTAGTGCCATTAGCATATTAGTACTCTCCAGACTAACTCAGTTTCTCTGTTCTTTATATCCATTTTCCAAATGCCCAAGATTAAAGCAGAACTCCACTGAATTCTAAAGCTGCCCTTTTCATCATCATCATTTCTAGCACTCAGGCAGATTTGTGCTGTTACCGCCAGTAACATTAAAGAGCACATAGTGAGAGAAAAGGAGGACGCAGCAGTTTAAATAGATATAGCTTCATTCAGTAGTTAGTGACTATAATTTTTCTGATAAGAATTCATATACAGTGACCCAGATCTTGGCCCATGGCCCGACAGTGCAAAGTGTCTGTAACACTACCATAATTGGGCAGCTGGGGAAGGAAGGAGTCCCTTACATAGCATATCTTTATAGCACCGCCTCAGACTTTGTTGGAGTATGGTATAGCCAGACTACTGTTGTCTGTGATCATCTTCACTCAGGAAAGAGGTCCTTTTCAAACTGTTAGGGAGGCTCTGAAAGTATGCTGATCTATGCTGGAAGGTAAACCAATCCTCATCAGCTCCGGCACTCAGGGTCTTCAAAGGTCTCATTATGAAAAGGATTAGTAAGTAACATTCAGTCTGTTGCTATTTGATATTAGCAAACAGTTGAAGAAAAAGGCACATTTCGAGTGACAAGATTATTCAGTTTAATCAAGACCAGAGAAAGCTTTCACACTCTATAGTAAAGTAACAAAGCTAATGTCATGTCATCGTGCTGCCTAACAAATACCCACAGTCACACACATAGGAAATAATTTGTATTTCACCTGCAAAGTACAGGTTCTATATTAGCTGCAGTCTCTCAGGGCAAACACCTGGACATCATTGTTGACAGCTCAAGTACAGCTCTGTGTAATGCACAGTAATGGTAAAGGAAATTGTCAAGTGAAGTGTTAGAAAAAGAAAGAAAAAATACTAGATACTAGAACCTCAATGAAGTGATTGATGGCATGGCTTCACCCCGAATACTGTTCAGTCTAGGTCACCTCCCCTGAAAATAGAGAATGGACATAACAGAAAGAGAGGGGGCAAAGACTTAAGTGAGTAGTTGTGGTAGGACAACGATAAAAAATATTGAAAAACTGGGACTTTTGAGCGTAGAAGTGAGACATTCTCTCAATGGAGCATGATTGAGATCCTCCATGGTATAGACATAACAGATCATGTTATTCATCTGCATTTGCTCAACTGTTACATAAGTAGTAAATTAATATCCAGTGTGTTACAGAAAGCCAATGTATAACTTGCTTAACTCGAACTATTTTTAGTATAATTAATAACAAGATCTTGATACAGGGTGCGTCTACATGAGATGCTATGGTGACATAGTGATGAGCTATGGTGACGTAGCTCATTGCTATGGTGACATAGCATCAGCAGGCACAAACTGTGATACTGACGCTACTGTGCAGTAGGATCGGAAACCCTGAAGCAAGTACTAAATGACTGTGCAGTTGGGCACACATGTTGATACACCCACAGTTCTGGTCCTGAAAACAGAAACACTGTGATTTAAAGATATTGTTTTAATGGAATTCTCATAGGAAGTGTAATTTGAGGGTCTCAAAACTATTTTCCTTTAGGTCAGACTAAATCGGACTATGGCTTCCCTATTGCATCATGGGACTAGAGAATGGAAACATGAGGCAACTAAATTATAAGTTGCATGAGGCACTGGGGCAGGGGTTGTCCAATCAAAAATAATTTGTTTTGAATACATACCTCCAAGAGAAACATTTTCATGAAAATTAGACACTTCTCAAAAAAAAATCAGAATTTTGACAAAATATTCTCTAGAAAAATGTCAATGAAACCTTGTTCATTGGAAACCTTGTTCAGCTTTTTATAGTGAGGGGGAAAGGAGGAGGAAACAGACAGGTGCCGTACCTCTTCTTAAAGATACTGACCAATGTCCTAGGATACTGCAGAAGAGGTACTACTGCATCTACCATAGAAATTAGTTGTTGGCATGTCATTCTCATATAACTCTGCTTAATATACAGTGATTGGGATAGTCAAAAGATCTTACTGGAATTAGGTATTCACATCCTAAATTGAAATTCAGAGAGATTGGAATGCTTAACTCCCTTGAGCACCTTAAAATATTAATCAATGTGTTACCACACACTAGCCTATTTTATGATAGTGTTTAGAGACAGAGTAATGGATTGGAAATGTATGTTTAAAATTGGTATATGTTTATTTAATTTTTAGAGAACAGTTTTGATGAGAACATTCCCCTTGCCCCTCATGTTCCACTGGTTTCCTCCTACTATTTGTAGTGTCAGTGCCAATCTCTTGTATGGATGCATTACTTCTTTATACAGAATCAGCGACTGTACGTGCACTTGATGGAGAAGAGTGGAAGGATGGATTAATTCCCCAAGACATCTCCTCCTAATGATTATTCTTCCAGATGTATCCTACTCCTCACTCCTATCTCCAGTGCCAGTTCTCTCAGCTCTAGTAGACTGTCTTTGTGATTGATCTTTCTAATCTGTTACTTTTGTCCTGTTGAACCACAAATGTCACACTGCTGCTGCAAAAGTCTTCTTTTTGTTGTTGTAGGAACTGCATTTCAATTCTCTGTCCTGGGACTTCCCCCCTCTTCCAAAATCAGTGCACATTTAACTTCTACCTTCCATTCAGATTTCTTCAATTTTCTATCCCATTTACATCACTGATCTCATTTTATCATATCCTGCCCCCTTATGCTTCACTCATGCTTGTACATTTACTAATCCCATTGCCTTCTAATAGTGGTCTTTCTGCCATGCTATTGTGATATTTCCTGTGCTATTCTTTATGCTTGAGACTGTGCCAGATCTGTATCATGAACTGTAAAATCATCCATATTAGTAACCACTTGCAACATCTGTCTTTGTTCCTTGTGGTGTCATTTCTCCCTCAACTGTAAGATCTTTATTTTGGACATTTTACTTGCTGAACAGGACACACTTAAGATGCACATTATTAACGTGCTTAGCTGGTCATTTGGTGGGAAATAATTTTGAAACATGAGATGAAAAGGGAAAAAAAAAGACTTCTTATTAAAAGACACAGTCATTGGCATTTTAAAGGTAATCTCCCATCAGGATTGGAGGTGACGACAAGAAAAGGTCCCATTACCAATGAAATCTCCACAGATACTGAGGAGTATTAACTAATGGCATGACATAGCATAGGGAAGGTCAGAGGAGGGAGAAGAGAAATGCACACTAGTTATCACAGAAATAAGTTCTTTATAACCTGAACTAGCCTTAACATCCAAAAGCCCAGAATAGTCCAACTACAATCTTTAGCTGAAAAATAAACTGGGGTATCCCATTCTCCAAGCATGTCCATGTGAATGTGTGTGTTTTTCTGCATGCTACAACTCAGGGTTCCTTTGAAAGGCTGAATTACTGTTCGGACTTTCTCATCGATATGACCAGCCAAATAACTATTTTTCCCCACAGCAAGGTCCATCATTACATTAGTCCATCATTACATAGCCTCAGCCACTTGCCATGGGAAGCTTGGGTCTTTGGAAATGAAGCTCATTATTTTTGATTCACAACAGCTGCAGTTTTTCAAATTCAAACTGGGATCCAAATTAAACTCACATCCAGCCAGCATGGAAACTTTGCTTTAGTTTAGCAAAATTTCTTATCTTTTTGAGACTTACAAATAAAATTGTGCAGGCTGCTTTACTCAGTAACAGCAATACTGTATCCCCAGACGTTGCAACCCAGCATCCTGCCATGACTTCAGCTGATCAATGCCAATTCAAGCCACCTGTAGAACAGCGACATACACTTCTCTGTGACTTGTCCTCAAAGCTTTCTATCAGAGTTGGTCATGTTTTCTATTTTCCTTTGCTGAGCTTTGTTAAACCTTATTGCTCTGAAAAGAAATATTGTCCGATTTCCCTTGGCTTATTACATTGGTTGGTTAGAACTATTTTTCTTTTAAAAACATTCCTAAGAGAAATCATTTTAGGGAAGAAGGGAACAGATTCAGTTTGCTAGAAATTTTGGGTGATTTTATTAAAAAAAAAAAATTAATTGACCCAATCAAATCTTTTTAAGTCCCAGAAACCCCCATTTCCAACACAATACTATTGCGGGTTTAATAAAACCCAAAAGTATCTTAAAAAAAATTCTTAAGAAATAGGATAAAGTAATTCCTCAATTAGCTTCATGGCTTCAGGCCTCGATGGGATGTTGGGTTAAGAAGGGTCTTTGCTGTTTTATACACATTTTAATTGCATAGATCGGGCCTCCTACCATTAGTATAACATCCACTTTAAGCCCTCCCTTTTTTTAGGTATGGATTTAACAGTACTTATTTCTTGTTGATAATCCTCAATGCTCTCAAAGCTTTTTGGGCAGTTTTATCTGAAGAAGGATCTCTCAGTCTCTGTCTAAGATTCTCTTTAGTATAATTCACCAGCTCACAGCATCTTCAAATTTATGCAGTGCTTTACATCTCTAGAAAAGTCCAAAAATTCAGCTTCTCCAGATTTTACCTCGAAGTAAACTCAAAAGAAAGTCTTAAAGTTTTTCATTCAGTACAAAACTAGAGTCTGAAGGTCTGCTTTCCCCTACCCACTTTTTTATCACTATCCCTCTTGAATGCTAATCAATATTTTTCCTTTGTATATCAACAGGAGCCATATTCATGAAACAGCACAGGATAGTGGGAACTATCATCCACTACGTACTATCGATTTCAAGCCCTTAGACCTCTAAACAATTGCCTCATCTTCTTCCAAGAGCTTCTTTCCACACTAGTCTCTCTTCACAATGCAAATTCCCTGGTTTACTTTCCCTGAGCTTCCTTAGAGACACTCAGATTTTCATGGCTTATTGAAATCACACATTACTCTTTCCTTCTGAAGAGCTTAATTCAGACTCATAACCAGGGCTGTCCTGGGGGGGGGGCAAATCAAGGTGACTGCCCTGGGCCCCACACTTTGGGGGGCTCCGTGGAGCTGGATGGAGCGGCCACAGTGACTCTGTGCTGCTGCCACCAGCTTCTCATCCAGCTGCTTGCTACTGCCCCTCCCCCCACCGCCACCATTGCCGATGGTGGTGGCAGCTTCTTCGGGTCTGGGGTGTGTGGGATCAGAGCGGGGGTGGGGCCCCACATAGGCCTATTTGCCCCAGGCCCCACACCCTGCTCTGGTCAGCTCTGCTCATAGCTATGCTTATTTGCCTTCCTTTGGGGAAATAACTTACACTTTTCCAGGTGCAGCTAAGTGCTAACCCCCACCCTCCGTCCCCAAAGGGACATTATATTTTAACAGAGATAATATCTTAGTAAATCCAAAACTTTTTTTGGATTCATCGTATGAAACATCCCAATGCCCTTTTGACAGATAACTTGTGTTTCAGTTTACAGAGTCAGTTTTGTGTTTTATAAAATGGTTGTTTTTGTGTCTTTCAAGCAGGCTTGTTTTCTCTCATTGCTTCTGTCAATATGGCTCCTTCCTATCTGTTTTAAATGGATCTGAGCCTCTTGCTGCAGCTTCTCTGCTTTTGGTCTGCAGCCCACTATATCTCAGCTACCTCTGATATCTACTTTCTTCTATTCTATTTGCCTTCCTCCTTGCTTATTCCACCCTCAGCACCTTTACTTACATTTATTTTCTCTGTCAGTGGGAGTACAGCCTGTAGAAGTAGGGTGACCACCTGTCCCTAATTGGTTAGGACGGTCCTGAAATGGGAACATCAAGTTCTGGTCCTGGACTTTATGCAGTGCCATAGCAACTACATTTGGTGCCTGGGGCACTGAGAGCCCCACACTGGCCATGCTGCCATGGCAAGGTACCTCCTTTCCACGCAGCAGCAGCAGGGGTGGCAGTGTGGAGTTGTGTCTCTTGCTGCTGCTGGGCAGGTAGGGGGTGCCTTGTTATGGTGGTATGGGGCTCCCAGGAGGAGGGCAGCAGGTTGAGGAGCCCTGAGCTATAACCAGACAGCCCACATCCTCATCCACTCACCATGGGCTCAGCTTGTCTCTGCTCTGGCTGTGCTGTGGGGGCAGGAGCAGGCAGGTGGGTTTGTGTCCTGCCTTTCCATTTTTAAAAGGTGGTCACCCTATGTGGTAGGGGCTTCTTCCACTGCTCTCTGCAAGAACATTTTACTTACTTATTTTCTTATTCATTTAATAAGTTTTCCCTTTGCCTCTGGACACAAGATCCAGCCATTTCTGACATTACATGGCCCAGTGTGGTGCAGAAATAAGCAAAGAGAACAGGAGGGGTGTGGACACTTGGAAAATTAGCATGTCTGCTCCAGAAATTGCTAGCAACATCTTAGTTTTACTGGTGCTAAGTTGCTTGTATAGATGAGGCAGGTATTTTCAGGTCTAGATGAAATAGTGATTAAAATGATGGCATACAGTTAATTAATATCAAAGTGTAGACAAGGCCTAAGGATGTTAGAACTTTTTTTTCTCAGTTGCTAAGAGTATGGATATGAACTTGTAAGTAAGACTCCTTAATATATACATTGTCTGAAAAAATGGAATGGGAAAAATCTGATAATGATAATGGATTATTTTTCAAACCTCCACAATAGTTTCTGTCCCTCACCCTCTTTTCCCTCCCCACAAAAAAAAAAGGAGGAAGCACACTTGATGTTTAGTGTCTTGGAACTTACCTTCTTACTAAAATTAACATAAGTAAAATAGACTGGGGATCACATGCATATCAATAGCTTTAGTCTATTTCAGTACTGTAATAGATCTCTTTCAGTAGTTGTGGGTAATTTATGCTACAGCCACCACTCTAACTTCTGTTACAACTGTCCTATTTCATTTGTTCAAAAATTTCTCAAATTCCATGTGTGTTTTTGACCTAGTGAGATTTATTGAAAATTTATCCAGAAAATGTTATGTTATGTATGTCTGGAAAAAACATATCCTTCCCCATATCCACTTCATTTTTTTTTAATGAATTACTCAAAAATGGCAGAATTTAAGGAGGTTAAGTTCTGTGTTTCATAGTGCACACTGGGATTCAATAACAAAAATGATTAAATCATTTAAAAATTATAAACACTTAGTCATTGTGTGTGTGTGTATAAACAATAGAGTGTTACTTCCTATTTTTTATCAACCTCAGATTTTGATGGCATCTATATTTTAATATAGCTACATAGATATTATATTATAGCTGTATAGTACATATAGCTATGTAGCTCTGTTAAAGGCTGTGTTCAGTAGTCATTCTGAGACAAAACGTTTGATAAATCTGCTTCACTTGGTGTCTCAGTTCCAACTGTATCTCTATAAATGCAATCACCATATCTGCCTTCCCCAACTAATTAACAGTCAATAATACACTGAATTTTGAATAATTATAGAGACTCTACTAACAATTCGAGTAGTCTCTGAAATGCTTTGCCCTTTTGCTTGAACTTGAAGGCATCCTTTGCCTTACTAGTTGTAATGTAGAGAAGATGTGGTAAAGTCCATTTGTTCTAACAAAGGTTAAGCATAATTACATAGTAAAGTATTGAGAAAAAAATATTTAGAATTGGTGCAACTCCAATGAAATCAGTATGATGCTCCCAGGGATTGATTTGGACCATAAGGGCTTATATTTTGCACTGTAGCAGCTATGAATGATTTCAACACCAACAGCTCAGCTTTTCTTTTCTCCAGGTTTTTCAACCCACACGTTGTTCAGCACATTCAACTTTTGAGGTAATTTAACCTTCTAATAGATTACCTCCTGTCTCCTATCCTAAAAGTTTTAAAGTTACTAAAGCCAAAAGTATGTTCATTTCCTCCTGGATACTAGTACTATTTTGTAACTAAGTACTGACCTTCATGCTATTCTTTCTGAAGCCTCTCTACACACAAATAAAGTGCCTGAGGAAGGGCACTTTGTGCCCAAAAGTTTGGTTCACATTTCTCTGAACTCTGTGGTCAGTCCAATAAAAGAGATCATACCATTATTCCCCACTTGCTGCCTCATATTTTTCTGTAAAAAACATCCTTAAAAATAACTCCTTAAAAATGTCCATTTCAACTGAACTGGGGGGCTGGGAAAATTAGTGACCCAACACTAGAAGAATATTTTCAAATAAATAATGTGGTTGTTCTGGACAAATGAACTGTAAACTTAAGAAAACAGACAGATGACACTTAGATACTTAGAAATGTAGTCACTGTTCAGTCTTCAAAGACATACAGGGCACAGACAGAAGTTACAGTTTTTTATTTAATTGGCCCCCTGACAGCACTCCACAGGTGTGCTGTGACACATGTGCATGGCTGTAGAGCACTTTTAAAGTGGTTGATTGCGCAACAACTTTCATAGATTTCATAGACATTAGGGCTGGAACGGACTTTGGTCCAGCCCCCCTGCCCAAAGGTTAGGAAGTCAGCTGGGGTCAGATGACCCCAGCAAGATAATCAACCAAATACATCTTGAACGTGTCCAGAGTAGATGCTTGCACCACTTCTGGGGGCAGTGTATTCTAGACTCTGGAGACTTAGACAGTAAAATGGTCTTCCAGCAGTTTGTGACCATTTGACTTTGTCTTCCCTTGGGGTGCCCTGGTGAACAGTTGTTCTCCCATCCTGATGCACACCCCTTATGTACTTATAGGCTACCACCAAGTCCCCCCTGAGCCTACGCTTCTCCAGGCTGAAAAGTCCCATACCTCTTAGCCTCTCCTCATAGGGCCTGCTCTTTTGACATCTGATCATGTGCATGGCTCTCCTCTAGGCTCTCTCAAGCTTCTCTATGTACTTTTAAAAGTGTGGAGCCCAGAACCGGATGCAGTGTTTCAGCTGTGGCCTCACCAAGTCCGAGTAAAGCGGGAGGATGACATCTTGGGTCTTGCTTGAGATGAATCAGTAGATGCAAGCCAGGATTTTATTTGCTTTGCCAGCTGCAGCATTACATTGGTGGCTCATGTACATCTTGTGGCCAATCATGACCCCCAAGTCTCTTTTAGTCATGGTGCTATTAAGTGTAGCACTGCCGAGCTTATAGGTGGGTTCTTTCTCCTGAGGTGGAGCACCTTGCATTTCTCTATGTTGAATTTAATCAGGTTTTGATGAAATTGCAAGCTTGCAAGCCTGTCCAGGCATCAGATGAAATTGCTCCACTTTTGAGTGCCTTAGTGAACATGTGTTCTCTAGGCTTAATTTTTCACCCCTAGGGCTGTCAGCAGGCAAGGAGGGGGGG
>NW_005842096.1:1200532-1206016 GCF_000455745.1 Alligator sinensis | reverse complement strand
AGAAAGGGAGGACAAGGAGCAAGCTGCTGACTGGGGTTTGCCTGGCCTGAGCTGGCAGGGGAGTATCAGAGCCCCCAGCCATATGTCACCCTCCCCCATCCCCTGCAACTTCTCCTCTCAGCTCAGGATTGGCAAACCCTAGCTGGAAGCTCACTCCCCATCTCCACTCTCCCCCTGTTGACAGCCCTGGAGTTGGGGGGGTAGAGGGGGGGATGGGCTGGGGGTAGGGGGAGGCTCCTTGGATGCAGGCAGGCTGCATCTCCCCCTCCCTTGACCCAACAGATGAATGTCTGTTGGATTGAGGGGGCCACTCTAACTCATAGCACTTTATGCAAAGTGCCATAAGTTAGAGCAGGGGCCTGCATATCTGTCAGGCTCCCTAAGCAAATGTAGGCACTAAGAGGGAAGTTTGTTTAGCTGCTGAGTTATAGCACGTCAGCTTGCTTATGGCTTACCATTTAAGAAGTTTGAAGTATGAAAATTCGCAACAAAATGAAAATGACACAGTGTCTCTATGGGATACTTCTCATATCTACTTTGCAAATTAAGAGAAAAAGGATGTAATATTAAAACAGTTATAAGTTGCTTGGAGATACTCCAGGGACCAGGGAATGATATGCAGGAGCTAGGCATAAAACATAACTGTCAGGGTTTGCTGCTTGAATTGTTTGATTTCTGCTTTTTTACAATTGCATCTTGTGGAGAGGCTGAGTATGTCTAACTATTTTGGTGACAATACTGCAGGAACCTTAAGAAATAAAAAATGTCAGAACTTCCTGGGACAGGAGTATGACTGACCTCTGGAACCAGCACATTCGATGTTAACAGTAATAATACTTGTAAAAAAAATTGCCTTTTAGGTCTAGTATTTTAATCATGATATGAAATGATGAGTACAAGGTACTAAATCATAAAAGTCTGGCACATAATGCAACTATAAATATAGTCATTTAATGTGTTTTTAGCTATATGGTTCTATTGGTCAGAAAAACCAATCTCCTCACAGTACTTAACCAGTTAATAATTATTCATTTTTCTCTAAAACATGTTACTTTTGTGCACGCATGCACCCCCTCTCTATTATGTATAATGATGAGCATATTATAAATATATAGTGCAAGAATATAGGTGAGTTCTTTATACCTCAGTCTCAATATTGAGCAATTAATCATTTGTGCCAGTGGAATTCTTTGTAATACATGTATTATATTTGACTGTTTCACATGCAGAGTTTAAAGGCATTTATGCTTTATTCCATTATTAAGGCAACAACTAACCAGTAGGTTTTTATGACATTTTGAACATTCATTATGGAAAAAAAATAATTCACAGTCATCTTTTGCTGTAAGGTAAATCCCAAGGTTTATTCTAGAATCTAGGCTGCATACAGGCATTTGGGGAGGTTAGAGGGAATTAAATTGAGTTAAATATAGCCATCCAATCTAAGGTAAGTTGGGATGGAGCAGAATGGGGGGATTCAGGGTTCAAGCAGGCTCTGGGGAGGGGAATTGGGGAGGTTGGTTGGGAGTTGCTGGGGTGAGAGGGAAGCACCGGGCCCCATGCAGCTCAGGGGCTGTGCGACCCAATGGCAGCCAGTGCAGGCAGGTTTGACTGAAGAAAAAAAAAAAGCTGCGTGACGCCTGATTTAGTGGGTGGGAGTTGCCCGGGGGAACACCACAGCCACTGAGGGAAGCACTGGACCCCCATGCAGCTCAGGCAGGCAGGCAGGCTCTGAGAGAAAAAAAAAAGATCAGGCTCCTCTCTGCTTTTTTCCCCCCCGCCTCAGTCAAGCCTGCTTTCACTGGCTGCCACCGAACTGCACACTCCCTGAGCTGCGTGGGGCACCGTGCTTCCCTCCATGGTGGTGGTGCCCCCCCGGTTCACCCGGGCTGGGTGCCAGCAGGTGAGTGCTGCCTGGAAGGCACTGCCACTGTGGAGGAAGCACCGGGGTCCCCTGCAGCTCAGGGACCACTCTGACTGCCAGCAGCTCACTCCCCCCACCATGGGAGAGGCAGGTGAGCTCCAGTGCCCTGTGCACTGTTCCCACCAGTTTCCCGCTGCCTGGGACCTCCTGGGAATGGCTGGCTTGCCCTGGGTCAGAGCAGTAAAGCAGCAGAAGGGTGGCTGGTAGGGTTATGTGAAGCAGGCAGTATTTGATTCAGATTTGGATTTGGCCCAATTCAGGGGACAGTTATTTGATTCACTGACTTGGATCACTGTCCCGATTTAATTTGGCTGAATCTGATTTGATTGTGATTTGGAGAATCAGTGATTTGGCCATAGACAGCTTTATATCTTTTCTACGTACCTCGAGGTACCAGGAGTGGATTGTGAACACTGAGATGGTGGCACTGAGATGGTGGGGCAGATGGAGCATCCCACAAGAGCGTGGGGGGGTTCCCCCATGTGCTCGGCAACAGATTCCCCTGTGCTCTCCCAGTTCAGTGATTGGCCATGGGGGGACCACAGGTGCCCCCCCAGACCCAAGAGGCACCAGTCACCAAGCCAGGGGGCGAGGGGGAGGGTACCCCGTGCACTCCACGGTGGACCCGGAAGTGGACCAGAAGTATTTCTGGCCCACTTCTGGGTCCACCACCAAGCATGCGGGGGACCCCCCTGAACTCCTGTGGGATGCTCCATCTGCCCCACCATCTCAGCGTTCACGAGCTGCACTTGGTACCTCAAGGTATATAGAAAAAACATAAAGCTGTGTCTATGGCCGAATCATCGAATCTCTCTGAATCTGTTCGAATCGAATCGGAGGTTTCTGATTTGATTCAGAGAGATTAATGGGTCCCTTGATTCAATTCAGATTGAGAGATTCAGCCGCTGAATTGGGCCGAATTTCCTCCAAATCAAATCAGTGACCGAAGCTTCGCACAGCCCTGGTGGCTAGGTGTGCTGGTGGTAGGAGAAGGTGGCAGGGACAGTGAATGGGATGCTGGAAGCCCACCAAGCCGAAGCTTTCCTGAGCACGTCAGCTTCCAGCACCCCATGCACCATTGCACTTTGTTACATAGCAAACTAAAACACCTCGGATGGATTTTACCTTGCTATGTAACAAAGTCATTTAAAGCGTAATATGCTGCCAAGTGTGTAAATAGCAATGCCATTAAAGCATAATATGCTGCTGAGCATGCAAATAGCAATGCTATAAAGTGGTGCAAAAAGGCAATTAAGCTGCTTTAAATGACAATTTTGTTGTGTGTACAAAGGCACTACCAGGTTCCAGAAGACTTGATTAATCACATCTACTCTGACACGTTGTAATTACAGTGCATCAGAGCAGCCTTGCAGCACATCTACTTGCATCCTTAGATTGGATTGGCCATTTTTAGATCATTCTTTCTGTTTTATGACAACTTTAACATGCTATACATTATTTTATGGTTAGTATTGGCTTTGATAACCATATGTAAAACCTTTTCAAACTGGAGAAGTCAGGGAATATTAGCAGAATATTACTTCTATAGTCCAATTTGGACAGCAATGTAAGGACAGAAATTTAGTGCAACAAATAAATTCAACAGTGTGTTTTAGAGGTAAATATTTAAAATGCTAGAATCTTTAAAATGGCAACAAGTTTATGTACTTGCATCTGGAAATGACTACTGCATGTTGCGGCAGTCCTGGATTGAAAGCAATTTTAATACATGTTTGTCTCTGGACATTTTTGTCTAAGATAGTCATTTGCTATTTTCTGTGTCATTAAAGAGAAATTATAGCAGACATGCTATGCTGATGAATATTATGTGTTCTACTGTTTAATGGAAAACATGAATTATGATATTTCTTGCACAGACAAAAAAAGTTTAAAAGAAATCAGGGTAGATTTACACTTTGTTCTATGCCATCTTCAAAATGCCATTGCAGATAAAAAATGTTCCTGTTGTTGATTTAACAGTTCAGCTGCTATTAATTCCACTTGGTGTTTGGATCACAGTGCTATATTTTGTTGGCTATTATTAAGAAAAACGATTGATAGTTGTAAGCACTGTAATTTCCAAGTGTTGCAGGGCAAGTATGACAGTAACTTATTCACAGTTCCTTGTCTGTGTCTAGTAATATTTTTATTTGATCAGTAAGGTAAAAAGGTCTGTAATAATAACCTACAATAGAATCCCAAAAGGTATAACATATAAATGAAATGAAAACCAGTACAATGTGTGAACATAAACAAATACTAGCAAGTTTTTTAATTAAAAAAACCTCCAGCTTTAAACCTTTGGGCGCACACATACATTTCAATGGGTATATAATCACAGTACTTAACCAGTATACTAATCCTATTTATTTTCATCCAACATATTGGTCTGCTAACAAATTCATGTCATTTATAGTTTTAAATACAATTTGAGGACTTCTAATTAATGGACCTGACTGTATTTGTTTATGTCAGGGGTGCTTAACCTCTGGGCCATGGGCCAAATGTGGCCCATGGAGCCATTGCGTCCAGCCCACAGAGTTCCCAAGGGGTCTGGAAATTTGGTGCAAGGGGAGTGGTGGTACTGCCCACCCAGCCTGCAGGACAAAAAGGTTGAGCACCACTGGCCTACGTGGACCAAAACAGTCCACTGATGAGGCACATTGCATTCTTTTTGTACAGGCCTATTCCTGAATAGGAAATAGTACTGTTTCCCTGTACTGTGAACATGCCAGTAAGATCTGCCTCTCAGTTTATTGCTGCATGACAATAATCAACTACACATGATGCTGAGGGGAAATCAGCATGGGTTTGTCACAGGTAGATCCTGCCTGACAAACCTTGTAGCCTTCTATGACCAGGTCTCACACAGCCTGGACGTGGGAGCTGAGGCTGATGTCATCTTCCTGGACTTTAGGAAGGCCTTTGACACAGTTTCACACCCTATCCTCATTGGGAAGCTAGCAGACTGTGGAGTGGATGCCTACATGGTCAGGTGGGTGGCCAACTGGTTTAGGGACCGCACCCAGAGAGTGGTGGCAGATGGTTCCTTCTCGGCCTGGAGGGAGGTGGGCAGTGGGGTCCTGCAGGGTTCAGTCCTTGGACCGATATTATTTAATATCTTCATCAGCGATTTGGACGAGGGTGTGGAGAGCACCCTCTCCAAGTTCGCTGATGATACCAAGTTATGGGGCAAAGTTAGTACACCAGAGGGCAGGGAGTAGATTCAGGCTGACCTGGACAGGTTGGATCAATGGGTAGAGAGAAATAGGATGCAATTTAATAAAGATAAATGTAAGGTACTCCACCTGGGAAGGAGGAATCCCCAGCACACCTATAGATTGGGGAGTGTCCTTCTCAGCAGCTCGGAGGCAGAGAGGGATCTTGGAGTCATAACTGACTCCAAGATGAACATGAGCTGGCAGTGTAACGAGGCCATCAACAAGGGCAATTGCACCTTGTTGTGCACTAGCAAGTGCATGACTAATAGATCAAAGGAGATGATGCTCTCCCTCTATGCAGCACTGGTCAGGCCGCAGTTGGAGTACTGTGTCCAGTTT
>NW_005842096.1:1197200-1199507 GCF_000455745.1 Alligator sinensis | reverse complement strand
ACTCTCTGGGTGCGACCCTCTAGCCAATTCGCCACCCACCGGACTGTGTAGTCATCCAAGTCACAGCCTCTTAACTTGTTCATCAGTATGGGGTGGGATACCGTATCGAAGGCCTTCCTGAAGTCTAAGTATACGACATCCACCCCTCCTCCTGTGTCCAGGCGTTTCGTAACCTGGTCATAAAAAGAAACTAGATTGGTCAGGCACGATCTGCCTGCCACGAACCCGTGCTGGTTTCCCCTCAGCATAATTTGTCCTGCCGGGCTCTCACAAATGTGAGCCTTGATAATTTTTTCAAAGACTTTGCCAAAGATGGAGGTGAGACTGACTGGCCTATAGTTGCCCGGGTCCTCCTTCCTCCCCTTCTTGAAAATGGGGACCACATTGGCCCTTTTCTAGTCCTCCGGGACTTGGCCCGTGCGCCACAAGTGTTTGAATATTCTCTCCAGTGGCTCTGCAATGATGTTGGCCAGTGCCTTCAGGACCCTTGGATGGAGCTCATCCGGGCCTGCCAACTTCAAGGCATCCAGTTCTTCCAAGTGACTCTGCACCATCTCAGGGTCTACGCATGGAAGTCTGGCACCTTGCTGCTGCCTCTCTACAATCCCAGTGAGAGACTTGTCCTGCCCCTCACTTAGGAACACTGAGGCAAAGAACTCGTTGAAGAGTTCAGCCTTGTCCTTGATTAGTGGCCTTCATGATAGACCCTATGGGGGAAGGCTGAGAGAGCTGAATCTCTTCAGCCTTCACAAGAGGTGGCTGAGGGGAGATCTTTAGGAAGAAATTTTTTATAATAAGGGTGGCCAGGATCTGGAATGGTCTTCCAAGAGAGGTGGTGCTATCACCTAGCTTGGACGTCTTCAAGAAGAGGCTAGATAGTCACCTGGCTGGGGTTATCTGACCTCAGTTCTCTTTCCTGCCAGGGGCAGGGGGTCAGACATGATGATCCATTGTGGTCCCTTCCGACTCTACAATCTATGAATCTATGAATGTGTTTAAGTACTTGCATGATCAAGGCCTACCTTCTTTCTAAGTTAACACTCAAGATAATTTTTGGTGACCCTCTTAGACTAGTGACCAATAACATGTGATTACTTACAAACAAGTGACTGTGGAGCTGCTGCTGGGAGATGAGCGTCTCCCAGGCTGAACCCCATGACTGTGGAGCTCAGGCTGGGAGATAAAGGTCTCCCAGAAGTGGCCCTGCAGTCATGGAACCAGTGCTGGGAGCTCACTGATGGTCGGGGCAGAGGAGCTTATTCCCCACCTAGGTCTGTGAGCTTGGAGCCGGAGGGGAGGGGAGGGGTGTTGGACAAACACACTAGCCTGTTTCCCCTCCTCCCCAACTCCACACTCACGGAGCTGGGTGGGGAACAAACTCCACAGCTCCCATCCTGCATGCCTGGTGAGGACAATGTCCCCCTTTCCCAGCAGCAGGGAGATTCCAGCCCCCATTCCCTTATCGTGAACATTGAGTGGGGCCTGGGAGCTTATTTCCAGCCCCTGCTCTGCAATCATGGAGCTGGGGCTGGGAACAGGCTGGGAGCTCCCTGCATGGGTACAGTTCTCCACCCAGGCTGGAGCTGGCTGGGACCTGCTCCTGACTGTGACAACTGTCAGCCAGCCCCAGGCTGCATGGGGAAACACGTGCAGCCTGGAGGTGGTTGTGTTGAGCCCCAGCTCAAGTCTGGGATCATGCCCGATATGCAAAGGCCAATAAAGATACCAGGGGTGAAAGTATAAAGAAGATTTATTGCTAGCAATAAAAGGTGCAAGCGGAATAATTTCACGTAACAAGCACACAGATTCTTAATTCTAAGCATCTTTTATACAGGAGTATTGGACCTTCATAAGCATTCTTGTTTGCTAATTGGTTATAAAGGAGTGACGCAAGGAGTTCTTTACTGAGCATGTCTCTATACCTGTGTTTTAGCTATGTATCTCATTTCCATACATGTATGTTTCATTAGCATACTTTCTCCCCACCTAGGGGCATCATTTTTAGTATTTTAATGAGCTCTTTGCCCTAGTGCTCTGATTCTGCTTTTGTTTTCAAGCCTCCTTTATCTAAGACTGTCTCCTCCTTATCATTGCAGATGGGCATTAGTTACATAACAGAGACTTTTGCTTGGGCTTTGTATAGTAGTTTCTAGGTCAAACCTCACATTCCCCGCTCTGGAGCATTTTTAATTATTTTTATTATAATTGCTCCACTCAATTTGACTTAATACAAATCTAGTATCCTCAGCTTGCTTTGTTTGCAAAATCATTTGATTCACCTTAGGCCTGAAGATAGATAAAAAACAG
>NW_005842096.1:1188247-1194032 GCF_000455745.1 Alligator sinensis | reverse complement strand
GACCCAAAAATGTAGACTGCCCAAAACTGACCAGTGTGACTTAGAGTTTTCCTCTACCCCTTCCAGAATCTGACATCTTTTATCCTCACTAGCTGAGTGGCCTTGCCTCTTACCTGGGAAACCAAAGACCAATGCCCTAGGTCTTCCTGTACCCAGAGGGGGTTTGAACCTGCATCATTTTCTGTTTCCAGTGTATCTGTAATCACCACATATTGAGTCAGAGTTATTATCCAGACTCTTCTCTAGTGTGCCTTTTGAAATGGGCAGTTCCCTCCCTAGGAAGCTGAGATAGGGAAATATGTGAGGACAGAAGAAAGAAAACAAACTTAAATGTATGTAGCTCAAAGAAATTATAGTTGTTGTTGGTGATGGAGTTGGAGTCTAGCCTGATGCCCTGGTATAATTTTGCACGGTTCTGTCCTCCATTCATTTTTCCTCAAAGACTAAATAAATACAAGGTGAAGTGGCTCACATTCAGAAATACCACACTGGAGAGGGGTCTGTATGCGGATGCTGACTGTGTTGTGTTGTGAGTACTTACACTGAAAATTCAGAGAGATGCAGGGTCAACCCATCCCTGGGTAAGGCAGGGTCCTTGATTTCCAGGTAAATGCTCTTACTGGTCAGCTACAGAGCCTAAAATATGGGAAGATATTCCTCCATTTTGTTTCCAGGACTTGCAATGAAGTATGCGCATACACTATACATGCTGAGTTACATGTATGAGAAACAGAATTTACTGTCTGCTCCTAAGTGACAACAATGACACTTAGAGAACTGAAAACTACTGCTTAGATGACCAAAGGAAAAGAGACTTCCATCCCAAATATTAATATATATACACATTATATGTATAATGTGTGTGTACTCAGACACACACACACACACACACATTAGTGGTGCTGTCAGAAAACCAGGACCTGTGCTAACTAGTATGTAACCTATTCTTCATACTCAGTTACATAAATAGAGTGCTAACACACTCATTTATCCACAATGCTAAAAAGCCCAGAATCGTTATATGTGCATGTGCCAAAAATGTCATATACACAAATAAACTAACTGCCACTTTAGACAACCAAAGAAAAATAGAATTTTTCCTATAATACCTCCCCAAGGCTGTTTTTCCTCTAAAAGCCTACATTTTCTTGTTGGCACAATGCATAAAATAATGAACATTTCCACAAAAAAAAAAAAAAATAACGCTTGTATTTTTTTTAAGTAAGTGGATTCTGAACAAAACATCTTGGTCATTATATTAAATTATATGAATAATAATTACCCAGTAAATTAGATTATTTCATCTAATTAAATATTTAGTGTTTGGATTTTTTTTTCTTTTATCTCTTTTTCTCTCCTCTTCTAATACATTTTGTTTTTGAAGCTATATCTCTTTTGATAGACATTTTTCTCATTTTTATTGTACTCACAAGATCCATGAGGTTTTAAACATCAAATATCTCTCCTTTTGCTGATAACTTAATCAGAGAAGAGGAATCTGATCTTAAAACTCTCCTGTTACTGATGTTTCTGTTACATGAAAACCTATAATGGTTTACACATGGTTTCCTGGCAGCATTTCTGCATTATTTCAAGACAATCCAGTACCTCTAACAAATACTTACTCAAACTAAGATGAGGGAACACAGTTTTCTATCATAAAATTGGATTGAGGGGAGAAGGAGAAACCCAGAAATTAACCAAAATCATCACTGCATAAACAAGAAGTTACATATATAGTAGGGCTGTGTGAAGCTTCAGTAGCTGGTTTGATTTGGAGTAGATTTGGCCCAATTTAGGGACTGAATCTCCAAATCTGAATCAAATTGGGAGACCAAGTAAAAGCTCCAAATTGATTCAAAGGATTTGAATAAATTGGAAAAGCTTAAGCCAATTTGGAGATTTGGCAATAGAATAAGCAGGCAGCTTATAGCTGCCTCCAGCTGTTGAGCCCCAGCTCAAGTCTGGGATCGTGCCCGGTATGCAAAGGCCAATAAAGATACCAGGGGTGAAAGTATAAAGATTTATTGCTAGCAATACAAGGTGCAAGCGGAATAATTTTACGTAACAAGAACACAGATTCTTAATTCTAAGCATCTTTTATACAGGAGTATTGGACCTTCATAAGCATTCTTGTTTGCTAATTGGTTATAAAGGAGTGACACAAGGAGTTCTTTACTGAGCATGTCTCTATACCTGTGTTTTAGCTATGTATCTCATTTCCATACATGTATGTTTCATTAGCATACTTTCTCCCCACCTAGGGGCGTCATTTTTAGTATTTTAATGAGCTCTTTGCCCTAGTGCTCTGATTCTGCATTTGTTTTCAAGCCTCCTTTATCTAAGACTGTCTCCTCCTTATCATTGCAGATGGGCGTTAGTTACATAACAGAGACTTTTGCTTGGGCTTTGTATAGTAGTTTCTAGGTCAAACCTCACAGTTGGGGCAGTTTTGTTTCGCACATTCTGCAGCCAGCTCCATGCAGGCTTCCCTGATCTCACCCCTGCCGGCCCTGCACCATCCTTCTGCAGCAGCCAGGGGGAGCTCTAGGCAGGGGCCAATCCATGCTCAGGAACAATCATTGCCCAGCCTCGCTCTGTGATTATGATCTGCTAGGATCTCCCTGCTGTCTTCCATAGAGACTTTGTCCCTGTCCAGGCTCTGGTGGTGGAGCCTCCCACCCTCTGCTGCCAGGAGAAAATTTGCTTCCAGTTAGTCATCTATATATGTTGTACTGCATAGTAATTACTGCTGAGTAAATTTGCTACTTGTATTTACAGGAGCAAATTTACTTGAGATTAGAGCAAATTACTGCACAATAAGCATTTGCACATATAGACGATGATGCTTACTGTGCAGTAATTTGCTCTAATCTCAAGTAAAGTGTCTTGTGCATATACACCCACTGCGGCCAGAATTGCTGCACTAGGATCACATGGCAGAGACTCTCTGACATGAGGAATGGAGGTTGACATCACCACCAAGTAAGTTCCTTATCATAGATCTTACAGCCTGCCCACTTGGCTTCAAGCTTGCTGAATAGGTTCTGGACAGGACAAGGTCTCTGTGTGACCAGCCTCCACCACTGGGGTCTTTGCAACAAGCCAGACTGTAGATGTGGCAAAACACACACTATGTTGCATATTGTGTCAATGACTGCCTATTGACTAATTTCAGCAGTGGACTACAGGAACTGTACATAGCCACTGAGGAATCTATGGAATAGCTTGGCAATTGCGCACATGCTGTCTGACTGTCCACAGAAGATTTTCACCTAGCAATATCCTTTTATTTTCCTTTTAACATTGTTCATAGCAGCCACAATTATGTCATTAAGAAGGATTAACTTTCTGCAAAAGTCAATGTATAAAACTTCTGTTTTAATCCAACTTAACTAAAAATACGGTAGTTTAGTTTAGCTGCAATTTAATTTAGCTAGCCTCAATTTATACTCTTTATGGAGGCAACATTGTTTTTACATTGCTTTAGTGCATGGGATACCATGTTACATTGAAAAATGATAAATAAGTGAAAGGTGAATATAAAAATATGAAATAAATGATTTGGTAAGATAACACAAGTAGCTGATATTCTTTTCCTTTAAACTTGCGGAAGCGTAACTACTGACATCATTGGAATTACTCAAGATTTGTGTCAGTGTAAGCGATAGAAGAATCTCACCTTTGGGTTGGTGGAAGGAAAAAAATAAAACGGGTTACAGAGTAGCAGCTGAAAACTGAATTTGCTGTACTGGACTCAGGATATAGAATGTAAACTTTATTAAAAATATATATTTTCTTCACCAGCTCAAGTTCTCAATGAAAACAAATCCAAAAACTGATTAATGTTCTAAAAACTAAGGAACACCAACATTTCCATTAATTATTTTGTCTCCTCCATAATAAGTATATTTATTAAAAAGTGAGAAGAGAAGCTAAAAAGGCTCTGTACTTCTAAATTCTTTGCTTCTATTTATGGAGATCAGTGGAGCTATACTGATTTTGACTAGATTAGAATATGATTAAAGTTAGTTATCTAGGTCAGCACCTTTTGTACTGACAAGTTTTTAAAAAACTTGAAAAAAATATTAAGAATCCTAGTAGTATTAAAAGGAAAAACATTAAAAAAATAATCAAATTGCTTATAGTTCCACTTATGAACTTATTTTTACTTACATTGTTTATTTTCTACATAGTCAACCTCACTACCCAAAGAGGTATGTGCATATACACAGGGACCACATTTAACAGAACCCCACCTATTAACGTGGTTACTTGAGACTGTTCCTTTTATATAACCTATCTTTAGTGGCTTATAACTTCAGAAATCTTTAAATATATGGCTAAAATACATCATGCTGATTGTCTGCCTCAGTATGAATGCACTGTTCTGAGAATGAAGCTACATTGTTATTCAAAGTGTCAAAGTACTTTAAAAATCAAACCCCAAATCTGTGACTTTTCCTTTGGAAACCTTAGCTTGGGGAAGTGGGGAGAGGAGGGGGAGAGCGCTTGAAATTTGGCAGGGGGTGTCTTTTTCTATCTCATTGAAAATGCACTGGAATTTGTCTTTATTACAAGTGTTTGAAAAGTTGAAGTTTGCACATGCTCAGAAGAGACTTGCAAGAGCTTAAGTTGTCATTTTAGGAAGATTCTGTCCATGCTGAGCCTGCCTGAACTTTTCAGTACTCCTATGGCAGGCAAGGCTCTTTGGGTAGATGTGATATCTTTTATTAGACCAACTGAGTAGCTGGAAAAAAGTTCTTTGCAAGCTTTCGGGCGCAATCATCCTTCTTCAGGCATAGGAGGCTGTCTTTAGACCAACACGGCTACAATGAAAAACCTCAGTGGTCCTATCACTTTTGTACCATTCTGCTAAAAGCAGCATCAAGGAGATCTTTTCATTTAAATACAGGAGAAGGAACAAGAGCCAGCTGCAGGACACTTCATGGGAAGTCTGCAGCAGTAGATAAGGAGGCAACAGGCCAGTAGAGGCAGGCAGGAGTTTACAGAAAAGAGCTGAAGGGGGTTTGGTACTGAGATAGTGGGTTGTAAGAAGGGATACCTGGATACAGATTGGAAAAGGTATGGCAGGGATTAGAAGCAGAACTGGGACCTAGTGGGCAAAGAGACCAGCACGGAAGGAAGTGGCACTGAGACTGAACAACAAACCTGGTGAGGAGGACTTCGACTAGGAGCCAGTGAGGACAAAGGAGCAAGAGTTCTGGTGTCCTGAGACTGGTGAGGAAGACAGGGTCAAATAAAAAATTCTTGGTAGGAACTGGGCCTTGCTGGGCAGGAAATTTAGGAGATGGAGCCACTGGGGAATATGAATGGTTTGGCAAGGGAGAAGACTGGGGACAGGATAGGGATCTGGAATGAAGAAAACAAGGGCTTACTAGGGAGGAAGGCTACAGTTTGATTCAGTCCCTTGAGGAGTGAGTGAAGGCTTAGATTAGCCAGATGGCAACCCAAGTAAAAGACAACAAGAAATTGTTTTTTAGATATATTGGGAGTAAAAGGAAGGCCCAGGGAGGAATAGGACCCCTGCTAAATGGGCAGAAACAATTGGTGATGGACAGAGGGGACAAGGCTGAACTCCTCAACGAGTTCTTTGCCTCAGTGTTCCTAAGTGAGGGGCACGACAAGTCTCTCACTGGGGTTGTAGAGAGGCAGCAGCAAGGCGCCAGACTACCATGCATAGACCCTGAGATGGTGCAGTCTCATTTGGAAGAACTGGATGCCTTTAAGTCAGCAGGCCCAGATGAGCTCCATCCGAGGGTGC
>NW_005842096.1:1178976-1186950 GCF_000455745.1 Alligator sinensis | reverse complement strand
CCTGCTTATGCAGGGGGTTGGACTCGATGATCTATTGAGGTCCCTTCCGACCCTACCATCTATGAATCTATGAATCTATAAGATGAGGAGAATGGTTTGGGATGAATAACTAGTGGCTGGATAGAAACAAGGCTATGCTAGGACAAATTGGAAGGAATGGGCAGAAGGCTCTAAGCTCAATTGAGTTCATTTTGCTTCAGAGCCTGGAATAGAACCACGCTCCCTGGATTTCACTAGTACTCTGCTGTCAGCAAGTATCTGTAAAATGCATTGGCAAAGTCACAGTCTACTATGGCTATCTGTAACAGGTCCAATTCTGAGGTAGCCAAGGCACCCCCTAGAAGTTGACTGGGTCCTGCTTTGCTTGCCCCCTCTGGCCTCTCAGGCTCTCACTCAATTTTTCTGCCATGCCTTGATGTTTTGATTGGGCAGGGAGGCTGCCCCTAGAGGGTGAGGGGTGGGAGGGGGTTTGCTTTGGGTCTTAGGACCTTGTCTGGGCTGAGGCCCCCTAACCTTGGCCCATTTTACTCTGGTTGGGCTCCCTCACTGAAGGTCCACTTTCTCAGGACCCAGCTCCAGCCACAGCTCATCAGTTTTAGTCTTTGCTGTCTGACAACACAGTCATTCTGCTTCTAACAGTGCTCTCCCCTTTTGAGGAGTCTAGGACCTGAGGTGCCTTCAGCACCCTTCTCAGTGGCCTCTGCCACCCCTACAGCCACAATCTGGTCCTCTGGTATTTAAACACAACTGATGAAATATGAGGATCTGCTCTCAAACAAAAGGTTCCCCTAACCATGAGTCAACACTGCACCATTGCAACACTACAACACAAGGTCAAAATATTTATCTTCTGCCCCTGTTTTTCCTCTGTTTAAAAATCCCACATTCTCTGATAACATTCCCAAATTCTCTGATTAAAAACCCCAAATCCATGTTTTTCCACAATTAAAATGAAATGCCACTATGTATACATATAAAAGCAGTTGAACACAATGCTTTATTGATATATTTTAAAGTAATTTGGAAGCTTACCAGTGCCTCAATCATTATAATAAAATACAATCTGAATACCTATATACTTTGACATTTGATTTTGTTTTTTCTAATCGTGGAAAATCAGAGCTCCCCCTCCCCACTTTGCTCACCAGGATGTGGGTCCAGCTGTGGCTGTCCCACCCCTGCTACTTTGTGTCACTGAGCAGCCCTGATATGCTGGTACCCTGTTTTTGCCCATGCTGTTGCCCTTCACTCCCAATGCACAAACCCTCCCAGCCCTGCTGGTGCCCTTCATTCTCAACCTGCAACCCTCTGGTCCTGATGGTGCCTCTCATTCTCAACCTACAGCCCCCAAGCCCTGCTGGTTCCTCTCACTCCTGACTCACAGCCTCCAGCTGCCCCCCACCCCAACCCGCCCCGCATGGACTCACAGAACTGCAGCAGGGGAATGGAGTGGGGGTCCTTCAGGGGCAGTGGAGAGCTGGATGGCCAGGGTGCCAGGGGCTGGTGCCCATGCTTTCAGAGGCAGGGGTGTCCACATGCAGCTGGGAGATGCTGCCTGGTGGGGGTTGGGAACCATGGTTAGGCTGCCTGGTGTGGCACAAGAGCCCCAGCCCAGAGTGGGGCAGTATCACTGGATTCCCCTCCTCCCTCCAAGTCTGTGCTGGGGCTGGACTCACTCCACCACTGCCCACATGAGCAGGAGCTTCCACAGCTACCACAGGTGGACTGAAACCATCTGGAGCCCCTCACCCTCCTCCAGCTCCACACAGTATGGCCTGGACCAGAGCTATACTTCCAGTCCTCCCCATTGTGCCCCAGCCAGCAGCATAGGGCAGCATGTGATACCTCCGCCGCTGCCTGTGCTTCTGTCCACCCAGTTCCCTGCCACCCCCAAAGAATTCCCCCACCCCCTTCTCCCACTGGAGGGCCAGGCACCTCTGGGTGGGCCATGCTTGCAAGAACGCTGAGCTGGGTTAACCAGGAGCACCAAATACTGCCTCAGACCCCCATGCCCTGTTGTAACCCTGCACCCAGGCTCCTTCCCTCAGTACTGGCAGGCACCTGAAAGCACAGACTCCCACATACAAACATCCTCTCCACACACACACACACACACACACACACACACAGAGTCCCCAAGTCCTGGCCTTCCAAGTCCCCCCATCCAGATGTTTGGGCTGCTCCCACTACCTTGCCTGGCTGTATTGCTGGCCATGTGTGTGTGTGAATGCAAACGAATGTGGTGCTCCTACCTTCAGTTGCCCTCCCCCCACTCCCCTGAGCCCCAAGCAGCTCCTTGTAGGCTGGAATATTGCCATTTTGCAAGGGGAAACCTGCAGTTTCCTGCTTCAAAGGGTAAATCCATGTTTTTCTTCTTTAAAAGGGGAAATTCATGTTTCTCTTCTTTAAAAGGGAATATCCACAGTTTCCCATAGGAAATGGAAAACTCGGATCCCTGGTTATTAGGCTACTGTTCATTAAGTGTCTCGTGTAGATGCACCCAGGTCCTCCAATAACTCAGGTACATGATACTAGTATCAATATGATGTTGTGAATTTTTTTGTCAATTTGCTTTTTAAAATTTTTAAAAAAATTAGCACAAAAGCTATTTTACACTCAAAATCTGCACTAAAGCCAAACACTCAAAGGTTACCAACCCCTCCCCCCCCACAAAAAAAAATTAAAGCCTGTCCATTCTTAATTCAGCCTACTTGCATAATGAGATAGTCTTTAATTACAGTTTCACATAATTTTTTTTTGCACAGGGCTTCTTCCTCATTCAATTCTACAGGATGGTTACCTAGTAAAGAGACTATTTTTTGTAAAACTTGTGCCTCTTTTATAACAGAAGTCAGAAGGTACATATTAAGGAATAGAGAAACCCCCCCCAGTCTTGTGGGCAAGGCAGGTGAATGTTGTGTTGGATAAATAAATGCTAGGCCTGGATGCATCCAGACAAGTACGCATGTGCAGTGTGCATGCGCCACACATGCAGGTGTTAGCATTGCTGCTAATTTGCAGCATGGTGGGTTTTTTGACATTGGGAGATCCCACTGTATAAAAAAATCAGGTGCCTGAAAAAAACTGGGCAAGTCGTGGTGGCAACGTGTGCCATCCAAAACCGGGGCCTGGCCAGCCAGAGCAATGCTCTGGCTGCCAGCCAGGCTCTGAGTGCTGGATGCCACTACTGGAGTCCTGGGAAGCCTCCAGGACCCCAGTAAGGCTGCTTGGGCCAGCCCAAGTACTGGCTGCAGCCTCCCCCACCTCACTTGGGGCAACTTGCCTCACATTGGAGCATGCATGCACGAGCATTCCCCAGGGTCATGCAGCAGGAACACAACTATGTGCTGCTGCTATTTGTCCTCAGAGAAATGCACGTTTGCACTCATCTAGATGTGCCTCCTGGTTCTGTCATAAAGTTCCTATTTGATACTAGGGAAATAATTCAAACCAAAAATTTTTACAGGTGGTCAATTAATGGATATTCTTCGTTTTATACGTGTCTGATTTGAGACTCTTGGTCTGATTTGCAGGATATTTAAGCACTTAAGGCTGAACTATCAGTGAAGTCAGTAGGAGCTGTGCTTTGAGCAGCTGATATGTTATATGCTCTAAAATCTCCAAAAAAAAATCAGACTGTAGGCATTTGAGATTGGGAACCCAAAATTGATGGATACTTTTGACCTTACTCTCTCTATGCTGAAGTTTCTCATATATAAAATAAGAATAACATCCACTCACTTCAGAGATGCGTCTGAAAACAAATTCATTAATGTTTTTGAAGCACTCAGTGAAGCAATGCATAGAATAGAAAATTAGTAATTCTGTCTTCAGTGCAGAGCCTGAACAGTGTGGAGTAAGGTCTTATACTGAACAATGAGGGAAAAAGAAAATGTTTTATTAAAATTGTTTACTTAATACATAACTAAAATATATATAGTTCATTTTGTGCACTGAATGTGGTGCCAGTCCTGGGGAAAAACAGTATGTGATTTATTATAACACTGTATAATATAACTCATGCACGTGCAATGAGGCTGAATTGAAGAAGCAAAGTATTTCTTAACTCTCAAGTGTTTGGCTTTGCAACATTAATAATGTTCTTTAAAGGAAGTTTTTACTGCGTAATAATACTGTAACAAAATTTATTAAGCATAATGATATGCAGCTGCATAATCAGAGATTTCTGCAGTAAAGCACAACACAATGTGCCTCAGACTTGAATATGATTTTGCACAGATATTCATTCTGTATTGATAGTGGCTCTTGAGCTATTTTTGAGGCCATCAGCTGAACTACAGATTGTTATTCTACTTCAAGTTGGTTTAACAGGAATAAACAGAATAGCCAGACTTCATCAAAAAAAATTCCAACATGATTTTAGATTGTAACTACTTAATCTTCTTTTTGATTAACTTAAGGTTACTAAACCATTTATTTTATATCTGATAAATTCATTTTAAGATACTTGGATAAATGTGAATGAGATTCAGAATTCTATGTTTAATACTTGTTTATGGAGCCAGTTATTTATAATAACCTTTCACCTCTCAAAACACCACATGTATGATGGTCTTTATGTAGCCTCAAACCTAACATATCATAGTATTTGGGCATGGAACTGTGTACGACCCACAACACAACCGCAAATTTAAATAGAAGCTACTGATATTTAAGACCAGATGTGGCATTACAAACTAATTTTTCAACGGCACACTTTTTACGTGCTAACCTCACGCATCTTTTCCATCTCTCTTTGTATAAGAAACCTGGAAATGACCATAAGACAAGTGGGTCCATCTAAGCTATCTGCCAGTTATTAGTACACATACTTTGGAAGAGTAGGCAAGAATCCCAGCCATCAACAATTATTGAATACAGAAGCAAAGGACACAAGACTGAAAGAAGCCTCCAGGGTCAATGGAGCACAGTCCCCTGCTGTGGTAGGCAGCTATACTACCCTGTCATAAATTTATCAAGCTGCCTCTTAAAACTAATTAGAATTTTGCAAAGGTGTAACCAGAGATTTTGCTACCTTGTACAGGTACTCCTCACTTAACGACCTACCTGTTTAACGACTGACATTAGAATCAAATGAAATAATTTAATGTTATCTGTCCGAATAACTTTAGGGGAAAAAAAAATCTGATTACTGACTTGGAAATCAGTCCCTTCTCCAAACAGTTTTTTCAAACTGAGTTTTTCAACAGATGATTTTTCTGAGATGATGTATAATAGTCATTTTGCTTGGATAAAAAAGTATTAATAATGTCAGTCACTCAGATATGCCATAACTTCTCTCTAAATATAACCCATGGATTGATATATGCAAAAGTCTTGTTCTTTTCCTAGGACATCCTGTTGCTTATTCAACTCAACCAAGATTTACTGTTTTGATCTTCAGGATCACAATTTTCATCCACTTTATCCCTAACATTAGACCGAGGAGTCATACTGAGAAACTAGAGATGTACATTTGGGCTATGGTTCTGCCCAAAATTACTAACTTTTTTTTGGATTTAAAAAATGTCCTTCTTACAGAAATCAAAAGAAACTGTCTAAAAAGAGAAGCATACCTTTGTACTCAAGTGATGTACTTGATGAGAAAGTATAGGAACAAAAGAAAGAAGTGATTAGCTTTGAAACTAGTTTTTGATCTTTTTTAAATTAGGTTCTTATATTGTTGAACCATAAAATAGAGATGAATGTCCTGGAATTTTTTGTGGGCTACAGAATTATACTAAAGCTTGGAGAATGGTGGTTAAAAACTATGAACACTGAAAGAAGCATATCAAACTCAGTAGTGCTCATTGATGGACTATGAGGAATTTCTAAAACTCTTGCTTCTCTCACAGAATATTAAATGCTTTATTTCCTTTTATTTCCTTTCCCTAACCTGTTCAGGAAAAAATAATACTCATCTAGGACTGCCATGCTTTTACTTGTGTCCACATCGAATAAGCTTTATTTGGCTTTGTAAACCATTTTAAATTGCAATGTACATTATATTTTATTATTTTATTTTGGTGCTTTTAACGGGATACTGTTTGTGTATTCTAAATAAAAACATTTTTTAAAAAAAGGAAAAGTGTCACCTAGTGAGATGTTTGTTCAGTCAATAGAATTTATGAAGAAACTTTAAGTAATTTTGTCTAAATACTATTTTCTTTTCAAAGACTTGGTTTGATATATTTCCAAAGAGCATATAACAATAGTTATATTTGTGGATATAGCCAGCTATATTAATCTTTCCCATAATGAAGAATATACTATTAGAAAGATAATGGACTATATACAATGTCAATTGGGCACATATTAGATGGATTACAATCTCACTGATAGATTTTAAAGGAGTAATTATAAATGGAGAATCATCCTTCAATACAAATATTCTAATGAGGTCCCAGCTAATTAGTTCATGACTCAAGGCTATCCGTAGAAAATAGCTTTAGATACTTTGAGATTTCAAAAATTTTCCCACTCTGCAATTGATGAGGTTTTTTTTTCCTCATAAGGGGAAGAGACACACAGATAGACACATCTCAGAAGAGTAAAACTTACATTTTCTTCTATTAGAGCTGTTCCATTTTGCATAAAGAATTCCATAATCACTGCCTCCCTCCCCCCCCCGTAAAAAAAGAGCTATTAAGAGTACTCACCTGCAATGTGGGAGAGAGGTCACAGTCTCTGCTCCCAGAGCTATTTCATTATTTAAAAACCATTGTACAGCTCCAACAGGAGTTACAAAGGGTACAGACAAATATGCCTCTTAACAGGACTGGGGAGTTGCTACATGGGAGCACTTATCAGCTACTATAATCTAACTGTTATATCTGCATGTGCTGGTAGTGATACAAGGTAACTAAATAGATGAATGAATGAAATAGAGTTAAAGTTGCAATGGTTTTGCTATACTTCTATAGCTACAGAATCATGTGGGGGTTTTTGCTGCCATGGGCTGGAGCTTGTGACCCAGCTCCCTCCCACAAGGCCACAAATCTCTGTAGCCCCAGAGAGTTCAAACCACCTGTGATTACCCTCACTGCAAATACCCATCCCTCTGCAGTGAGGGTAAACACAGGCATTAGAGTAGAAGGGAGGGCTGCAAGGGGAGTATTGTGGAGTGGATGGGTGGCTCAGTGCAGCTTCATGCTACCCAGTCTTCCATACATCCAAATACAAAGTCATATAATCTAGGAACAAATAATTCAGGTCATGATTACATGCATTTTGAAAAGGAATGACTCTGAAAGCTTCTTTCTTCTTTGTAACCCACTAAACATAAGGCTGGGCATAGTGCAGTAGCTAAAAGAGCAAATAACAGTTTTGGATAAGCAGCAGATTATCAAGCAGATATACGATGGTTATATTTTAGCTTTATGCAGAACTGGAGAGATTTACTTGAAAACTGCATCCAGTTCTGAGGTTCTCCTTTTAAGAAAGGATGCTGATAAACATGAGAATATGTGGGTTGGCATTTTAAATGTTTAGGGTGTTTGGTGAGTCTGCTGCTGTTTCTTATCTTGTAGGCCATTTGTCCGTTATCATAAGCTGCTCTGAGCCACTCTGAGCCTTTCTGGCTAGGGCAGGATATAAATCTAAATGTAAATCTAAACAGTAATAATGGAAATACCTTAGACAAAAACTGGAAGAAAGTTTGGAAAACATGAGTTCCAGGGAACTCATGCCATTACTGCACAGTAAAAATGGGTAATGAAGACTAAATTTGATACCTGCAAATGCAAGACAGAACATGGTCAGTATGATGACCACAGGGAAACCAATCAGTGGTACCCAGGAATGAAGAGTCATGACAGGGGAGAAAGAATACAAAAGGATGGGTTTCAGAGCAGCAGCAAAGGGTCCCCAAGTGGGGAACCTAAGACCACCATGGACAGAAGGCACACCACCAGGCACACCACCAGCCCATCTCACCAACCCTATGGGGGGGGGGGGGGGCCTGGCTGCGAGTCC
>NW_005842096.1:1171972-1178856 GCF_000455745.1 Alligator sinensis | reverse complement strand
GGGGGGGGGGTACTTGTTTTGTTTGTCTTGCCTGCATTATTCTTATCTGCTATTACTGTGTATCAGTAAAACTTGCTTTTTATTGAATGGAGAAGTCACTGTCAGTCTGAGGGTTTGGGTCTGCCTGGAAAAAGGTATCTGGGTCACAAATCCAGTGCCAACAGGTTATATCTGTGGCTATATAGGACTTTAAAGATATGGGTTTAAACAAAAATCCAGAATTTGTATACTTCTAAACATTGGAAAAATAAGTATTTGGGTCCACTTCTGTTTACATTACTATTGTAGAAGTTTCTAGCAGCCTTGATCTGGTTTAAAGCCCCATTGTGCCTTCCATTTCCTACATGCACAAGAAAAAAGATGGTTATTGACCAGAAGATTTCCCAGTGTATAAGAGCTTCAACAAACAAAATGGTTGTTTTGGCCAACTATCAATATAAAAAAATCGGGGGTTGGATGACACGTCCTGAAACTGGTTTAAAATCAAACTGAAAATGGTCAACAGCCTCACATTCACATGTCCACACCTACTACTGCCCCTTGCCCTTTGTGTCCTTGCTTGCACCAGTGACTGAACTACATGTTTCTCATGGAATGTGCAAGGGCTTAATTTCATTCTGAGGTGTCTGGGAACCTACAGAGGTTATTCAGAGCTGCATAGTGAGACAACTTACTATTGCTAGTGGGAAGAGGCTCTGGTGATGGCATCCCAAAATGGCAGAATGGGAACTGAAAACTGACCAAGTTCACTTACATATATTTTGCCTCCCTCAGTCTGCATCCACAGCTCTACAGACCTCAGAGTTGCAAGTACTGACATCTGGTGGAGGATGGGAACAAAGAGGAAATAATAACGGAGCTGGTATACTCCTCAAAGGTGTTCCAGTGTCTTGAAGGCCTGAAGGGAGAGGATGGCATAACACTAGCACCACTACATGGAGGCACGAAGCAGGCAAAAATATGGCATGGAAGACTGGAAAGAAAACTGTGACAAGAGAGGGATCAACAGGGAAGTTGTGGAACAAGGAGACAGTAGACCTCATCTGTGGCAACATACAATTTAATCAGGAAATAAAGTGCTGCATGAATAAACAAGGATGTCATGAACTGTCAAACTTTGTAACTTTGTAAGTGAAATATATGTACCATCCTCATTGCTTGGCTTCATTCTGGGCTTTGAAGCTCTCATCAGGCTGCTTCTGTATAGGCACCAATAGTATACTAGTGGTGCTAGTGGCTGTGGCTCTAGCCATTCCACTGAGGACAGAGAGAATAGTTCTTTTAGGGAACCAAACATTTTGGACCCCTTTTTACACCCTCATAAGCTTGATGCCCCAACAATCCAACCTTCAGGGGCTTTGGCCTTGAAAAAAGATAGCAGGAGTTCTTTCAGTTCTGCCATGGTTCCTGCTTTCAGTGGACTTAATGGGTTCCAGATGGAAATAGTTTTATTAGACCCTCCCACTTGACTCCATTGTTGCATCGTACTTTATCGTTTGCCAGTCATCTCTTCAGTGATTGCTTGTTTTTGTTAAACAAAGTCCTTCAGTTGTTATTGTTTTTGAAAGACTTTCTTGTTCCCTTTAGGTACATAAATACCTACTTCATTGAGAAGAACCCATCCCTGGGCTATAGTATGCCAAATGGCTGTGAACTGTCAGTAGGAAAAAAGTCACAATAGGGGAATTGCTTTATTATGCAAACATCAGTGCTAGAGGGACAATGGGCCAAACATGTCTAAATCAGTCAGATTCCCCTAGGCTTTCTTTAACAAGCAGGCCAGTAGGCTTGGGCATTCATAACATGACACAGGAAGTGAGTGAGGGGTAGTATGCTAGGAATGCCCAGCACTAGCATTCCCCACAATGCAGCCAGGATGCTAGCTGCTATCTTGCATGCACCTTGGTAACTTATATCAACATTCATGCACCTTGTTCAAAGAAGGTGGTTTGAGATAGCTTTTCTTGTTAGCACTGGACAAATATTAGGATGAAAGCTGGGCCTGACGGTAGCTGTGGCGGTCAGTGGGTTTCATCCAATTATTCCTCTGGAAATGCAGGTGAGGATTACTGCTTCTACCTCCCAGGAACCAAGGCCAAGCAACTTTTATATATTAGTAAAGATCCACAAACCTGGTAACCCAGGACATTTCATTGTTTCTGGTATTGGCACCATCACTGAGGTAGTTTCTGGCTATACTGACTCTATCCTATTCTTATACGCCACTGGGGCTGCCAGCTATTTGAAATACACTACAGATTTCTTAAAGAAACTGAGCTTTATTGACAAGCTTCCAACAAATGCAATATTAGCCACCCGGGATGCCACATCTCTATACACCAGCATCCTTCATAAGGATAAATTACTAGGCACAAAGAACATTATCCTTGATGAGAAAACTACTTCTGTTTCCATTAAGCTTTCCCTTTTTGTCCTTGCACTCTAGTTCAGGTTTGGGGACTTTTTATACCTACAAATGAATGGCACTGCCATGAGCACATGTATGGCCTGCCAGCATGACAAAATATGTATGACAGACCTTGAAGTTAAGTTTCCTCTGAAGCTGCCCTCTCATCCCCCTGGTATACCTCAGGAACATTGATGATATCTTCATAGTATGAACACATGGGAAAGACCCCTCCATCAAATGCCACCCCTCCATCAAATGAAATCTGGAATACTCCACACAGCAGATTCATTTCTTAGACACTACAGTGAAGTGGCCACTTTGCTACCATGTTATATCAGAACCCACCAACCACTACAGCTACCTCCAGGCCACCTCCAGGCTTTCATCCTAAGCATACTACTAGATCCATCACCTACAGCCAAGTTCTACATTACGACAGGATCTGCTCTGACCCCGCTGACTGGGAATATCTTAAAGACCTAAAGCAGTGATTCCTACAACTACAATGCAATCCCAAAGTTGTAGCCAAACAGGTCAACAAAGCCAGACTCAGACCTCACTCCAATGTGCTACAATACAAACCCTGGGACAAAGACAACAGAATCCCTCTGGTTGTCACCTACAGCACCCAGCTTGAACACCTACGACACATCATTAATGACCTCCAACCCGTCCTGGAAAAGATGACTGTAACTTTTGGGGGGAGTCCCCAACCTCTCAAACAACAGACTAATGAGCTCCCTTCCTCACTGAGGTACCAGGTCTTGCAACGGACTGAAATGGCTGCTGTATTCCCACATCAATTCAGACCACATCATCACTACACCTAATAACGAGGAATGCAACATTCAAAGTTCATTCATCTGCAACTCTACCGATGTGTGTGTCTCTCTCTCTTTCTCCCCACCTCCCCCCCCACCTTGTCTTTTGCATTCTAATTTCTCTCTCCTTATACTCTTGCTTTCTTCATGTCCTTTCACAACATCTGGTGAGGTGAACTTGGCTTCTTGAAAACTCGTGCTCTTTCTATATATCTTATTTAGTTACTTTATAACTGGCTTCAGACTAGCACAGATAACTACCTCTCTCTGGTACTTGAGCCATCAGACGTTCTCCCTGCTCATACAGATGTGAAAAACTAGAAGGCCATGAAAATCCTGGGGAGAAACCTCATGGATACCTCCAGATATATAACGAGCATCTGCCAAGTGCTCACTTTCTTTCCTCTGTAGCTGTGACACACACTACAGTTTAAAGTCACTTGCTTCAAGGTAACTGCAAGATGCATAATATAGTGGGAATAAACAAGGGCAGTGCCCCTCTTTCTCTTTCTATGGCAGAGAACTATACAAAGAGTAGGAACTGAGACTATAAACGCACAGGACAGTGAAAAAAAAGGAAGTCTTGTTCTAAAAAATATTCTAAATGAACATGTGGATAAACTGGAGTTTTATTTCCACCTTTTTATCCTGCTGAGTAACATGAGAAAAGTAAATGATGCATCAGCTGGTGTTAAGTGGGGTACCTTTACTGAAGTTAATGGAGAAATGTCACTTTATACCAGGTAGGGATCTCAAACTGAAATACGTTCATTTTTCAATTCATTAGAACAGAAAACCCTTTCTTTGTACAAACAATACTTTCCAGTTCTGGAACTTCAGATCATGAATTATAGCAGTAACATTTTTTTTTGGTCAGATTCTGATAGACGACAATATAATTCTATTATAATGTTCAGGTAAAATGATATATTTATAGTTCATTGATGCCCTCTTGTGGAGCTAAGTGGAGAGAAGGATTTGCACAGTGCAGATGTAAAATATCAGTAGGAATTCCACACTTACCCAGGGCCAAATTCTTACACTCATATTCACTTTTATTTTGCTTTAATTTACAAGTAATCCTTTTACAGAAGTTTTTCTGGACTTAGGTACTAGCTGACATTAGTAAGTGAATTAGAATCTGGTCCATAGCTATTACTTCTTACATCAGTACATTACCATAGTATGCATAGCCTAACTAACATCCTGTGTAACTGGTCTCAGTACTATTTTAACTTCAGAGGGCACTAGGGCAGACTGGAAGGAAAAGCTTCTTAATAGATGCTCTAAGGATTCACCATCTAAAAATGATTTTTTTCTGCTGCTTTGGCAAATTACCATTTCTACAAGTATTCAATAAGAGAACTGGAGGAATCACTATTAAAAAACCAGAAGAGAAATAAAAATATTGAAACAATGCACTACAGCTCAGAAAAATAGATATCTTCTACAAATCTAATCTATTTATGACAGCATGTTAGGCTGTCTAGAAATCCTTACAAAAATGTTGAAGATGTCTTTCATTTTCTATGTGGCACATAGAAAGTAAAAAAGATCTCTATATATATTTTAGAAAAAATACTAGGCTGAATTTTGACCTCACTTCTTGTTTTTATATTCTGTCTTCTCACCATTGTTTCAAGTGCTTTTCAAGCATGACAATGTCAACTGAATGCAGACAAATCTTCAGGATTCACTTAATCAGAGTGCCTTTTCCATTACATTTGAAGTTACTGGAGTTCTGTTCTTGATAGGAGATCAAGGACTGAAGTGCTTTGTTGAAAACATCTCCTGGTCTAAATCTACACTTAAGTTTTTGTATGTTTAACATAGCTATTGATTTTCCTCTTTCATGTGATCCTTCTTTCCATGGGCCAAGCTTTGAATCCATTAAGCAAACTGGATATCACTAAGTCACTGGTTTGTGCCAAAATTATAATATTATTTTCACTAATAGCAAATTTTAAAAAAGTTTTTATCTTGTAGCCTATATAAAGTATTTTATAGAGCTTGATTATGGTCTTTCATAGGTTGTTAATTGCTCACAATTGCCAGAGCTCTTGTGCAAAGGGGTTTAGGCACTCCATACATTCCACCCCTTAACCTTGGAGACAAGATTTAGATGGTACAATAGCTCTATGATGCTCCTCTATAAAATGATGTCCTTAACCCAATACTCTGCTTCTGTTTTCCATGAGAGTAAAGGTAGGGGAGGCAGAACCAGAAAACAACATTGTGTCATTTCATTGTCTGTATGCCATCTACAGCAAGAAATGAATACAGTACCCATGAGCAATCCTTAGAAAATACTTCTTAGTTTAAAAGTGCTTTGTAGTTTTCTCTGGTTGCCTTTGCTTAGCTTAGTCGTTAGGTTCACTTGGTGGCTTTTGGAAAAGAAATATCCAGACTTGGCATTTTTGTTTTTAAGCTATTATGTCTTTTCTAAACAGGATAACGTTGAGAAACTGGAGTGCCCTGCTAGCTGTTAAACTTAATGTTTAATGCCCTTTTCCCATTCCCTTTGTAGACTGATGAGTACTGGCACCGAATGCATTTTGAAGAGTCTTGTAAAACTCTAAAGGATGGTATACCAACACTAGTTTTAGAAATGTACTTAGAACATTGTTATAACTTTGGATAATAGTAATCATTTGGCATCTCCAATCAATGGTAGTAAAATGTTTAAATCATTTTCAATTTTGGCAAAGGACATGAAAATGTAAGTGTCACGGCGGGGTCCTATAGGAGGGCCGTGATCTCCTTAAGGCCCTCTCTCCGTGCCAATTTGGCCCAAGGGCACCCTCGATTCTCGCCCGCCACGTCTTTGCTGTTTAATATATGTTGGGAGGCTGCCTTATGACTCCCTGGGCATGGATAGCTGGGACCTCTGTCCCCATGTGTTCCCGGACCCCCTGGGGGTCTCCCGGTATGATGGGTGCTCCCCAGGCACCCTAGCCTTATGGGCTACGCGTGGCTCCTACCAACCCCTAATACCATGCCCCAAGCCTCGCAAATGTCCTAGACGTTGGTCTGTCAACACGCCCGCTTCCCCGGGCCTCCTCTGGAATCGAGCCCACTCTGGGCCTTCTCTATGTACTTTTGCCCGCTCTCTGGGGCCTCCTCTTCTGTGCTGCCCTCTCTTGGGCTCTCTGAGCCCACTTGGGGCCTTCCTGTAATGTTGCCCCTTCCTGGGGCCTTCTCTATAGTGTCGCCCCCTTATCTGGGGCCTTTACAATAGTGCCCCCTCCTGGGGCTTCCCCTGCAATGTTGCCCAAACTCAGGCTTCTAAAATACAGCCCCCCGTCTGAGGCTCTCTGCGCCCACTCTGGGGACTTCTTGGTAATGCCCCCCTGACTCTTGGGCCCACCGCGTTGCTGCCCCCTTCTTCCAGGGCTCACCGTGCCACTACCCCCTCTCGCCGGGGCAACCGCAGCACTCTACCCTGCTCCGGGGTTTTTTGCAGTGCTAGCCCTGCTTCAGAGGCTCACCGTGCCCGCACTGGGCTTCCTAATAATATGGCCCCCTCTCTGGGGCTTGTCGTGCCCACACAAGGGCTTCTCAAAGCTGCCCCTCTCTGGGGCTGGGGTCTACGCACCCCGCCAGTTGCGCCCTCACTGGCGCCAGGGTCCCACCCCCTGTGGGTCCCTATGAGG
>NW_005842096.1:1138691-1171698 GCF_000455745.1 Alligator sinensis | reverse complement strand
CTGTTAATCTTTTTCTCCCATCTTAACGTCTCCTGCTCCTGCTCCTGCTCCTGCTCCTGCCCCTGCCCCTGCCCCTGCCCCTCTGGCTGCTGGCAGGGAACTGCCAGCCTGGCCTTGGCTCTAGGCTTTATAGGAGCCAGGCCCTGCTCCCTACAGGCAGCTGACTCTTATTAGTTGCCCTGGCAACCCACCGCTGTACTCATTATCGCTGCTAGGGCTTTTCCCCAGCAGTTTTCCCCTCTCTAGGAGCGGGGCAGCGAGGTGCGCTGTGACAGTAAGCCATACACAATTTTCTTTAGTTAGTATGCCTGTCTTGAGAGGTTACAGATAGAGTTTCACTTGATGTTGAGTTCCATTTTAAAGTGTGTCAAATTTTCCTTGAAAACTGATATTAATCTCAGCATCCGTATCCACTCTTGAGAAATGTGTAACCAATGAGAGTACAGGTAATAGTTGCTAGGCATCTTGCTTCTGTTTCTTTCTACCTTACCGGCACTACTGTTGACTCCTCCATAAGAGTACTGTTATGTGAGCTGTCCCATGTACTAGACAGTTTCCAAAGTTAGGAAGCTGGAAATCTTCCCCACCAAGGACTAATTTTATATTGTTAGTGCTAATGTCTGTTTTTTATTATTCTGTATTAATGATTCAATGACATTATTCATCATTATAAAACCATTTTTACAGGCCATTAGCATTAATATTATTACAATTTTAATTTATGCAATTACAATTTGTTTATTTGTGTTTCACCCCACAGAGAGAGCTGTAATATGCACAATGTAATCATAGTGGTTTAATTCTGACTATTATTAAATGAAATCAGATATATTATTTCTCAAAAATGAAGGGCTTCTACATAGAAGGTAATACATAAAGCACCAGCACATTACTAATCTGCTTCCCAACTGGTGTCTGAGTCACATTCTCTGCTCTTTGCGGGAGAGGAGCTTGCATTGTATTTTGTTTCTGCAAGCCCTGAAGAACCATCACAACTCGGAGCGAGCTGGCTCCCTTCCTCTTGGTGCGGAGCTTTACAAAACATTCTGGAATCAACCGTTAAAACTATTCAAAACCACTAAAGGGCATAGAACTGCACAGCTGTCACCTACAGCATAATCTGCAGACAATGAGGGCAGCAAAGGTGTCACTGAAGCAGAATTCAGCTTGCAGTATCTTTGCTGGTAAACGGAGCACATTTGATCTGGAAGAGTAATTGACAATTAAAATGAAACGACATGTTCTTATTTATATCTAGTCACTTTTCAGACTCATGCATTTCCTTCATTGTTAAGGCCAATGGGATTGCCACTTATTCAGGGGCTCAAACTAGTTCACGCTGTTCTTTATCCTGTTTTTGATTATACAAAAAATATAGCTATTTTTAAACACAACTTTCCTATGTTGAACCTTGAAAAGCTGTCATTATTTAATGTAGAAAATATAATAGTAAGCTATTCTGTTTTTTCCTACCACATTCTCCCAGCTTAATTTTCTTATTTATGCACACTTTCTGGAAATATACAGTGCTTATAGTATCTCTCAGACAAAAATAAATACATTTTTTCTAGAGCAAACATGCACAAACAACAATGGTGGAAAATATTAGAACAGATTGATAAGAATGATTTAAATTATGGAGAAAATAACATGATGACAGACTTAGAAACTTCATCTATTTAAGTTTATTCAAGAGAATGTTAAAACTAGAAGTGACTTGATTATTACCTACATATCCTGATATGGAGAAGAGATTTCTCAAAGCACATATCTCATTAATTTAGCACACAAAAAGCATAACAAGATCTTATATTGGAAATTGAAATGAGAGAAATTTGGTTTAGAAATAAGGAGCAAATTTCTTACAGTGAGGCTGAGACTAATTAACTTGGAATAACTGAGTGCATTTACACAAGACGCTTATTGTGCATTAGCCTAATAACACTGCACAGTAGCGTGTCACAGCAAAAACCACAAAAACCATACTAATAGACTACTGCACAGTGTTATTAGGCTAATGTGCAGTAAGTGTCACTAAATACCTGTGCACTGGCACGACTATGCCGTAACTTTAGGTACTGTGCATTTAATTAGTACTTTATTAAGGAAGTAGTAAGCTAAATTTGAAGTATCTTAGGCACATTAATGAATGTGTAGGCATGCCTACTTACTAGGTAACATCATGGACTCACTGGCCATGTTCAGATGACCATGGACATATGGTTTGTAGCATTGCAGCCTTGTCTGTGGTGCCACATGCCACACATGCAGGTGTTTCCTGAGTTCCTATCTTGCAGTGTAGGGGTTTTTTTTGACCTTGGGACATTGTGGAGTCAAAAAAAGTGGGGTGGCACACATGGTGGCAGCACTTCCCACCCAAAACCACAACCTGGCTGGCTGGAGCCATGCACCAGCTGCCAGCCAAGCTTCCTGCCATGGCTGCAGCCCCAGGAGGCCACCAGGACCCAAGGTAAGGTTGCTGGGGCCAGCACAGTTGGCCTCTGCCTTGTGCCAGAGCATGCATGGTATAGGCTTTCCTGGGAACAAGTAGCAGCAACACCCCTTGTACTAGCCAGCCAGGCTCTGGTTTTGGGTGGCACATGCTGCCACCATGTGACACCCCACTTTTTTTTGGCATGTTTTTTTTTTAAACCAGGATGAACCAGGGTCAAAAAACACCCCTGTGCTGCATGTGTGGTGCATGAACGCCACCTGCATGTGTGGTGAGTAGTGCTGCAGATAGGTCTGCAGCACCACATACCACATGTTTGTGCTTATCTGGACATGGCCAGTGAGTCCATGATCTTACCTAGCAAGTAGGTTTGTTTACACGTTCATTAATGTGCCTTAGATACTGCACATTTAGTTTAGTACAAGTTGTGCTGCTGCTACTTGTCCCCAGGAAAACAAACATCCATACTTGTCTGGACATGTCCACTGGGTGCAAATTTGTGCCACTGCTTTTTGCCACTGCATATGCCCCTGCACATGGGGTTGGTGTGAGGTAAATTGTTCCGGGTATAGTAACGGAGGCTGGGGCTAGCACTTTTGCTGGCCCCAGCAACCTTACCTGGGGTCCTGAGGCCCCCTGGGACAGCAGTGACACCAAAAATCCCTGCCACATTGAAAATTAGCAACATAGAGAATGGGTGCACATGTGTTGCACACAGTTTGCAGTGCCTCAGACTGGTTTGCAGTGCCACAAACTGCATGTGCACACTCATTGGGATGCAGCCACTGGTTAGGGACAGAAGTTACACATAAACTGGTTAAAGTAATCAGAAACTGGTTTAAACCTGTAACAGAATAGAATTTCAGTGCATGTAAACCAGTTTCAAAATGACTGAAACTGGTTTAGAAAAAATCTGGTTAAATGTAGTATCAGACTTAACTGATTTGGGTCAAGTGGTTTATGAAATTTCTGTCACAGACCCCTTCCTGATTCAAGTTAAATCACAGTCCCCCAGCATCCAAGCATGTTTTCCAGCCCTGGGCTGTGCTGGGCTCTGCTGTCTGCTTCAGAAAGGTGGGGGTAGGGGAAGGCAAACTCCTTTCCCCTGAGTACAGAGCTGCCCTTCCCTACTAAACTTACTGCTAGCTGCGACTATGGACAACAAATCCCAGAGGCACCTGGAAGCAGGAAGAGGAAGTGATGAGCAACCCTACAGAGTATTGCTGCTGTGATTCTGGACTGCAAATCCCAGAGACCTTGGCGGCAGCAGGAAGAGGAAGTGAACACACAGCCCATGCTGACTATGTGCCAGACAGCTGTGCTGTAGTGCCCCGTGGCTTGTGGCCTGAGCCACTGCCGGCCTGTGGTTGCATTTTCTGAATCAAACGTAAATGTCTGTTCAGTTGTTTCTCAGTTTAATCTCTGGAGTTTAGACTAACCTGGGAAGACTGTATCGATTCAGCCTTGGCTTTTTGACTGTCTGTACTTAGCCACTTTGACTTGCAGTCTTTTAAAACCATACATGTGACAGCTCACAGAAGTTACAGGCTTGGTCCAGATTTTGCAGGATGAAAGTTGCCTGTGTTATGCTGAAGAGCAGATTACATGGGCACGTCCAGATGAGCCCGTACATGCCTCTTGCGGTAACCCAAAGTAGTTTGAGATGCTGCAAGAGGCATGCTGGGAGCAAAAAATATTCCTCCTGCTGCATATTTGCAGCGTCAACTCTAAATTTGATACCTGCAAATCCAGGTATAAAAAAACAAAAAAACAACCCCCCCTCCCAAAAAAAACCCTGAAGAAAAAAGGGGGGGCAAATGGGTTCTCCAGGGACTCTCTGGTATCTGGCCAAGACATCTCTATGGTGTTTCTGTTGCCCCAGGATGAACCCTTTGCATGCAGGGCAAACAGAAGTGGGACAAAGCTGCAGTGGGACCCAGCCCTGGGAGCTGTCCCAGGTCAGCAGAGATGGGGGTGGGGGACCTGTGTGGTTTCTGGGGGGGTTTGTGAGTGTGGGGTGTGTGGGGAGTGGTGGGGGATATAGGGAGTGATGGGTGTGTGTGTGGGGAGTGCTGGGGGATGTGTGGGGGTGGTGTGAGGTATGTGGGAGGGGATGTGGGGTTTGTGTGGGGGCTGCCACATACCCTCATCACCATCTGCAGCACCACTCAGGCCATGCCAGTGGCAGCACTGCCAGACTCATGGTCTGTGAGGTGAGAATGGGCCGGGTGCACCTGACCCAACCTGACCTGGCATGGCCTGCTAGCACGCCTTTGCACAGGACTGGGAGGTGCAGCTCTGGGACATGTTGGGCCAGCCAGGCATGTTCTCCATAAGGGTCAGGTAGCAATGCACCATGTCCCATTGTAGGCACAGCTGTGTGGCTGTGCATTGCCGCCTGACCCTCATGGAGAATGTGTCTGGTTGGCTTGATGCAACTTAGCCTAGACTGCACAGCTGGTGCACACCTTTCATAAGAAGCTGCAGGTCCTGGAGCCATGCTTCCCAGTCCTATCCAAAGGTGTGCTAGTGGGCCATGCCAGCTGGGTTGGGTTGGGTCCATCTAGGCCCATTCTCCCCACACAAACCAAATGTCCAGCAGTGCTGCTGCCAGCACAATCCAGCTGGCACCACAGGGGTTGGGGGGCAGCCGTGTGGCAGCCCCCCCCAAACCAAACCTCCCCCCAACACCCCATGCCACCCCATATCTGCCCACCTGCCATGGACCAGCTCTGGAGCAAGATTCATGGGCAGAGGCCCATCATATCCCTGTGAACCAGAACACCCAGGACCCACCTCAGAGGGACATGCAGTGGACCTCAACCCTGCCCCCCAGCACAGCTGGGAGGTAAGTGGGGCCCATGGTGGGTGGGGAGTCACCATCTGTGGGAGGCACCTGAGAGGAGCCAAGGAGGATCACGCCCCCACCTGGCTCCTACTAGGCCCAGCCCCTCAGGGAGCCACGCGACTGGAGCCATGTGAACAGAGCCAACAGGTGTGCTCTGGGCCCAGTGCATGAGTTAGCATGGGAGGTCACACAGGAGGGTAAGCAGGAGGGGCACCAGGGTCTAGGCAGTGAGCCTCAGGAGAACAGTCAGCACAGCTGTAGCCCAGACTAGTAGCTGTGCAATGGTGGGAGGGATGTGTTGCACCATGAAATTACCTCCTGCACCTGGACCCCCCCGCTCTGGTACCACTGAGGCCTCCACCCAGATGGAGCCTATGGTTCTGGCCTCTACCCAAATGGAGCCTGCAGTCCCTGCCCTCACCTGAGTGGAACCCATGGCCCCAGCCTCCACTCAGATGGAGCCCCTGGCCTACAGCTGTGGAGGCTGCCTAGCATAGATACAGGTAGCTGGGTTTAGGAGCACTGACACCTCCCCTTGTGGGGTGTGTTCAACGGTGGAGGCCTTTGGATGCCAGATTAGGGAGCTTCAGGCAGCGGTGTGGAAACTGCACACCATTAGGGAGGTAGTACACTAGATGGACACCTACTACCAGGCTTTCCACCAGAAGAACAAAGTGGAAAGAGTAAGGTTGGCTGATGACACCAGAGTGGAAATGAAGAGACACCATGAAGTCCAGCCAGGAGTTGCTTCATTGCTGGAAGGTCTTGCCTGACCAACTTTGTCTCCTATGGCCAGGTGAAGCATTGCCTGGACAAGGGAGATGAGGTTGAGGTCATATATCTGGATTTCAAGAAAGCCTTTGACTTGGTCTCCCATGATGTCCTCATAGTTAAGCTGGGGAAATCCATTCTTGACCATTTCATGGTCTGATGGCTGGGGAACTGGCTCTGGGGTTGGACCCAAAGAGTAATAGTTGACAGGAGCAAATCAACATTGTGCAAGGTGACCAGTGGTGTCCCTCAGTGCTCAATACTTGGTCTATTACTCTTCAACATCTTCATTAATGATCTGGATTTAGGCATCAGATGTGGACTGGTGAAGTTCGCAAACGACACTAAACTATGGGGGAAGGTGGTCACACTGGAGGAGAAGCTGGGGATACAGGCTGACCTGGACAGGCTTACAAGGTGGGTGGACCAAAACCTGCCATTTAACATGGGGAAGTAAAGTGCGCTCCACCTTGGGAGGTAAAGCCAGCATCATACTTATAGGCTTGGCAGTGCTACGCTCACTAGCACCATGACCAAAAGAGACTTGGGGGTCTTGATTGATCACAAGATGAATATGAGCCACCAATGTGATGCCGTAGCCAGCAAAGCAAACCAAACTCTGGTATGCATCCATCGATGCATCTCAAGCAAAACCAGGGATGTCATTCTCCCAGTTTACTCAGCCTTACTGAGGTTGCAGCTGGAGTACTGCATCCAGTTTTGGCCCCCCACTTCAGGTGGGACATGGATAAGCTTGAGAGCATCCAAAGAGAGTCACCCACATGATCAAAGGCCAAGAGAGCAAGCCTTATGTTGAGAGGCTGAAGGACATGGGGCTCTTCAGCCTGGAGAAGAGAAGGCTCAGGGAGGACTTGGTGGCAGCCAATAAGTATATAAGAGGTGTGCACCAGGATCTGGGAGAACAGTTGTTCACCAGGGCTCCCCAAAGGATAACAAGGTCTAATGGCCACAAACTTCTGGAAGGCTGAGTTAGACTGGATATAAAGAAAAACTTCTTTATAGTCCAAGTGTCCAAGGTATGGAACAGACTCCCCCCAGAGGTGATATAAGCACCTACTCTGGACTCATTCAAAAAATATTTTGGCTTTAGCTCCCCCTGGCTGCAGATCCGTGAGGAGCTGGGTAGGGCACAACTTGTCCCACACCAAAGTGCATGTCCAGGCATGTGCTCTAAGGGAAAAATCCCTGGCACAAAGTTGTGCCTCTCCTATTTGAGCTGCTGCAAGCGCATGTGCCTGCATGTGTGGATGTGCCCTCTGATTATAATGGTTGCTTCTGAGCTTAATGTTGATGAATCAGACACTAAAAGAAATAATTTTGAAGGATAATCAAGGAAATGAGCGCTTAACATACAGTAGTGGTATTAAAGGACATAAGTAACATTAAGACAAAAGCGATGCTTAGGTAAGTGCATGGAAGAACTTGAGGATAAAGAAGGAGGCTAGAAAAAGAATGAGAAAAGTGATCTAGTGACTGGTGGCATTGTGCTGAGTCTTCAAAGTTGGTCTGAATTAATATTGAAAGAGACAGTCAGGAAAAGGTTTGAAGGCTGAGGTTTTGGCTGGAATGCTGTTTTCATCTTTTGAATGAAATTGTGCCAATTACGTAAGATGAAATAGGTTCCTCTCTTGTGTGAGCCATAATGATGTTGTTAAGTAATAACTGCTGAAAGTATCAACAAACAATGGTTTTTAAACATGCTTTGATGTGTTTTTCAGTCAGTTAATAAGGCAAAGGGTAAACAGCTTGGGATAAATTAGAAATTGTTTTGAATATTAGCCTTACTTTGGAATTAATTTTGAAGTTCATACAATTTAAAAAAAATTCATAACTTTAACATCAATCTGACATATGATCTCCCCAAACCACAGAACCCCTTCCTGCCACAAAGAGCAGATGGATGTCCTATGAGAATCTCAGCTCTCCCTCACTTAGTTCTGCTGCTGATTATTCCCAGGAAGAACATGTAGAAAGGAAGCGTTGCCCTATGTGGTAATTACCAGTAGCTTGGTTTTAAACTCATTTACAGCTAGGTTGTTTTCAGGCTACTAGCCTTAACTAACATTTTTATTTACACTAAGCAGAGAGGCAGAAAGAGAGCTTAAGCACTGTGTTGCACAGCAGGAACAGCAGCATTAGAAGCCAACAGGCACAGAGTACACACTGACTGTAACAATGCCTCCATGCAAAATTGGATTTATTGCCCATTTTTACATATTTTTTTTTCTTGTGTAAGTGTCCATAACCAAATAACTGCAGGCAGGGCATCACTTTGCAGTACAATCTCGAGAAAGCCATGCATAAACTGTGCCTGTTTCACCTATGTCAAACATTGTCACAACACCCTAGATAACATGGTAAGATGGGTTGTTCAAGAGTTCAAAAGGAAAAAAAGAGAGTTACAGTTGGACTGGATATGTGTGTCACAGCTATTGTTTGACTATAGATTAATTTTTCAAAGGACAGTTTTTACTGGTACAGTTATTTGGACCTGCAATTGTTTAGTGGGACATATAGTCCTGGGGATTAGACTGAAAATGGTTTAATTCTTATTGATGCTGAGAAAAATACTATGGGTCTTGTACAGTCTCATTATACTGGCAGGCATCAGTAAGATAACATGGAAGAAGGTGCATGATGAGTATATGGGCCAAAGAAAGGGAGTTTTCCAGCACACCTATATGCAGTGTATGATATAACACAACACAAATTATACCATGGAATCACAGAACCACAGGCTGCATCTGATATTTTTACAATGTCCAGCAGAAGCCAATAGCATTCAAATCAGTAATGTAAGCCTTTACACTTCTTTATATTACACATGCCTGTCTAAAGGCACAGCATTTCACACAGAATCAGTAATGCACGCATTATAAAAAGTAACAAATTAAATTAATAGAACCATTATGAAACTTCTATAATTATCAGACCTGGCCTAGTATGAGGTTTTGCTCCAAATTATAAAGGGAAAAGATGCTACTTGAAGTTTACTAAGCAGCAGAATATCACCATACTGCTAGATATATGAAATATTAAGCTATGCCATAGGCCATGTAACTTCTAATAGAATATTCTCAGAACCATAAAAATGAGAAGAACTCAGAATTCTCCTCTTCTCCTTTGGACTCTATAAAGATTTATCTGAGTGTTAGAGAAATTTCCAGATTTAGAATTAATGGTACCCTGAGTACAGACAGAAATGTCTGCTCCACGCAGATTCTTGCCTACTTGTAACTCTACCTAATTTCAGCATGCCCATGGCCATTTCTTACCCTGACACTAGCCCTGGCAATTATGATTCCAACATCCTTAACATGTCCTTGTTTGTTAATTCTGTGGCTGGTGAGTATTTGGAATAAATATTGCAGAATTCCCATAGTGCAGAAAGAACAAAAGAAGGAAAATTGATTTTTCTGTTCTCTACTGTGACACAACCACCAATGTAAGGGATAGTGATTTCAACTATGGACTGAGCAGTAGTTTTATCATCCAACAAAAAACAGTGAGGACAGTCTAAACTTTATTCTGTTAGTTCTACTCTTGTGCTTAAGCAGTACCCTAAATATACTCAAAAGGAATTAATCTAAACTACCACTTGATGTCACCATTGGTCTGTATATATGCAGTTGTCCTAGGAACATTTTTGAACATCCTGGAAACATCAAAAATTCAATTAGAATACCGAGTGAGCTGTTTTTAGGAAATGCACATGAAATTTCACTAATAAGCACCTTTTCCAGTTGCAGGATTGATTGTGGGTTTCATACCAAATACAGCAAGGCAGTAATCATAAAGCCTGTAACATCACATAGCCCAGTAAAGTGGTCGTTGGCAGTAAAGCCTTTTATCATATAACTGCTTTTTTACTAGAAAATCTGTAAGCATCAGAAGTGGTCAATCTTGCCCTTAAATATATACCTCCCAAACATTAATAAAATTAAATTGCATATTAAATATTAAAGAAAAAGAAAGGAAGAAAAATATAAAAGATCTCCTAACTATAAGAAAACAAGAATGATAAAGGTGAATGAAAATACCAGTCAAGATTTAAAACATGGGAGGTGAAAAAGGTAGGCAACTAATTCCACATATTGGCACCAAAACAAATGTCCTGTTTCCAAATGGTATGAACACGCAACAGCTTCCATGAACATCAGTTGGAGTTATTGAGTGCTCCACACTTTAGAACATTGGGTCATTATTTAACAGTTTTAAAACAAAACTCAATAGATTAAGTTTACGCATCGTTTAGGAAAATCTTGACCACAGAACAGAGTTGGCCATCAAAAAGATCATCTTGCATTAACCTTTACTGCAGGGTGGTTTCACAGATGCCATGGGTTTCACTGTATACTTAGAACAGAAAATAATTGCACTGTATACTAATGCAGGGCTGTCCAACTTTAGGGTGTCTTGGGGGCTGTATGCTGCACCAGTCCTGGGTTCCAGGCTTCATACTATAGTAGAGGCTGCATGCTGCAGCCATCAGCCAGCACAAGCCCCTCCTCCCTGCCATGTGGGTAGTGTGAGTGCCCTTGCCACTGTGCAGTCACCATGAGCTCCCCCCTGCCCCACTCTGCTACTTTGCATGAACTGCAAGCTTACCAGCTCCTCTCCGGACGTGCTGCCCTGCCCCAGAAACCCTGGCTGCCACAGCAGCAGGAGCAATGGGGGAAGTAGTAGCTTGGGAGGAGCCCACAGGCAGCACATTAACCCCTCCTGGGCTGGATACAGCCTGAGGACTCCAGCTGGACAGCCCTGTGATAATGCATCTTAACCATGTGCTTACATCGGGGTGGGCAAAATGTGGCCCGTGGGCCAGATGCGGCCTGCCACGCCATTATATCCGGCTCGTGGGGCCCCTAAAAAATTTAGAAAATGAATATACATCTGCCCCTGGCTGCCTGTCATGTGGCCCTCGATGGCTTGCCAAAACTCAGCAAGTGGCCCTCTGCCCGAAATAATTGCCCACCCCTGGCTTACATGTTTATAAAAGTGTTTGCTTTTATATGTGAACACTTCACTTTGGTGTATGGAAAACAATGTCCCAATAAGTTGCATTTTCTTATCTTCAGATAGCCAATACCATAGATTCATACATGCATGCAGCTGCTTCAGTTTATGACATGAGCATTTTTTGTCTTATTTAATAGTTTTTAAGGACAAAAGGGACCATTTGGATTGTCTGGTGTGAACTCCCACATAATGCAGTTCATAGAAGCCTCACCTGGTAATGTCCTAGGTTTTAAAATGATCTTTTTGCAACCATGTATTTTTATTTATCCAACCTACTTTCCTCTTAGGTAATTCCTGTACTTCACAAATCACATAATGAAATAGCATACCTGTCAGTTTCAGTTTATACTCTTTCAGTGATTCTAGGCTGCCTATTCTTAATCTTGATTAAATAGGTTACGATATTTTTTTTAGCAAATCAGGTGCCAAATGAGTTTGAGAAAAAAAGTAGTTATATTTGTGAAAAAAGTAGTTATAAAAAGTGGTATATATATTTTTAAGTTTTGGATTGTTGGTGAACCTATTTTGAAGTGCTTGTGGTGGCTTGACAATATAGCTCAAGAGGTTTTTGAAAACCATGTAAGTTATGCATAAAGAAGGTTGTTGTTTTCAAATTTAAAATATTTTAAGCTATTTGAGTGACCCTGACATTTAGCTAGCCTGTTTTGCAGCTACAGAAATGTGTAATATTTATATCTACTTCAATCTGTGAGCTATTCTGAAAGAAGCTCTCCTAAATACCTCAAATGCATGGTTACATGTGAATGAATGGCAGTGATTTTTATTTCATTCATTAGTAAGATATCATTTATCTTAACATCACTTAGTGATAAGAAAAATGTTATCAGAAGGACTTGACCACTTAGCTAAAACAGAAAATACATCAGAAATAAATTGTTACGTGATCACAAAGTGTAATTTTTCTAAACTTGTTATTATATACATGTAGGGGTCTCAAGTTTAAATCTTTTATCTAAATCAGATAAAGTAGGGATTTAAAATTTGGTCTTTTACACCCCAAAGGAATGCTCTGACTACTAGGTGATTGTGAGTCGGGTGAGTATCTTGAGAAATTCCATCCTTGTTAAAACTGGACAAAAACGTTTTTGTTTCAAGAATACAGCCTAGAAAACAAGTTAGGAAATTTTCAGAATAGGATTTTTCTTGAGTAGTTACTGAACAGTGAAGCCTGCAACTGGGGGCCTTGTTACACAGTAATTTTAGGTTGCTCCTGGAGCTCTTTACCCTGGATTGGCCGCATGTTAACACCTTTAAGTGCCTTAAAGAACTCATGATGTGGCTCAAAGTTATGCCACTCCAGGACAGCATTATCTCTGATCCATATAACCATGCTCCTGTTCCATTAACGTGTGGTCGCTCCCAACAGCTATGCCACTCAAATTTAAGTCCTACAGTATTCCAGGATTCAGTGGTCCCTCCTGCATGTGGTGTTTCTGTGCTCAGCTGAATACGGTGAAAGCTTGGGGTGAGTCAGGGCTGGAGCTGGTGCACCAGGATGCTGCTGTAAGCTGGGCAGAGCATGAAGAGAAAGGCACCAGAAGAGAAAGAGGAAAGCCATGTGAAGCAGTGCCATGGATGCAGAAGCTGCTGTGTAGGGGAGAGGGGGCTCTGGCACTGGCTCTGCTGCCTGGCCCAGCAAAGCACTGACAGCTCCATTGCTGTCCAGCCCAGGAGCATTGCACTGTGCCACCCCACTGGTTTCTTCCCACCACACCATGGTATGGCTGGTGGGAGCATTTAGCAGCCCTTACAGTGGTGGGAGTGAGTGTTGATGATGGGGGGGGGGTGGTCTTGGGAGGAAAAGGAGAAGGGCCAGGTGCTGCCACATTGTGGTGAACCACCAACATGCTGCTTGTTTCTCCACCAGGCTCCGGAGGCGGCAGGTGACACTGCTGAGAGGAAACCAGTTGGGAGGTGCAGTGCAATGCTCCCAGGATGGGCAGCAATGGAGCCATCAGCACCTTGCTGGGCTGGGCAGAAAACCCAGTACTATTCTATGCCTGATGGGACCATTTAGTAGTCTCAGAAGTGGCAGGGGTGGGAGGGAGGAGAAGGAGGAGGAGGAGGAGGTGAAGATGCTGTCTTATTGCAGTGTGCCACTAGGGGAGGCAGGTGACATTGACAGTAACATGCATCCCCCCCCACCTGCAACCCATCTGTCTTATACAGCAGGGATAGAAGCCTGTCCTGGCTCACCAGTTCTGCTCACCAGCCCTCTAGTGGCAAGGCACAGCTGTGCAGGTGGGAGACAGAGAAGGCTTTTAGGCTTAAGGGTGTGACTACTCCTAACTCCAGACTAGAACTAACACTGATCAGCACTTGTATGGTTTACAGCATGCAATGTGAAAAGGTCTTGGGACTTTAGGGTCCCAGAAACTTCTGCTCTCCAACATTTCTAATGACTGATGGACACTTTGGGAAGCACTATTCACCCTTTAAGAAGCCTAGGTGCCTAACCCTGTCAATCTCTCCCCTGGGACAAGGTGCCTAAATTGTTGCTGAATGCTGAAAGGCAGGTCAATTAGGCCTTAGAAGTCAATTTGGATATGACCTTAGACTACTGCTTTGCATGCTTGATTACCACTATGTGGTTCCTGTATGTCAGGTGCTGTGCTGATATTATTAATAACTAGGTTCATCAGTTTCTTTGGCTAATATGCCAATGGATTGTGGCTCTGAATAGATCCAGTGCAATCAACAAGAAATGTACTAGGCCTCAATTAAAAAAAATCATTTGAACTTAAGTGGCTATAAAGCTGTGTTTTGTGTTCAGTGTCTGGTATAACTCTGGAATGAATGCATGGAAACTTGTTCTGCTAATTCAAATACAAAGAGTTAGAAAATAATGGGAGTTTGGGGTGGGGTTGAAGAAAAATTATCTTAATGCTTAAGATTCATAGATTCATAGATTGTACATGAAGGCCACTTTACAATGGAAAAATTCTCTTGTAGTTGAAGTCTAACTGTGTACACAGAATGAAGAGAGCCCTTAGCCTTCAACCACAGGAGAATTTCTCCCAGTAGATAGAGGTAGTAATGTTGTCTTTCTTGTTTTTCCACTTTTATGTTTCTAAACAGCTCTTTCTTTTTTGATGTTTTCTGATAGGCTTTTGGGGTCAGCTTGGGAGAGCTGTATTTAACACAAATGTGCCTTTGTTGATGCAACAAAGCTTCACAGTAGGGAATTGGAGTATTTATAATTCTGTGGAAAACATAATTCTATTGTGGTGAATATAAAGCATGAAGGAAAATCAGATATTTGAACTAGGCCTTTCATGTTTAGTGACCTTAACAGACCTGTTGTTTGGAATTGCACTGTTATTGACATGAATCAGGATCCTCAAAAATCAATGCCTTTCTCAAAGTGGAACCAAAAACTATTAAGGCTAGATCCCACATGAAGTGGGACTTGCATGGAATTCAAGTGCCTTAGTCCAAAATTGCTATAAAAAACCCTTCTTACTCAATTGCTACCTGACCCCTGGGAGTACCTAAACTCTATAGTAGGTGCCTGATATTTTGACTTTAAAGCTCCCAAGGTGCCAGGAGTGTTGCCTCTGTGCATGTCCAGAACTATCCCAATTTTAACAGGACTGAGCAATTTGGTGCCCAGATCATGCCTAAGCTGCTGCTTCTTTTGTATGACAAAAACAGTGTCCGTATCTTTATCTTTCTGTGCTTTGGTGTTTTTCTCAACTTGGGAGCTCTTGGCCATCAGAGACGTTATCAGGGATCACTACATGTAAGTGGTTCTCATCAATCCCCATGCCTAAGCTCAACTGGATGCAGAAGAAGAACTGGATTCTTCTGCCTATGTCCCTGAAGGGCTTGATGTTGTAGGCATGTTTTGAGCATGCCTAACATTAACCAAAAGGATGGTACTCCTCACACAATGTCACATTCTTTTAATATAGATCTGGAGAAGGAGGAAGAGCTTTTGGTTGTCATGCACATCTACATAATAGCCTAGCATTTAAGAAGTGAATCATTTGAGTTCTATTCTATGTTGAGCGTTAAGAGCTTATAAACCACATATTTGACCTCCAACTAGAATGCCCCAACTGCAAGAACATAAGTTACCTAGAAGGGGGAGAAGCCGGGGGGGAGAGGGGACGGAACATAGTACACTCCTTCTGCTGAAAGTGTTCGATTGTGCAGTAAAGTCAAGATTCTTGGTGTCAAAAGTAGAGAAAAAGAATGAGTAAGCTCTGTAGCCCAGTAGCAAGGGCTAAGAGGGGGACTTGTGGGCAGATAACCATGCAGACTGCCCGGGAGTCATGCACCTCATGGATTCCATGGTTCATAGAAGCCCAGACACTAGGCCTATGTCTCAGGGAAAGGGATGTCTCAGAGACAGGAACTCCTAAGTCTTAAAAAGATAGCTTTCAAACATACCCCTATACTCATTGTTTCCTTTGTGCTATTGATAGGTAGCTTGGTAGTTGTGGATCATATTGTCGGACACCTTGGCGCATCTACACATTTATTAATCTGCCGTAATTATGGCACATTAAGTTTAGTACCTGTAATGATGGGTAATAATTTAATGTGCCATAATTGATGCTACTGCGCAATAGCACAAATGAATGGTCTTTTTATGATTTTAATGCACAGCAGACTAAATCTACTGTGCATTAGCACATTAGCATGGGTTTTGCCCACTGCACTAATGTGCAGTAGAATTAGTCTACTGCACTCAAAGTGTCTCATGTAGACGTGCTCCTTTAGTGCCAGAAGTACTCCTTAGTGAATTAGCACATATATTACACCACACACATGAGCTTATGTGAAACATACAAAAGATACTGATTTACTTTTCTCATTTCAGTGCTCTTTTAGGAAATAAGGTATAAGATTAAGTGCTAGATTTTCAGTCATGACTGACATTTCAAAATACATTATAAACATGGTGCTTCCAGAACTAGCACCCAGATCCCTTATTAACTTAGTGGCCACAGCACTAGGGCTTGCAACAGAACCGTTGTCAGCAAAGTTGGGCTTCAGTTCCAATTATTTTATTCTTTTTCAACTTGTGGTGGTAGTATTTATAGTACCAACTGGGGAAAGGGAGGGAGAGGAGGGGGAAAGACCACATAGCTGGGAATAATTACAACAAAGAATAAAGCCAGGTGAAGTGTACTATGTTGTTCTAGGAGTATTAACTTGAATCTTAAAGAGAACCTGCTATACAGTCATGCTGCTTTTGCATTTACTTTCTGTTATGAGTCAGATAACTGTGCTTTAGTTTCATGAATGCTTTAAGAAAACAAATGTTATTCCTAAAGCAAAGAAAGGACATTTCATCCTATAGACTGCAATGGTTTGGCTTTGTCCTGATTCAGAATGAAAACCAACAATTGCAAAATTCTCCAAGTTTTCTGACTCATAAAGGCTGTCCATGTGGGGGACTTTCCCAGAAGTGCAGGCCCTGAAGTCCCTAACTCTGAAGCAGTTTGCGTGATTTGCAGTTACAAGGTTATGGACTTAGAAGCTTTGAGGACTTGTGTCCAAGGCAATCCACTGGGCTACTGTGAACCCTGGAATTTCTGCCAGTTTGCATGGCTGTCTGCCACAAAGGCACAGACCCTGCCTTGGAAGGCCAAGTTTTTAAGAAGCTGATTGTGGAACTGATGAGGACCCAAGAAGTCACCTGTCAAAAACCTGCCTGGCTACTTAGTGCTGAAAGCTCCTAGGAAGGATCCTGCCTCAGGTAGCGGGTTGAACTAGATGATCTCTGGAGAGCCTTTCAGATCTACTTCTCTATGGGCACATCTATATGTGCCACTATGGTGCCATTGTTACTGCACTGTCATTTAGTATTTCCTTTTGGAGGTACCTTCAGCAGGTATTGTGCCATGCATGCCATGCATGGTTAGTTTTAGGCACCACATCACCGTAGCTATAAGAGGGGAGCGTGTCACTACAGTGATGTAGCTGTGGCGTGACGGGTTTTGCCCATGGAGGCTACGTCGCTGTAGCATGTTACTACAGTGACGTAGCATCATGTGTAGACATGCCCTATGACTCTATGACTTTTACTTCATGGCTCCAGAGTAACTTCTCAAATTCACACCATGTTAACAGCATATTTTTGATTTTGATGAATTTGCAAATTCCATCAACCTCCTCCTACTTGTCCTCCTCGACTTCCCCACCAAGCTATGTCGGTTTTCTTATGTTTACTGTTTTTGTGCACTTAATCTTGAAACCAAAAGTATTATATTTTACATGGTAGAGAATGCTGGAGGAGAGCAGGATTCCCCAGACAAATTGATCAAGACTTATCATTTTAATTAAACATTTATATTGTGGTTGTGCCCAAGGACCCCACTATGATTGGGTCACTGTGGGGCTGGGCTGCTGGCTGAACATAAAAAAGGGACTTTGTTGTGCTGAAGGTCTTACAGTCTGAAAGACACAGTTTAAAGGCAGGGGGTACAAATACTGAAAGCAAAGAATGGCCTTTCTGTGTTTTCCATTCAGTGTTCTTAGGTGGATGGGATTATAGCAGAAAGGCCTATTAAAGATAATTGACAATACCAACTATAAGCAGCATGTCCAGAACTACTGACTGGCTCCATGGAGGCTCTTTAGCATATGTGGGCACTAAAAAGGGCATTTGACAGAAGATGTTTGAAGTGGCAAACAAGATCTGATTACTATTTAACTGCCACTGGGATCTTTAGTGATAAGCAAAAATGAATAATGCTTTCAACTTCTGTGGAACCATGAACAGCAAGGCATTTTTGATATACTTCAAAACACAAGAGAAGACTTTAAAAACCCGGAACAGATTTGATCAATACATCCAGCCTAAAAAGAATGTGACATCTGAAACTTGCGTATTCTGTCAGGCACGCCAACAGCAAAATGAAACCATTGATTTGTTTGTCACCAGACTTTGCCAGCAAGCAAAATTTTCTGAGTGAGATGTACGCAGATGACATTATAAAGAGACCAAATAACTGAAAAGTGTATGGAGTGAGGTACTTTTTTTTTAATGAACATGACCTATTGCTTGAAAAACACTATGCAGGAAATCTCAAAGAGGCATATTAATTTGGTACAATGCCACTCTATTCAATTCTTGTGTAGTGTCTACCATAAAGCAAATAAAAATCATGCAAAGTAATATAAATCACTTTTACCATGATAAGTCTTCCTTTGAGTCCAATGGGTTTTAATAGGGATTGCATAGGCTTTCATATCAATGAAAGGGTCTTAGATCTTACCTGAGAAACTTCAGACATGTAGCAGCAGAGTATGCCCACCTATTCAAAAGATCACTTCAATGACCAGAAGAAACGGAACAGCTTATCTAAAGGCACCGTCGTTATAACTTGAAATCTTTAAATCAAGGGCCCCTGGCACACCTTACACTTAAGATGTGACTGGCCAGTTAATCATGGCTTCCGTTGCTACCTGGCCTCATGTTAATGCAATTAATGGTGCAATGAGACAAGGAATAAGCCACAAGTTATTACACAAACAATGTGTAATAACTTTGTGGCTGGTTGCTATCAGGTGAGTGGCTGGAGCCCTGTCAGCTGATCTGAGCTCCCTGCTGTGAGGCTGTATCCCAGATAGTGCATTCCAGTGGCTGGGAGCTGATGAGCTGATAGGGCTCCCAGTCATGGGAGTTTGCTACTTGCCTATGCAGAGAGAACCTGTGACCATGATACTGTGATCCCCTTGCACTGGCAATAAGGCATGATGTTATCTGATACTCAGTCCCACAATCACATCTCATGCAATGTTTGTGTGTCATGGAAGGAAGCACACTTGTGTGGATCACGTATCAGGTCCCATGGCACTGCAGCTTTACTTGCATGTCTGCCAGGGGTCAAGATTGGATATCTTTCCACAGATAGGCTACAACTTGATGGTTATAGATTACAATTTGATGGGAAAATCACTGGGTGAGGTTTTATACCCTGTGTCATGCTGTAAGTCACAATAGATCATGGTCCCTTGTGGACCTGGAACTGAAATATAATAAACAACTTGCAAATTCCAAAGAGACAGGCATTTCCTGACAGACTTTATGTTGGCCAGAATCTAAAGGTCTAATCTGAAAAGAGAAGCTGTCACCCCTTCTGCTGACCTTTCCAATGTAGACTACATGTTTTCTTAAGTTTGCAAACTGACTGACTGAAAAAGTAGCATCTTTTGGCTGCTTCTGAGAAATACTAAGCATATTATTATCAATATAAATTGAAAAGGAGAAACAAGCAGTCAACACTTCTGAAAATCAAGCCCCAACAAGTAGCCAGCTAATGTAGTTATCCAGACCACAGGGCAATGATATAGTTCCTCACTGAAAAGAACCTAACTTTGGAGAAAAGACAGGATTGGAAAACTATCTGCACGAATGCACTGGCCTCTGTGACATACAACATCAAGTAGATTTTCTTATTGGACCAGATTCACTACAAAGGTGGTAGCTAATTTGTAACTCAATCTCTGCATTGTATGCAATATTTAAGGCATTTTTCTGATGGGAATTGATTTTACGCTTTCTTATTCACATACTATCTTGCTGAACACTTGTCAAGCATGGATACTTCCTTTGGAAGCACTTTACGATTCTCTGGGGCATGTCCAGACGTGCATGGACGTTTGGTTCCCTGGGGACAAGTAGTGGCGGTGCACAAACTACTTGTCCCTGGGGAACGCCCATGCCACATGCAAATGCATACTTGTATTTGTGCCCCCCCCCCGTCTATGGCCGATTGCTGAGTGGGGGGCAGGGGGTTCCCCAGCAGCCAATCACTGAATGGGGGAGATCTCCCAGCAGCCACTTGCTGAGCCCAGAAACACCAGCGGCAGAACCAGAAGTGCCGATGGGGGACTGGGTACCTGGAGGGCCCGGCCGGCACCCCCCTCCATTGGTATGCGACTGCAGCAAACCCTCCCTCAGAGGGTGGGTGGGCTAGTTTTGGCTCAAGCTGTCTCCTCCAGGCAAGCAGGGAGGCATGCTCTAGTACCCCCGCAGCTTCTGGCTTGGACCTTTGCAGGCATGTGGTTACATTTTCAGAATCAAAAGTAAATGTCTGTTCACTTAGACTAATCTGCCTTAGGCTTTCTGACTATCTGTACTTAGCCTTGGTGCTCAGAGCAGAAATCCAGGGTTAAGGCCTAGGCTCCCTAATGAGGAGAACTGAGCTATAAACAGGAGTAGGATCAGCTCTGCAGAGTTGTGTCCTGGTACAGCTGTTCCACTTCACTGGGTGACATGTATTTTGCTTGCTGTCCCACAGGGTTCGGTCCCTGCCACTTCTGGAGCTTCTGAGGTTCAATCCAGTGGGACAACTGCAAATATATGAGCCCTGGGTTTCCCCTTTTGGGGAAGTTTACCCCAGGAATCCACCAGCAGAGGATTCCCTGGATGTGCATATGATATTGCTGTGACCAGAATTAGGACACACCTCTACAAACAGGGGAGCCCCAGTTTCTCCCATTTGCCCCTAGTCACAGCATGGCAGCACTGTATGCATGCCCAGGGAATCCCTTGCCAAAGAATTTCTGATCCACACCTCTGCAAACAGGGGAAACTGGGGAGGCTTCAGGGGCCTTATCCTGTGTGTCCTGGGAATTCCCAGGCTCACATATTGCTGTTGTGCCCCAACTCAGGGAAGTCTCATATAGCAAGTAATAGCCTCTCGTACTTCTAGTTGATATTCACATGCTTATGTAATTAAGAATCACATTTGCTCTAAGATACCAGAGTGCTCATGCTCAGTTGGTTATACACGATGAACCCTGCTTTAAAAAATATTGTAAACCTGCTTCTAAGTGTGATACTTCAAGTATGGACACCACACTTGTAATTTATAAGAAGTGCTTAATAAAAGTGATGCCAGAAACTTAGAAATCACATTATTCTCTTAAAATTCTTAACCACTATTATTAACTTAGGGATGTGACTCACTAAATGTTTAGTGTCTTGCTATGACTCTAATAAATTTGAGCCCTGCTCTGGACTTGTGCCGAAGGCCATCCCAAGGTAACCCAGATGTACATAAGTAAGTGTAAGGGGTGGATTCAGGGGGTGCAGTAGTGCAGTTGCATCCCTTTTGGTTCCTGGTCTACCCAAAGTGGCTGCAGTGTTCCTATTCAGACAGCAGTGAGGGAGTCACTTGTAGAAACAGAGAAGTAGGGCTGGAAGGGACCTCCATAGGTTATCTAGTCCAACCCTCTGAGACAGGATCATCCCTATCCACCAGATTTTCCTGATTCACAGTAATCTACCTCAGGGGTTTTAAACTGGGGGTATGCATACCCCTGGGGATACTTTGGAAGGCTCCAGGGGCTATGCAGCAGCGGTGCGGAGAAGCCAGTGGCACTTCCAGTTTTGCTGCCATGTGTGGAGCGGGGAACACCCCCCTCCCTCCCCTCCTGCTCATCGACCAGCCGCCAGGAGTACTCTGACCAAAAAAGTCTGAAAACCCCTGATCAACCTGATGCCTTCTAAACTCTTCATTCCATAGGTGTTAACACTCTGCTCTCCTTATTAATGGTCTTGATGTTTCACTAATTGAGCTAGCCCTTCTGCAATTCTGCTTTCAGTTGCTCTTGGTAATGTAGCTCCTAATTCACAGCCCTGTAGACTGTTTTAAACTCTAGGTAAAAACATTAACTTAGGTGTGGAAACATTAGTTCAGGTGAAGATTAACTTTCACTGAAACACTGGATGTACTGTAAAGATGTTAAAGAAGGCTAGGTTTTGTTTTATGAATGAACTGAGTACAGGAGTAATGAAACAACACCATGCTTTTATTATATTTACCTAGTTTGTGTTTTTTACACATAATATATGACACAGCAAATTAATGTATTTGCCAATAAAGTTATATTTGTTTTTTCTTTAATCTTAATAGCACAGCCTTGGGCTCTTAGATTATTAATAAAACTTCTAGTTTATTTTTAACTGGATAAAAATATGAGTTGTCTTACATGTGATGACATACCCTACCATCTACTCTCCCTTTTCTATATCCTAGATCCACCCATGGTAACTATTTATTTGGATCTGGGAGACAAAATGTGTCTGATGTAATACCAGCCATATCACTCCCTTGTCCAACTGGTTGCGGAAACTAGCATACTCATACTAGTCATATGGCTCACTAGGCTCAGGAGGACCTTTTTGGGATTGTTACTTTAGGTTACTGTCAATAAAATGGATTAGAGAGGAATTTATTTTTGCCAATGTTTAAAATGCACTATTTTTAAAAGAGGGTGTGTTTTATATTAGGATTGTGTTCAGATCCTAAACTTTATTTTCTTTTTAAAACAAGGTATCTCTTTATTTGTCCAGGTATCTCCTGGACCCATCTGAACACTGTATATTCTTAGTGTGTGGAAAAGCATAAATAGAAAAAAGTGAATAAAAATAAGAAAGATGGTTAGTATCTGCAAGAAATTATAAGGCACTGAGAACAGCAATTAGAAATAGGTGGGAAAGAAACAGTGTCAGGATGAGTGTAGTGGATTTATTTGCAAGAACAAAACATGTTAAAAAAAGAATCCAGTAAAGTGCTATAGGATGAACTTATTAAGGGAAAAGTGCTAGAGGGGTGTAAATAATGAGGAAAGGTAAAATCTAATACCAGTGTAGTGCATGGTCTTGTTACACTTTATCTTTTAGATTCCTTGGAAACCAATGATTATGCTTTCTGGAACTGGATCAATCACCCCCAAGGCAACCTATTGTACATGAAAAAACCATTGAGAGAGTGGCTGTATTAGGAATACAGACAACCCTTTTCTATGCTAAGCATCTTAATTGGACTATATATTTTCCTGAAAGTTGTATTTTCCATCTGACTTTCCATAGCATTTACATTTTGTTCATTATTTCACAGATTTCATTAGTGGGGATTTTTTTTTAAAGACATGATTAGACATATCTTTGGAGACAAAACCCCCATTTTCTTTTGATACAGTTAAACTAGGTCAATGCTTGTTACAAGAAGGGTTGGTAATAATGTTCTGCTTTTCTGCAAGGGAGGCATGTCATCCTCAATCCCTGAGGTAGGAGGGACTCTGTATGCAGAAGTGGCACAAAGCTTCGTCTATGGGGAAGGAAGTGTGTTCCTATTGCTCATTATTGGTGTACGGGCCTGTTATAAGACCCCATGGATAGTAGTCTTCAAAAATGGGTATTGAAATTGGGAGATTCCCAGTGCTTCCTTATTCAAAGAGACCTGAAGGAAAACAATTAGAGTCCTGATCTAATTACCATAGAATTCTTTCTATGGGAATTGGATCAGGTCCTGAATTAGAAACTTCTCCCTATGGTTTTGTTCAAATCTGCACTGGTAGGTGTCTTTCAGGTTACAGAACTACATTGAAACCCCTTTAACCTTGAGACTTCCATGCTGTACAATTGGCCTTTCACTACAAGGGTGCCTTATTCATGACAAATATAATTAGCTGCGGTTGTGGCCGGAACAATGGCATTGTAAAAATTGTGGCTCCTTGTTGAATAGACCTATGGGTCTGGGTTGCATCTCATAATTTCAACAACATTAAAACAGGTCCTTTGTCCATAAGAGTTTGACTAATGTCACCCCATTCCTGGTTTTCATGTATTTTATTGCCTGATATATCTTTTTATGCTGCTCTAACACAAAGCAATACTGTGTCTAATCTGTAAAGGGATTACACATTTCTTCAGAACTGATGAAATTCAGGCTGAGCTTTCTAATTCACATTAATTGCATTGATTAAAACACTTAGAAGGATCACAAATCATTAGCTCCATGAACCAGAATACTCAAAATATTTCTAAGAAATGCAGATCAGCACATCTTTAGTCAAAATGTCAAGAAAAATACCAGAAGTGATATACTGAAAACAATTCTTACAAAAAATCTTGCATAATAAATCACATCTAAACTACAATAAAGTCATTAACCACTGTTCTGTTCTTTTGCTCTGAAGTGTAAATCAGCCATAATGCTAACTTATTTTAAGTAATTTTGCATATAAAGTGGGAGAAAAAAAGGTGCAGTGAATGTCTACTGGGAATAAAAATAAACTCCTATCTGATCCATTAATCATTGAAAGGATGCATACATGTCACAGAACTAAATAAAATATAAAACCTTGCAAATGGGTCTATGTAAGAATTACTTCTTATAATCTACTTTTTTTTGCTAAACTACACAGTTTGCAAAATTCCCTGTTTTAAGGTAATCTTGGAAGTATGCAAATTCTCCAGTACAATAAAACATTGCTTTCATTTAGTCTGACAATGCTGGCTCAGGAATATGGAATATTAGTTTCAGTAAGAATGCATTGGTTTCACTATGAAATAAGGTTTCTTCGGTATCAGCCCTGCAGAAACATATTGGTTTCAGTTAAAATGTATTGCCATGCTTTCACTAAAACATACAGACATTATAAAACTGTATATTGGTTTCAGTAACAATGTATTCTTTCCAATGGATTCATGTGGCTTTCAGCAAGAATGTATTGATTTCATTAAAATGTGCTGCTTGAGATAAACAAAAATTCAGTTAAAATGCATTGGTTTCTGTTAAAGTTCATTGACTGAAGTGAAGAACATTACACAATGTTATTGGGCAGCCTTAGGGTTTTTTAAACATTGGGTAGAAAAGTGCATATCTGTAATTGTGAAGGTTATTGGAAACAAAGTCTATTCTGTAACATCTAAAGATGTAAATATGCTAAGTACATTAAATTGCATCTCTCTGCCTCGTTTGTATCAGCTGCTAAGAACAGGGATAAATACTTGCACAAAACGTACTGCATTCTTCACACATGTGAATACCCTTCTAACCAGGTGTAGGGCAAGTGTTTTTTAACCTGCACAGTAATCATTTGTTTTTGCATAACAGGTTCTTGAGCAGCACACTTTAAATCAAGTCCAGCCTTCCCTTCCTTCCCTGATAACAGATGCTCTCTGACTTCCCAGCACTCCAGGTAGCACTATGAGCCAGGCATTCAGTTCCAATTTTATATGTATATAGTAGGAAGAGCTCCTGATATAGTGCAATAAATTAGATGGCAATTAATATATTTGCTTAATGTGGACAATTTACAGTACTAAATACATTTGTGAGGGGCTGTATTTTCAAAATGTAGGACTAGATTTTCAAGTAATTTACACCTTTTTTCTGTTAAATTCCCCCCGATTTAATTGTGACGCACAAAAGAATGAACCCTATAGCCCTCATCTGATGCATGTAAACAACTATTGCACACTATGGATACTATCATTTCCACATGATCATTTCTATTTCTCTCATTCCCTGAGAAAATTGACATACCCAATCCTTTGTTTGCATGCCTGAATCATACATACATTCTGGGCACATCTAGCAGCAAAGGATAAAATTCCTATGTTAAAGTGGTTTATGTGATACAAGGAGGTTGAATTGTATAATTTGGAACATTTGGTATATGGTTCAGAAACCCAGATTTTTATCTTACCTAGCTAACCATTTCCTGTCTGAAAAACAGGGACGATATTTTGCAACATTATGTTCTCTCTAGATTTTGGTTATTTGCTGTTTCTGTTAGCTGGAAATATTATTAATTTTAAGTTTTCGTGGACCAGAGCTAGTTTGGTCTTAGGTGCCTAAATAGGACTTTGGAAACAATGGCAACTAAATTCTAGTTTCTGAATTGGCTTCTGAAAGTGTGTGCTTGTCCCTCTTACCTACCTCTTCTTAATACAGAGCTTCTACATGCCTACACTCAAATTAAATCACTGTACTGGCCATGGCATCTCAACGTCAGTTGTTAAGACACTTTCAAGACTCAACTGGATCAGGGGCTTTGCTTTCCCTGCATTTAGTGACTTTCATTTATATTGTGGTGCTCATTATACTAAAACAATGAGAGATTCAAGTGACTAATAAAGTGTTTTCATTAAAAAAAGATGTAATAACTGCAACAAACTAGAGCCTGTTTTTTAGGGCAGCATACACACTCTCGGGGTTTGTCTTCAATTTGAAGTTAACTGTAGAGCAGGTTAGAAATTTTTTGGCAATTACTTTGCAATTTATGCTTGATTCAGTTTTTATATTGACCAAAACACTCCTCATCACTGAAACTGATGACCCATGCCTACCAAGGTATTGCATTTGTTCTAACATGCTTAATCTTACTGTTTTTTCTTTACACAGTGGATGCATTTACACATGCAATTAAGCCAACTCATAAACTCCAGAGCTGTTGCAGCCAGTCAACTGCTGCTGGGCACAGTGTCTGCATGTGCACCGGGGGCAGCAGCAGTTTGAGCCAGGGTGGAGCAGCCCTAGGCTGGCAGCAGGCTCGGTGGGTCAGCTCCAGGCTCCATGTAGCAGCATTGGGGGGTAGAGAGGTTGGCTGGGACATGAAAGTGCTAAGGTGCGGGGCTAGGTGGCAGACAGCGCCCACACTTTAGCACCCTCATGCCCCAGTCAGCCCCTGTCACTGTGTACACGTGTGTTTCAGTACACATAATTACTCTGCCATAGGATAGTACTGTCCTGTGGCAGAGTTAATTAATTTACTGCACCCTAATACCAGTGCACGTGTAGACAGTGACGCTTTACTGTGGTGCTAATCAATCAAGTCCACAGTAAAGCACATGTGTTGATGTATGCTGTGATAGTACTATATACCCCTAACTTTCAACAGATCTTGAAGTGTCCAGAGAAATACAACGCTCATGCAGTGGTCATTTTTTTCCCCTATTGTCTATTTGAAAACTGATTTGTGTCTTACTCAAATCTTCCATAGCAAAATAGAAGGAACACTTTACCAACCTAATTGTGTACCTAAGGATGGGAAAGCAGGGCACCTGCCTTGGTTCTTTAGAGAGGGCATCAGACTAGCACCCACTGGGATACCTAAGCTGTGGTGGCAGCCAGGGTACAGGGAGCTCTGGGTGTCAGGTAAGACTTTCTGACCCTTGGCAACCCAGCCCTCCACCCACCTGATGTCTAGCAGCTCTGCTCTGGGCGCACAAATTGCTAGTTGTACTGCTATACCAACCTGTTCAGATTATCAATCTGTTTATCTGTCCCTGCTGATGTTAAGGGTCAGCAAATCTCCTATGTAAGAAAGGGAGCAATTTGCAAGCCCTCTCAGATGAATGAGCCAATACTTGCTGCCTCTAATTCTCAGTACATTGTTTTTGTCTGAAACACTTGTAAACAGGCAACTCAGAGATATAGTCTGGAGGGAAACATTTTACATATGCAAACCATACTAACAAAAATTCCATTTTGGAATTGTTTTTATCAGAAATTGTCGGTATTCATATCTGTACTGACAGCGTAAAAGCAATGTGAGGAAAGGGCAAGGGTGATGGAGTAATTTCAAGCTCCATTTCTGACTGTCACTGGACCCATTGCTAGTTATGTCATCAACTCAGGGAAGATTGTCTCCATGACAAGCAATTCGCATTGCAAGTTTCACTAAGGCTTAATTGCTGCCAGTGTTGACCTGTAGAATTCTATGCCTCACCTTTCTCTGGGCTTATTTTACTGATTTTTTTGTTGATTTAAAATAGTTGCACTGTGCTTATGGATCAGTGCTGAGATGTATCTTCCTCTGTTAAAGATGGCTTAAACTTTCATTAGGACCTGGATTTTTGCCCAGCACATTAAAATTGAGTATTAAATTGTTTGTAGAATGTTAGCTGAGTTAGAAACAAAGCACAAGGGCATAATAAAAGAGGTAAGACATTATTCCCACAGAGAACACTTTTGCCAAACTGATTAGCCTTGATTCACAATTCTTTATTGAACTAACAATCAATCCACATTGTCTTTACTTCCCAGAATTAATCATATTTCCTTGGGTTTGTCACACACTAAAGCCCTGATTCACAGATGTATCTCTAGTTCAGCCCTTTCCCTATCATTTATCTTGTATTTAAAATACTTTATTCCTTTCGATTTAGTGCCCTTCCTTTCTGCAGGCCCATTCTTAGTATCTGATGAAGTAGGCTGTACCCTATAAAAACTCATGCCTCTCTGAACAAGGTAGTCTAAAGTGACTCTCTGTCCTACTTTCCATCTGCCCCATCTCTCTAGTCAGGGAAGCACTATTAAGTAATTAATTTAAAGCATACTTGTAAGTATGCTTTAAATTAGATAAGTACAAGACTGACAGTCAACTTTAGCATGGGCTGAAATGCTTACCTGAAGTAGGGCTTGAATGCATGTATCTTCTACCCCTTCACAGCCTTTTGGTTTTTAGTCTGAAGGCGTGCCATCACATGCGCACACCTTCCACTATTGTTTATGTAGCTGGCTTCTACCTTAACAGTGTAAACCAGATTCAATGGACTACTATTGCTCCTCTGCAGACTGTCCCCTTTGAAGCAACTGTTTCCATGTCACTGAAATGTCAGAAACTGACATTATAAATGTTCTTTACCTTATGTTGAAAGGGAGAAATTTCAAAGTACCTTCTAAAATCATGTCAGATAAAACTATGTTTCACCAACAATTAATTTTGTGCATTAAACCTTTTACATCAGGAGTTTTGTGGCCCAAACACCATGTTATTTCATTGCTTCAAACAGTCCATAGTTCTATTTTGTGATAAAGGAATTAGAAATGGAGAAAAATGAATCAATTAGCAAAATATCTCCCTTCAGCTCATTCTATGAAAGCCCTTCTATAAGAAGATTTAGGTGTTGGGTCTCTGTATGCTTGGAGAGATGGGCCAAAGAGATTAATACTGTGACTTAGACATCAAGCCCATTCTATCCCACAGCAATGTCTTCAGTTTAAGGTAATCTGAAAACTTTGAATTAATGGCCATACGCTCTGAAGTACAAAAGCTAAACATCTTTGGAAAGCTCAGCAGGGTGTGGTAGATGAAAAAAAGTTAGCAGGAAAAGAGGATGTATAAGGAACTGCTAGAGAACAAAAAATATTACAATGCCTCCATATAAATGGATGGTACAATCTCACCTTGAACACTGCATTCAGTTTTGGTCACCTTGTATCAAAAAAGGAAGTAATAGAGATAGACAAGATCTAATAAAGGGCAATGATGGTGAATAGAGGCTGCGTGGAGAGGGGAGAATCCATACACAAGGAAGGATTAAAAAGATAGGAAGAGTTGGTTGGAAAGGAAGAATAGGAAAGAACAAGGACAGAGTTACAGTCAAGCAAGGAATGATATAGGGAAGCCAATTGTACCCTCTATTTTCATTTGCCTGCCTCATTTTAGAGGTAGGAACACTCTCCAAAATAAAAAGGCAACCTTAACTTATAGTAAGAAGTATATTTTACAAAGCATAATTAACTTTGACAGGCTCATTGCTTTAGGACATAAAGCAGCACGATTCAAAAAGAGGATCAGCAATACCGTGTAGATGAATAAACAGCATCATATTATTATATTATCTATCTGCTTACCTCTAGGGATAATTACCAACCTGGGGCAGAAAAGTTTTCCCTTATGGTATATATTTGCTCACAAGTCCACCCTGTGGTTTCATGCCTTTCTGTATTCAGGGGTCATTGATCTATTCTCATGTAGAACATTGTATATTCCTAGCTCTTCCCCTAAGAAAGGTTGTCTTTGTTCTGAAATGGAGGTCTAGTAGACTTCAGAATGTGGATGGGAGTGGGGGATGGGGAGGATACCCTCACAGGAGCCTTGTTCCAAAGTGTGTTTATCATTGGAGTAGAGTCAACAAGAGCCAAATCAAGCACTGGAGTGAGTAGTGAATGGCACACACCGATTTCTGTGGATCCAAGGGGAGAATTTTTATTGCCTGAAAACATAAAACTACAGTCCTTATTTGGGAGAGACTCTGAGGAAAAGGGGAATAAAGATTGTAGGACCGGGCATTTTTAAAAATCAAAAAGTAAACCTTGCCAAAGGGAGAAAACTGGATTGCAGAGTTAGATTTCCATTTTTCCCTCCAAATGCTCATAACTCATTCCTTTGTACTATAAAGCTCTCGACTTTTAAATTTCTCCCTGGCTACAATAAAACTTTCCCTTGGCTGGAGAGTTTGGACAGTTTTTATCTTAAGAAGTAAAATAGAATAACCCTTATCCTCTCAGTGGATCCGAGATCTGCAGTGGAATCATTAAAAATAATGCATTATTACTTACAGCACACCTGGCTCTCTTAAAATGGGTTTAGTTAAATCATGATTACGCATCAACCTATCTTGGTTTTTACATTTTCAAGCTGCAAAGGCCAAAAGATTTAATACATCTCTGTTGGCTACTAACTAAACCACATGCAGAAAAAAAATGGCCAAGCTTGAACTTAGTCTCTATATAAAGACTCCAGTGTTTGATTAGAAGAGGGCCATGTTTCAAATCTTAACAATTTATCTGAAGGAATAATAACTTACTTGGATATACTGTGTTAGACTACTAGTCCCAGTGGTATTTGGCAGAAGAGAGGGTAATATCTGGTATTTCTAAACAGTCTGTTTATTCTAAAAGCAAACCTTTGTGGTTTTTTTTTCATTTGAAAGAGGAGTTTCTACTTTGGGATTAACAGTTTATTTAGTGATTGGTATCCCTTGTAAAATAGGCAATCATATTATCCATTATTTGAATTTAATCTTCAAAATCCTTTTTCACATATTATGAAAAGCACATTTAATTTAGCTGGGAATTAATTACCTACAGCACATATGTCCACTTCTTCCAGTTATGCAATCATCAAAAACTTCTTGGTTTATAAAAACTTTTGTAATCATTTGTAGTCTCATCTATCTTTCTCTAGGTATTCATTTGGTCTTGGACACAAAAAAAATATACATAGTTCATGCAATGTTTTAGAGTCATCAGTGATGTGGGGTGCCTTTACTATATTTTAAAGAGGCCTCATTTTCTGAAATTTCTGGTCATCTAAATGTGAAAATGCAATCCTTTTAAGGTGTCTAAAGTAAGACATTCAAAACAGACACACACAAATTCACTCAAATCAAGCTTGCCCATGCCTATAAAAATATTATGAATTCATTCTCTTAAGACTGAGTGCCAGATACATTCATGGTCTAAACTGAGTTGGTTAAAGCTCAGAACTTCTATTTTGTTGAACATTTTGATACTTTGAAATAGGTCTTCATTCTGATTTGGACAAAGATTTGCACAAGCACCCATGAAACGAGTTTTGCCTGTCAGCAGCTAGAGGTGCAGGGCCCCAGAACCCAGAATCCCTGAACCTATCTCCTTGACATCTGGCAGACTTCATGGCCACAGCAGGGGCTACCAACTCTGCAGCTTTCACCCTGCTGCACCTTAACACACACAGTGTCACCCATGTCACGAGTTTTGCTTGTCTGCAGCTTGAGGTGCAGTTCTCTCCAAACCGCTGCACTTATCTCCTTGAAACTTGGCAGGCTTAGCGGCCTCATTAGGGGCCACCACTCCTGTAGTTAGTTTTCAGCCCACTGTGTTTTAACACACACAGGGTCATCTATGTCATGTGTTTTTCCTATCAGCAGCTTGAGGTGCAGTTCCCCCCAAACTCCTGCACTTATCTCCTTGAAACTTGGCAGGCTTAGTGTCCTCACAAGGGGCTACCACCCCTGCAGTTTTCATTCCCCTGTGTTGTAACATATACACGTGATATGAGTTTTGCTTTCAAGAATTTGGGGTACAGTTCCCCCCAAACCCCTATACCAATCTTCTTGAAACTTGGCAGACCTCATTCTCTCAGAAGAGGCTACCATCTCTGTAAGTTTAATTAAAATCAGACAAAAAACCCCAAAGTTATAGATATTTAATTGATTTCCCTTTATACCCTATGGCCGGATCTCCGCGGCGGCTCTGAAGCTTTGGAGCCGCTTCTGTCAGATCAAAGCAGGAACCCGGTCTGGAGCTCTGGATCGGATCCCTGGCATCCAAAGAGGTCAGATCCAAAGCCAGATGAAATAGCTGCCTACTCACATAGGCCTAGAATCTATCTGCACAGGATTACTCACAGAATATTTTGCTATGACCCCTGATCCGCAGTTAGTTCTATTTGAGAGCACCATTTGTCAGCCAATGGAATCCCCTAACTCCTTAGAAATAGACTTGTTTTTCTGATTCTATCAATGAACACAACAACAAAAGGAAAAATTCCATCAAAATTCTAGATTGAACCCTGCTGCTTGTCACAACCCAAGGGTGTGATTTTTGTTTGTGTGCGCTTCGGCACTGCTAAATTATTCCCCGCCACTCGTAGCTTTCTTTGCAGGGTGCATTTCTAGGTTGCAAAAGAGAAATGCACGGTGCAAGGAGTTCCTGCCATTCGCATGCAAATTTGTGTCCCACTATTGGCCAGTTCTAAATTATTCCCACGTGGCGGCTAGCGATTGGCTTGCTAGCCGTATAAGAGGCTTGAGTGGTTTCCGCCCAAGTTGGAGGAGGAAAAGGAGAACTCCACAACCATCTGGAGGAGGAGAACTTCACGTCTCGTGAAGATCTCTAAGCGCTGTGGAGCCTATTGGACCCAGTGTGTGTACCTTAGAGCTGGCTATAGGGGTCTGATCAGCCTCTCGCCTCTCCCCATCGCCGCCTGATCCCTCGACGTACCCTTCCCTGCGCGCAAGTTCCACGGAGCCTAGCAAACTTCGTGTGAGTGTATCCAGAGCTCTGTCCGGGTTCGAGTCCTGCAGGTTTATCTTCCTGTTGCCAAAAACCCCCTGCGACGTACTCTCGTGCCCTGCAGGTTCAAGTTTTGTTTTGTTTTGTTTTGTTTTGTAACTGCAACTCAAGCAAGTCCGTGCCTAATTCTAGCGTGCCACCTGCCTTCCCCGACCTGGTGTGTCCGGGCTGCTGGCCACAGCCCGCCACGCGAAAAAAAGGGCCTCGGACCGCTCCCGGCCCGCACACTGGGCTGGCGGGGGAGGCCTGAATGGGGTCAGCGCACCCACA
>NW_005842096.1:1135268-1136317 GCF_000455745.1 Alligator sinensis | reverse complement strand
CCCTTCCCTGCGCGCAAGTTCCACGGAGCCTAGCAAACTTTGTGTGAGTGTATCCAGAGCTCTGTCTGGGTTCGAGTCCTGCAGGTTTATCTTCCCGTCACCGAAAACCCATTGCGACGTACTCTCGTGTTTTGCATCTTCCCGTCGCCGAAAACCCCCTGCGACGTACTCTCGTGCCCTGCAGGTTCGGTTTTGTTTTATTTTGTTTTGTAACTGCAACTCAAGCAAGTTTTCCTGCCTGCACCGCGACCATCTTCGGTGTAAGTAAAATAATCTTAAATCAACCGCTAAGCGTCCGTGCCTAATTCTAGCGCGCCGCCTGCCTTCCCCGACCCGGCATGTCCGGGCTGCTGGCCACAGCCCACCGCGCGCCCCCGAGGGCCTCGGACCACCCCCGGCCCGCACACTGCTGACTTCAAACTAAGATACAAGCTGTATTAAAATATGAATGCCAGGATTAGACAGTACAAATAACAGGTCATGTTGGAAAAAGATTAAAGAGAATACAACAAGATGTCTATTGAATCATCAGGCATGCAACTTAATAGTTATGGTTATATAAAAAGAAGCCTTAACTTGTGCAATACCTGTGGGGTGCAGACTCACACCATGTAATCCATGTTCAGGCCATCTACATTTCAAATACCCTCCTAGAATTTCTCAGTTTATAGCTTTCTCAGTATATCGATCCCCCCTCATCAAAATAAATAAATACATAAATAAAAAAAAAATAAGGGAAAGCATTTTGAAAATGGGAACGAAAAATTGCATCCATATGTTTCTTTAAGAAAAATTGCTTCATAAGGATCAGGACTCCTTAGATAGACTCATAGATAATCTCAATACATCAGAAATCTAAATTGATTATTTCTTTGTACTGTTGAGCTATCTATAGGAAAATCAGTATTTTTATTCTGCCTGGCAGATAATTAAGCAGCGCAGCCTAATTTTTTCAAACACAGGGGTATTCAAATTATGCAATTAAATTAGTGGCCTAATTGTCAGAGGTCCTGATTGCCTATAAATTGCACTGAGATTTTCAAAACTGA
>NW_005842096.1:1097958-1135237 GCF_000455745.1 Alligator sinensis | reverse complement strand
CGTCTTACTTGATTATTTAAGATGTTGATGGCCTTTGTCAGATTTACTGGACTTCCCTGGACCTTTCAAAAAGTCATTTTTATTGTCCATTTGTGTTTTGAAAACTTCCCTCTTTTTTCTATGCTCTCTGAGAAACAGCATAACAAGCTGTAATATTTGAGTCTACTACTCAGAAGTCATTCTTTTAAAACATATTTATTGAATAGAATAGCCTAGTTAAGGAGCTTCAGTGATGATATATTTCATATTCCTGCTCCCTCTTGCTGACATCCATGCATGTTCAGTGATCTGGTGCATCCATTTTGCTCTCTGTTTTGCTTGCCCAGAGAACTAAGGAAGTAACAGGACTGGCCACCAGTCATGCAGGACAGTGTTTCTGAATGCATGATGCACTAAGAAGAGACTGTGATTCTGTAAGCCCTTGGAATAATAACTCAGAGACTGAAACACAGCCAAGATGATCCATTTACCTATTATAACATTCAAGCTTTGCTGCCCCTCACCTGTCCCCGAAAATTCTATTTCCATGACTGATCAAAAGGTTAAGAGCTGAGATGGATGCAATGCCTTTCACCATTTCTTAAAAACCAGGATCTGTATTTTGTAGCAACTGCTGCATGGGGTACATACAGTCATTATATGTAAATTGATAGAATTGAGTTTAGTTTGGTAGAAATGGTACGTGTGCAAGAGTTCACAACACTTATACTGCTCTAAAAATGGCGTGCCCAGTTTAAAGTTAAACCTTACCCAATGGGGTCTAATTCACTACTAATAGGGGCTAGAATGGTTTAATGAATGCTTGTACAATTTTCCTATTGGCAGAAGCACCCCCACTGCCCTCCAGGCATCCCAGTGTGCACCATTTCCCCTACCTCCCCCAGAGAGGGACAGTTTATGGTTCAGCCAGACTCCACTGCTCCAGCTGAATTACAGACCAAACCCTTCCTCCTGTTGGCTCCAGGGCTGAGAAAGCAATCCCCTCTCCATAGCAATGGGGCTATTAACCTCTCCCCCACACCCCGATCCTGAGCAGGTAGGGAAAAGCCCTGCTAGTACTCTCCCAGAACTATTAACAACTTGGTAGCACCCAGAAATACCCCATAGGGCTCATCAAATCTTGTGCCTGCAGCCCCATGCCTGGAGGCTGCAACTGTGAAGCTCAAATGCCAAACAGGGGAAAAGTCCCTCCCCACAGCACGTGAGGCCCCTGTGTCTGCAACCCCACATGTGGGACCATGGGTTACTGGCTTGCACTTGACAGTCCTGCACCTGCAGCCCTATGCACAGAGCTGCAGGTATGGGCGAGGAGTGCGGAGCAGGCGATATGCTTTCCCCCTACCAGCAAGGCTTGACAGCCCTGAGCTCTGGTGGCAGCCCTAGGGATTCCTAGAGCCAGAAGGCCAGGATCACTGTGGTCAAAGTTCCCCATCTGTAGCTTGAGCCCCAGTTTTGGCCACAGTCACAGGGGTGAAGTCCCTGCTGTGCCTTGGGCAAAGGGGCTCTTCATGGCCAGAGTCCTGGCTTCAAAAGACAGCAGACCTTGAGGGTCTGCTGACAGTTTGAAAGCTGAAGTTTGGGAGAGAATGGGTGTTGTTAAGAAGGGGCATGGTCCCTTTTGGCCACAACCAGTCAGCCCTGAGGTGTTCCTTTCCATGCAGTCACCTATCTTCAGGCAGACTGCAGAGCCTGCAAAGCATGCTGCAATGGTCCAGAGCTCTGGCTGGATGCCCTCTGCCCTGCAGTCTTGTAGATCTTTGGGTCCAGTCTCCCTGCACTAGGCAGGAAAAGACAACTGGGGTGAAGTGACCCTAGAAATGTGACTGTCCAATCTCCTTTTGAAGATTTCCAGGGTAGGTGACTGCACCACCACTGGAGGGAGTTTATTTCACTGTCTGGGCACCCTGACTGTGAAGGAGTTTTTCCTGGAATTGAGCCTGAAGTGGCCTTCCAGGGTTTGTATCCATTGCTCCTGGTCTTCCCCAGGGGTGCCCTGGTGAACAGCTAGTCACTGAATTCTTGATGTACTCCCCTGATGTAGCAGTAAGCCACTACCAAATCTTCTCTCAGCCTTCTCTTTTGTAAGCTAAAGAGGCCCAGGTCCCTTAGCCTCTCCTTATATGACTTGTCTTGCAAGTCCCTGATCATACTGGTGGCTCTTCACTGGATCCTCTCAAGTTTTTCCATGTCATTGCTGAAGTGTGGTGCCCAACTGGACACAGTACTCCAGCTGCGGTCTCACCAGTGCTGAGTACAGTGGGAGTATCACTTCCTTAGTTTTGTATGAGATGCAACCATTAGTGCATGCCAACATGTTGTTTGCCCTGCTGGCTACAGCATTGCACTGCTGGCTTATGTTCATGTGATGGTCTATCACTTCCCCTGGTCCCTTTCGGTCAGGGTAAAAGTCAAATTTCACAACACTGAGCCCCCAAGACCTGGAATAATTTCCCTCCAGAGGTGGTGCAGGCACCTACTCTGGACTTATTCAAGAAATGCTTGGACGCTTATCTTGCTGGGGTCCTTTGACCCAATCTGCCTTCCTGCCACTGGGACAGGGGGCTGGACTTGATGATCTTTGAGGTCCCTTCTAGCCCTAACATTTATGTATCTATGAATCTATGAAATTGCTGCCACTGAGCATGTAGGTATGTTGCACAAACATACCTGCATGTTGCAGATTGTTTGCCCCCAGATGGAGCGCGTTACACTTCTGAGTGTTGAACTTCATCTGGTTTCAGTCCGCCCAACTCTCCAGCCTGTCCAGGTCTGCCTGTATCTGCAACCTATCTTTTAGCATGACTATGCTCCCCCATAACTTGGTGTCATCCGCAAACTTGGTCAGCAAGCTTTTCAGCTGGCATCCAAATATAGATAAAGATGTTGAAAAGCACCAATCCAAGCATGGACCACTCAGGGACACCACTGGCCACTTCTTGCCAGGATGACACAGATCCTTTCATGAGAATTCTTTGGGTCCTACCGTGTAGCCAGTTTTCCACCAACTGAACTGTTGAGCAGTTAAGCCCAAAATCTTCCAATTTCTCCACAAGGATATTGTGGGATACTAGATCAAAAGACTTTTGCAAGTCTAGGTATATAACGTTGACCTTATCTCCCATGTCCAGGTGGCAAGAGACCTGTTTGTAGAAGGAGATAAGATTGGTAAGACAAGACCTACCTGTGACGAAGGCCTGCTGGCTGTCACTGAGAATCTTACACTCACTGAGTGTATCGCACATAGATTCTTTAATGACTTTTTCCAGGATTTTCCTGGGATGGAGGTTAGGTTGATTGGCCTATAGTTACCCAGGTCCTCCCTCTTCCCCTTCTTGAAGATGGGCACAATGTTGCCCCTCTTCCAATCCTCAGGGATCTCCCCTATGTGCCATGATTTCTGAAAGAGCTTTGCCAGGGGTTCCACAATGACTTCAGCCAGCTCCATCAGCACTCTCGTAGTTTCACAGTTGGTAGAGTCTGAAGGGACCTGAGCAGATCATTAAGTCTGACCCCCTGCCATGGATAGGAAAGAATGCTGGGGTCAAACGACCCCAGCTAGGTGATTATCTAGCCTCCTTTTGAAGACCCCCAGGGTAGGAGCAAGCACCACTTCCCTTGGAAGTTGGTTCCAGATCCTAGCCGCCCTGACTGTGAAGTAGTGCCTCCTGATGTCTAGCCTAAATCTACTCTCAGTCAACTTATGGCCGTTATTCCTTGTTACTCCTGGTAGTGCTCGGGGGAACAGGGACTCTCCCATTGCCTGCTGGTCTCCCTGGCCCAGTTTATAGATGGCTACCAGATCCCCTCTCAGCCTTCTCTTATGGAGGCTGAACAGGTTCAGGTTTTGTAGCCTCTGCTCATAGGGCCTGCCTTGCTGCCCCCTGATCATGCGAGTGGCCCTCCTCTGGACCGTCTCGATGCTGTCCACATCCCTCCTGAAGTGCTGCACCCAGAACGGGACACAGTACTCCAACTGTGGCCTGATCGGTGCCTCATAGAGAGGGAGGATCACCTCCTTGGACCTGCTTGTGATGCATCTGTGGTTGCATGACAACGGGCGGTTAGCCTTCCTGACTGTGTCCCCACATTAGCAGCCCATGTTCATTTTGGAATCAATAATGATACCAAGATCCTTTTCTGGCTCTGTGCTGACCAGAAGGGAGTTCCCCAGCCTGTAGGTATGCTGCTGGTTCTTCCTCCCCAGGTGCAATACCTTGCACTTGTCAGTACTGAATCCCATCCTGTTCTCATCCGCCCACCCTGTAACCTGTCTAGATCTAGCTGCAGCCTGTCCCTCTGCTCCAGTGTGCCCACTTCTCCTCATATCTTAATGTCATCCATGAATTTGAACAAGGTGCTTTTCGCTCCCTTGTCCAAGTTGCTGATGAAGATGTTGAACAGTGCGGGCCCGAGGACCAAGCCCTGGGGGACCCCACTGCCCACATCCCTCCAGGTTGAAAAAGACCCATCCACCACCACTCTGGGTGTGGCCCTCCAGCCAATTTGTGACCCATCTGTGGTATCGATGCCACAGTTGCCTAATTTTTAATGAGGTGAGAGACAGTGTTGAAGGCCTTCCTAAAGTCCAGAAAGACTACATCCACCGTGACACCTGCATCCAAGGATTTTGTGACCTGGTTGTAGAAGGCCACCAGGTTGGTTTGACAGTACCTGCCTTGAATGAACCCATGTTGGTTGCCCCTAAGCATGATCTCCCCTGCTGGTCCCTTGCAGATGTGCTCCTGGATAATTTTCTCAAAGAGCTTCCCAAGGACTGAGGTAAGACTAACGGGCCAGCAGTTTCCTGGGTCCTCCTTCCTCCCTTTTTTGAAAATGGGGACCACATTGGCTCTTTTCCAGTCCTTCGGCACCTCGCCAGAGCACCATGAGTACTTGGGTGAAGTCCATCTGGGCCTGCTGAATTAAAAATGTCTAGCTTTTCTAGTTGGTTTTGCACCAGCTCAGCTATCATTCCCACCATGCCTGCTATGATCCTTATCTCGCTTGTCTTTCCCCTTGGTCCAGTGAAATACTGAAGGAAAGTGGGCATTCAGGAGTTCATTTTTTTCCTAACTGTCCATTACCAGCTGTCCCGAGGTGTTAAGCAGGGGCACCACACTTCCATTTGTTTTCTTTCTGCTTCCCACATACCTAAAAAAGGACTTCTTATTGTCCTTGACTCCCTTGGGTAACTTAAACTCAGTCGTTGCCTTAGCTGTGGACCACTGTTGTATAGTTCTCCTTGAGACTGTCCCTAGATTCCACTGTGTGTATGACTCTTTTTGATTTTTCAAGAGGACCGCAGTGTCCCTATTGAGTCAGTAGGACTTGCCAGCCCTTCTGCTACCTTTCCTCTTCATGGGAACGGTTTTCTTTTGTGCTTTGAGGATCGCATCCTTGAGGAATGGCCACTCTTTGTACACCCCACCTGCCTTTCATCCCTGGTCCCACATCACCTCCCCTACTGGTGTCCTGAGCCTGTTGAAGTCGGCATTTTTGAAGTCCAGGACTTCAATCCTGCTAGTTGATTTGTCAACCCTGTGGCAGACAGTGAACCTGATGAGCTCATGGTCACTGTCGCTCAGGTTACCCTCAATGTTCAAGCCACACACCAGATCATCTCTTTTGGCCAAGACCAAGTCTAGGATAGCGGTACCTCTGGTTGGCCCTTGCACTTCCTGGGTCAGAAAGAGCTCCTTAATTACAGTTAAGAAGCTACATGATTGATGTCAACCTAGCCAAGTATTCCTCCCAATCTATGTCCAGGTAATTGAAGTCACCCATGACAACCAAGTCCCTTGCACGTGTGACCTCTGTCAGTTCTTGAGAGATCTCCAGGTCAAGCTCCTCCCCTTGGTTTGGTGGCCTGTAGTAAATGCCCACAGTTAGGTCTGTCTCACCTTGCCCCCCTGCAGCTTGACCCAGAGGATTTCAAGCTGCTTATCTGTGGAGACAACGTCATCCTCTGGAGAGGTGTACTGCTCCCTCACATAGAGAGCTACCCCCACGCCTTTTGTCCCTGTGTGGCCCTTCTGTGCAGGGTGTAGCCCTCTATGGCTATGCTCCAGTCATGTGAGGAGTCCCACCAGGTCTCCGTGATCCCTAGCAGGTCATATTGCCCACTAGAGAGCAGGAAGGCTAGCTCCTCCTGCTTGTTCCCCATGCTCCTGGCATTGGTATACAGGGAGCTGAGGCCCCCAGTGTTGCAGTGATAGCTAATTAAACCTTTAACAAATAATTTAAAAGCAAAAAAACCTTGTACCACCTATCTAATGATTCACTTTTCAACCAGTGTATTATTGCACAAAACCTGGATTCAAAAAAAGAATTATGCTGTAAGAAGTTACACACTCAGAATCAGGTTTCTCTGACACCATCCGCTGTTGTTCTTGAGAAGCTGGATGAAACAGATCATCTCCCTTCAAGGATTGTGCTAAGAACTTTACCTGTCAGCATTGGAACCCGAGTGCCTTAGACTGGTGAGACCCCAGCTCTCTCTCTCTCTCTCTCTCTCTCTCTTTCTCTTCTTCTCTCTAGGCATAGATTTCTGAACCTGAATTGTATTAGTTAAGCTTGAGCTAAGTTTCCCCAAATACTTAGTGAACCCAGGGTAGTATTGTAATTGTTTTGATTGTTTTCCTTTGCATGTCTATTATTACTAGTACATTTTACATTTCATATACTCAGCAATAAATAACTTTTATAGTCAAACTGGTAGTAACTAGGTATATTTTTCCTTCCCTACTTCTCCTTTCCCACTTGCTCTGCAGCAATGCTTCTTTCACTTAAGCCAAAGATCCCTGTGAAGCCCAGAAATACTGTGGGGTCTGCTTATCAAGAGGCTACCACTACTAGGACAGTTAGGGCAAAAGATTGAGATGCGCTGAGTTTGAAACACATAAGGGGATCAGCTTGTACAGGCTGATTGACTCAGTTTGGCTCAGACGTGCCCTTATGAACTGAATGCTGGTCCATGAGGGTGTCAGCTAGACACCCAGCTGGATTCAGAGGTATTCTGTTTATCTGTGTGCTTCTGTCTGACTGCATTTTATTGTTACCTTAATGAACTGATTCCTGGCATATGAGGATGTTAGTCTGCCCATGCTGATCAACCCAGCCGGGTCAGGCGTGTCACGTTAATCCATTTGTGTTTGTGTGTATGACTGATTTGGTGACTGGAGGAACCCAGCCCCATTGAAACCGAGTCCTGCAAGATAGCTCCATTGGGGGTGAAGACTTGCAGAAGCGGGGTATACAGCTCCGTATAGAAACACAAGTAGCACAAGCAGCACATTGATAGAAGTACAAAGACCCTAGGAATGTATGCCTAATAAATGAGCGTAGTCCAAAGTGTTGGGCAAATCTGGTAACATCCCATTCTGACCAGCCCAGTAGGGAATTGATAACAGTGTTTATCACCCCTAACTCAGAGGAACATTACCAGCTACCTGTTGATTCTGCTTTTGTCTCATCTGCCACAGCACAAGACCATAGACAGCTTGTGGTCAGCTAACTAATGCTGAGAGGTGTCTATTTAAGGCAGAGGGGATGGCGGAAACCCTGATTAGCAGGAAGTGGTGAGGGGAAAGAGGGCAGGGGGAAGCCAGGCAGATGCCTGAAGTCTCTCCCAAGCTCCAGTCAGGGAGCAGAAGGGATTGGCCAGCACTGCTGTGGAGCAGAGAGCCCCATCCAGCCCAGAGAGCATGCTGGGATGCTGGGGGAGTCTGGTTTAACTTAAACCAGCCAGGGGTCTGGGACAGACGTTGCATAAACCGGTTTGCTCCAAATCAGTTAAGTCTGATACTATATTCAACCAGGTTGATCTCAAACCAGTTTCAGCCACTTTCAGACTGGTTTATGTGCACTGAACATCTGTCCGTTACAGGTTTAAACCAGTTTCTGATTACTTAAACTGGTTTCTGTGTAATGTCTGTCCTTAGCCATGGAGGCAGTTACATTGCTTCCTGAAACCACATCCAGAAAACGCATAGATTGAGGCAAACAAGAGCCATGGAAAATTACAGCCTGAACAGCTGAAGTTTGTTCAGTCATATACAACAGAAGATAGAGTCTGATAATGGCAATCTTAACAACAGGCATTGTTATCAATTCTGCCTGTAATGCATATACAGGCTTCTGAGACAAATTGACTATTGGTGTACAAGGGTCAGTTGCACTTACTGTGATCATGGTGAATTTGACTCTGTGTTCTGTTAGTTCCTCATCTTGCAAGCTGCTTGGCTCAGGCAGACACACATAAGATCATAGGAAACAGGGCTGGAAGAGACCTCATGAGTCCATCTAATCCAGCCCCCTGCTGAAGACAGGATCATCTCTGATTAAACCATCCCAGCTAAGTGTCTGTTTTACTTGTTCTTGAAAGCTTCCTGGGATGAAGTTTCCATAACCTCTCGAGGTAGCCTGTTCCAATGCTTGTACAGGCTTTGTTGCTTTATGGCAATGCAGAATCCAAGAGTTCTACAAAGGCTTGTCTGTAAGGAGTGCCTTATTGGATAGAGTGATTTTTTTAGAGCAGCTTACTGATTTCATTAATGTTCGTACATAAAATCTAAAAAAACCCAGAAACAACTAGCGTAGAATAAATTTAGCCAAAAGCAAGCTTTTCCCAAACAGTCATTTAGTATTCCCCAGGACAGGTCTTTCTGAACTACCTGTGAAATAACAAGTCTGACGGTCATATATCCTGGTTACATGGGCATTTGAAGTGCTACCTTGCATACTTGCTAAAGTTGAAGCAGATTTTATTTATTAAGATTTACAGACTGAGCCACTAAATGTTATTAAAAAAATTAAAAATGAACTGTATTGAATAAAACATGTTAAAGTCATAAATAAGATGTAGAAGAAAAATAACTCAAAGCAATCCACAATCAACAAAAAGCAAAACCAAATAAACACACCCTGTATAACAACTGCAAAGCTGGAAAATCTTGCTCTGTAGGGCTTCCTAATGGAGTATTTTCTCTTGATAGGTGTCTTGCAGTGAGAAAAACCTACTGCTATTTCTTGCATGTTGAAATTCCCTGAGCAGACACAACAGGAGCATTCTTGCTGATTGCGGTTACATGACAGGGTAAAAGTAAAGCTGCTCAGGAATATTCAAGTGACCTGGAATGTACCGGTTCTAATTAAATTAATCAGAAAAGGTTTCTCAGATCCAGGGCAGACTTTCTGGTAAGATGAAAAAGACAGGACCCATACTACACACAGCACCCATTCTGGACCAGCTGGAGCAAGTGCTGCAAGCAGCGCAGGTCCTAGACCAACTGGGGTGGGTGACACATGCTGCTCACATCCTGGGCCTGGTGCATAGGGCTGGTCCAACGTGCACCATACGTGGTGTGTGGGTCAACTCAAGATTCAGGGGCAGCACATGGGCTGTATTTTTGATGCCCCTGCTGTAAAAGTAAGACAAGACCAGCTATAGTTTAAAATTCCATAATGCCTTCTATTATTACAGATCCTGGAAATGACTACAAAACACTTTGCCTTATTGGATAACAATGGATCTTCAGAGCTTATTTTAAGACTAGAAGGGACCATTTAGGCCAACCTCTTATATCAGAGGCTCCCAACCACTGGGCTGTGGCCTGGTATTGGGCTGCGGCAGGTTGACTGTGGGCGCATGGTACAAGACCCCTGCTCAGAGTCCCGTCTCTCTGCCCGGGCGAGCGGCTTCCAGGGTCACAGCTGAGCTCCTGAGGTTAAAGCTGGGAGGTAGGGGACACCCAGGAGGAAGGCAACCAGCTCTGAATGCTCTGTCCTGCTCCTGCTGGGCCGCAGTAAAAAAGAGGTTGGGAACCACTGTCATATATAACATAGAACTGGGGTAGCCAACCTGCGGTACAGGTGCCACAAGTGACATGGGCTGCCTATGTGTGTGTAGCATGTAGCAGATTGGTGAGAGGACAGGCAGCAAAGTGGCAGATACAGCAGGGAGCAGAAAGCAGAGCAGCAAATGAAGCAGGGGAAAGGGATTGGAGTGGCACTCAGGGAGGACGTAGGGCTCATTTGTGGCATGCCTGCCGAAAAGGTTCCTCCCCGCACTTCCTTCCTCTTTCACCCCCGATATATGCCATGAACTTTTTCCTAGTAATTCTTTTTTCTCTCCACTCCTCACTAGTAATGTGTCACTACACATGGACTAACCCCCTGTTCATAAATAACATTACACAAAGTTAGTAGGTTTGGGCACTGGTGTTTTCCCCTTCAGTACTTTTAACACAGTGTGTACATGCTTAGATCACCCCCTTTCTTTCAGCCGGATTGAAGCCATTTTTGATTGTTTAGACTGTGTGATGTGTACAGCAAACGAGAGGTGACTTCTTATCTACAAGAAAAAGCTGTCTGATAAATCGCAAAGATGAATAATTTATATGGCGGTAGCAGAGAAAACAGCATTTCACACTTTTTCATGTAAAATGTCACATGAATTCTAAATGGACCAAACAATTTGTAAGAGTCTTGAGACCTAAATATGCTGCCAGAATTGGGGGGAAGAGGAAGGAGGAGGAATCTTAATATTATTTTAATCATGGTTTTGTTCAAGAAAAGGTATTTTGATCCTACTATTCTTTTTTCCTATTGATTAAAATACAGAAACAAATTACAAGCACTGAAATCAATGCAAAAAAATAATTATAAAAAGGACACAAACAACATCGATACTGGAAACAGGGATGTTTTTTCCATTCAATTTCAGTCTGTTTTACAGACTGCTGTAAAGCTAAATTTTTCATTCCCTATTCAGACATTAACACTCTTAGTTACACAGAAATAAGACTATTACTGTTATTATTGCTTATTACTACTATGTACACCACCCTCATTTTATTTGCACCTAAAATGTGAAGAAAATAGCCACATTGTTCTGGGTGTAGAAGAAAGCATGCTCTATCAAATGGAATTAAATCAGAGCATAGGAAGTGACAAAAAATGGACATGGGAAACAACATACACTAGCACAGGAAACTCATGCAAATATGTCAGAGATACTGGGGACATAAAGGCCAGCCCATTGGGAAAGAAAAGACTTAATCCAAGGTATAACAGCAGACCTACCTGCTTAATTCTACAGAAGGTGAAGAGAATATCCGTCTATTTTTTTTCTGCAGTACTCCCTCCAACACCTCTCATCTGAAGGCTACAAAGCCATTCAAGGCATATCTATGTGACACCATGCGGGGCTGTGTGGAGATACTTGACTTAGCTGAGGCACTGCAGGAGAACAGTTTCATTAAGGTGGTGCACAGATCACAGGGTAACTTATAAAAACACACAGCGTTACGCTGTCAGACCCAGTTAAAAGAATGGCCTTGCTAGTACTTCAAGAGGTTCCTCGTTATCAGGTTTAGTTTCTTAAATGAGTTTACCCCACGCCTTACAGCACTATGCTAATTACACATGGTAAGGTACAGGAGGCGGCATGCCCTGGCACTCTTTTGCTATTTCATTGACACACAGCATAACACCCATCTTTGTGGTGGTGCCTCCCATAACTCATGGCATTGCACAGATCATGCCTACCACGTTGTAGCTCTCTTGGACATGTGTCCTTGTGTATGTCCTTGTAAATGTCTATGCCATGCTCTACTTGTTTGGATGTATTATCTGTCACATTCAGCAATCAGATTACCTTTCTACTTTGGAAGCATTTCTTTTCCATAGCGTGTCCAGACTAATAACCACTTTTCTAGGTATGTAAAATCTCCTATTGAACAGTTGAGTAAACTAACGAGATTTTCCAGAGCGTGTGTCTGTTTCTTCCTCTGCATATAGCATTGCTTTCTGCAGATGTGATATTTTTAAAGACATTTTTTCACTACGGTACCCAAGTTCAGACTCCAAATCTAATTTTAAATCCCTTACACAGGGACATCTCCCTATACGTTGAGAGATTAAAGACAGTGGAAATAGGCCGAAAGAGCTAGGCCAGCCATTTGCCTCCATGACACTCAGAAGCAGAAATTTGTGCAAGATGCCTTTGCAAGTATTTGGCCTTTGATTAACATGTTGTGTTAACGTGTAATGTGTTGTAGATTGTAGGATTCAGCAAATAGTACATAGTAAGGGAGGAACCTTTTTAAGTTGTAGTCATATCAGATAAAATGTGGATGCTGATCTTCAGTATCTAAACCTTTTGAGCGTGGATGTTTGGGCTAGAACAGATTTCTCTAGTTCTTAAGCAACAGATGCATATGTAATTAAATGGATTTGGGGAAAAATGCTATAAAATTCACATCTAAGAACAATTTAAAATTATAGTTAGCTCTTCTTTTATAAGAATCAATTCACTTATCTCAATACAATTTTCTGGAAGAAATGAAAGAACTTTTAGAAAAGTACAAAGATTAAATGAATAAGGAAAAGGGCTACTCTCTCGTCAGTAGAGGGAGCTGTTAGACAGTATTAGAGAGCTAAACAGCTTTGTAGACAAAGAAGCATGTACATTGTGTCAGCAGCTAACAGAACACCAAGGATAATGATAAAGTCATCTTCAAAACTTGAGGAAAAGTAAGATTAGATTTTGCATTTTATTTAAAAAAAATATAAATACCTTTTTCACAAGACAATGTTACAGGAATAACAATAATTATAAATTCAGATGCATAAACATAATTTGTTCAAATAATTTTCCACTGAAGGCAAGAGAGAACACCAATAGCATCTGTTTGTTGTTGCATACAACAAATCCATTGTATTCAATGAAGCTGTATGCTCATGTGAATCAAGATATTATCTCAAGTTTACTACAATTAAGTGAAATTAATTAAGCTATGATGGCAAAGTGAATTAAATCAAAATATGAAATATAAGGTCTGCAGTAGGCATTACTGTCCATAATTTCAGATGGACTGTTTCTGCAACTTCAATTACTTGAAAACCATTATCTGAGGGCAGAGTGAAAATTTGGCCCAGTTTACCAAGCATTTTAGGCCCTCAGATAATAGGATAATAGGATTCCTAATTTTAGTCAACTTTAATTAAAAAAAAATGAAATACAAATATTCAGATCAATTTTTTAAAATGGAGGTGACTAAAATTAGGAATAAACGTTATGTTGAATTAACTGCAGTTAAAAACCTAAGTGACACAAAACAAAGCCACTTTAACAGTAGAAAAAGAAAATATATCTATAATATAAGAACTCATTACTATTACATTTTAACAAGCTAATAAGTGACAGAAAGTCATGAATGTGTTCTGTTTGTCGTGCCCCTCCCTATCTTTTCTTTATATATCAGACCTGACATCACAGAGTGGACCAAAGTTTTAGGTGATATCATGCTCCTCAGAATTAGCCTGAGATCTATACATTCAGTCAGGGAATAGGTTTTGTCCAAGTTGGGGTTGTGGGATACGTTCAACTAAATCCTCTCTAATGGGCAAATTAGAAATGCCAGATGGCTCTCTCTCTGTACACCTCATCAGGATAATTAAAGATTTGTCTAAGTGTTAAAAATAAACACTGATGTTGTTATCAACATTTTCAGTAAATTTTTACTCTTTTTTATGCGAATATGCATTCTAATCAAAATAGACTGAACTTGTGTGCAAACACAAATATATCAGATTATTGCAAAATAATATAGCTTTATCCAGCTTTTGCACAAGGCAATAAAAATTATCATTGACTTGGATTTCAGAATCACATGCCTTAAAAATAATCAAGATTTTTAGTAAGGATAAAAACTTATTTTTTCAAGGAGTAATCCAACTTAAGGTAGGATAGTCTTTTTCCTGTGAGTTAATTATTCCATAATTGCTCACTGCAAGGTTTTTTGCATTTTTCTCTGTACTATCCGTAACTGCCAGAGAGGATAATAGTCCAGTATAGTATGACAATTACTAAACACTTACATCTAATTTTAAATAATGTTCCTCTGGGGTACACTAGAATATTATATTCTATCACTTCAAGGTAGGTTATCATCTTAATCTACCTTGCCAGATAAGAAGTGTTGGTTGCTTTCTGAGAAACAGTTCTTAATGCACAGACAAAGATACTATCATCAGCATAATACTGAGCCAATGTTTCTTCTCAGATGAAGGAGAATGCAGCTGAATGCATATGTTCGTATGTGTTGAACATCAATATCCAAATTCTCACTTCAGTAGGAGCCTTGTCTGAAGTCAGTGGGAGTTGAATGCATACATCAAGGGAATGTTTTAACCTCAAATTCCATTCAAATGTCTGACCGTACTGTGATGAAAGCCATGATTGAAGCAGTCACAGCTTATAGAATTGATTAGTCTATCATATCTTTGCTACACACAATGGGGCTTACATCATAAAGATGTTTCAAACGGGTTGCTTCCCTACTTGACACACAATGCATGACTTGTTTAATTCACATAATGAGCCTTGTTGTGGGCACATTTGAAAAGCCTTTGACAATTTCCATGAAACTGCTACAAAGCTTAATTTTTTTTCTCAGCCATAGGAAGGAATGGTATTTGCAGCATCTGAAAGGAAGTGACCCTGCCATAAAGGCCACAATTCCACCTGCATAGGACAAAGGAGTTGTTGTGGTAGCTGCTTACCATCGAACCAATTATAAAAGACAATTCACATGAAGGCGGTTGATATCTTGAAGACATAATATGCATCTTTAGATAAGGCTAAGGAAGTCACATTACATCCTGCCCTCAGATATGACTTCTAGGCTCCTGCTCTTTTAAAGAACCAGTTCTAAATGCATCCTAGTTCCTCTGCACTTCACATAGTCATTTAAATTGGCGCCAAGTGAGTACCCAAGTGATATAAAATAGTAGCTTCCTGAGTTAGTAGCTTTAACATCCATTTTTATTGTGGCTTAAGTGGACCGCACAAGGTGCAGGGTGATGCTCCACTGTCTTCTGGTTTTTATAATCATCCATGCAATTGATTTGGATCGCTTCATTGACCTTGTGTTTCCCTCCTCCTCTCCCTGCTGAGCACCATACTCTTTGCTGTTCCTAAATGCAATTTTGCCACTCTTGGCATCACAGTCTGACCCACTATAGTCTCTGGAGCCACCTGGAACAGACTTTCTGTGTCTGTCCACTTTGCTGATCCTCCATCTCTGTTCAAAACCTCTCTCTTTTTTTCCCTTTGCCTGTCCTCCTTCATTTTTCCCCTCTCCTGCTGCTGCTATTTATTATTTAAATCTGTGAAGCTCTCTGGATTGAAGCTGGCCTGAAAGATAACTAAATAAAAAGGGCATTCTATTAATGGCAACATTGACTATTTGGGATAAGGGATCCCTTGTTTAAAAAATAAATATATAATGGCAAGTTGTAAAGAGATAAAAGGAACTGAACATCACCTGTTTCCACAATCTCATTTCAAAGATACTTTTTGAGGGGCAAGTGTAGAAGTACATCCAAAAGTATTAAAGTACAACTCTTTTGAACAATTTTCAGCCTTATGTCTTTGTCATCCTGAAAAATTGGGCTTGATTCAGTACTTCTCATACTCATTCCCAAGTCCTATTTTTGTCCTAAGTCCTTAGTTGTTCAAACAGCAAGTCCACCACTAGTAAGTTATCCATATATTTTACAATAGGTCATTAAGCAAGGTAACTCTATTGGCCATACATAGTTCCTTCTGTACAGTGTATGGAGATATTCAGATTTGTGCTTCTCTACCCCGCTTCACTTTTTTGGTTTGTGTTGTTATATTTTACAGGTTTTCTATAGTGACACTAGTGAAAGGACTGAACCTTACACTAGAAAATGGTCAGCTTTAAGGAGATCCATAAGTTTTGCAGGACTGATTTTTTTCCGTAGTATTGGTTTGGCTTGTGGTAATGGTATTTTGTAGCATCACAGGAATGAAAGGGACCTCAAGTGTCATCTGGTCTACCTCGTCCTACTTGAATGCAGAAATAGTATGCTGAAATCTTCCTTGCCAAGGCTTACCCAGTCTCCACTTGAAAACCTACAGTGAAGTAAAATCCAGTTTCCCTGGGCAGTCTATTCAATGGCCTTACTGTTCTAACAATAGGGAAGCTTTTTTTACCTGATATCTAATCTAAATCTACTTTGCTGCACGTTAAAGCCATTGCAATTTAAAGCCACTGCACACACAACCTTCACCCCTCATGGCAGACAATTCCATTCACCACTGGTGCAGAGTTAATTATTGTGGTTCAGGCAGACAAGGTTCCTAAACCCCTGTTAGTATGGTTCAAGAGCATAAGACAACTTATGTATCTTGGGGCCAAGTTATTAATGCAACATTTTCAAAAGGAGGTGGCTAAAGTTAGATTCTTAAATCCTTCTTTAGAATTGCAAATAAGTGCTATTCCAAGAGTACCAGGCAACCAGAAGTTCCTTTTAAGCACAATAATTTAATATCCTATCTTTTAATAAAAACTTGGCCTGTAGACCAACATCAAGTAGAGTTGTGTGAAATATGGAGCATATCCACACTGCAGGCTGCCCTACAGAATAGAGAATCCCAACCTAATTTTAACTAGTTGGCACAGGTGAAAGCAGTCTGCTTTGGGAGAATTTACCTTGCTTCTTGGCAATCTGCGGTGCCCAGGGTCCCAAAATGGCTCAGGGTCCATTGGTAACAGTTGTTGCTCTTCCCTGCATGTACAAAGCAAAACGTGCATGCTTTCACAGTTGGTGCTCACTCAGTTTCATAGGTGCTATGGTCTACAGTGGAATAGGAAAGAAGATTTTTCTGTCCCACAAACCTTTGTGGTTTCAATAAATTTTCCTTTGCAGAACAAAATTCAGACATCTGAAGTTTTCCATGGAAAATGAGAGCGATACCCATTATGGAACAGCCAGTATCCTAACAATTAGGGGACTTGTCCAGGAAGTGAGAGAGTGAGATTCAAGCTACTGCACTGCCTGATTCAGACAAAGGATTTGAATCTTCACCACTGACATCCTAGGTAGGATAGCTGGTACCTTGCAGGTATTCTGGTATGGATTAGCAGGTTCTTTCCCTCATGAGAAATTCCATCCTGAGCCTGAGAATTTTTTCCCTCAAAGCTCATATGTTCCTGTAAAAGGTTTCAGCTAGCACGACTGGCATTTTTTCATGAGATGCTGTTTTGTCAAAGAAGTCCCCAACTAACTCTATACTGGATAGTAGTATTTGTCCTTTCTCTGACAGTAGAAAGTGCCAGAACTACTGTAAGTAAAGAACTTCTCATATGGGATTAAATGTTCTACTTGCCTGGAATTAAGAAAACATTGGAAATCTCATATGATAAAACCTGCTGGCCTGAGATTTCAATCCAGTTACATACACTAAAGAGATTTTAGATAGTTTAGATAGGCATCCTGACTTTAGAATGCTTATAAAAACCAAACAATTACTGAACTTTCTGTGGTTTGCCCAGCAGTTTTCAGGATCTGAATATATTTTAGAAAGTGCCAATGAAGGTACGCTGAAAGTGGTTGAAGTTGTGAAGTCCTTAGTTAATAATCATAAAATCTGCTGATACAGAATGAAGCTTCAGTGTGCAAATATTTTTCAAAGAGCAATGTCTGTCAGAAGAGTTCACTTGGAGTGCTATGCCTGATTACAGTGCAGAGAGGAACGATCTGGGGTAATGGATTTTGATTCCATGGGGCAGCGATTCGCAACCAGGGTGCTATGGCACCCTGGGATGCCTTGAGATCCTGTCAAGGGCACCATGGGGTGCCATACATGTTAGCACTGTTAGGTGTGCAAACATGATTTACAAGATAAACCTGGTATTTTCAAATAGAAATCTATCGTGTTGAAAACATTCAGACCTGTTACGGTTTGAGTTATTTGCAACAGAAGAAGTCCTCTATTATTTTCTATGGTATAAAAAAAAAGAGGGAAAACTAAGAGGGGTGCCTTGACTCTAAAAAGGTTGAGAACTACTGACATAGGGTTTCTGTTTAGTGAAATCCCCAAATATTCTTGTTTTCTCTTTTTCACAAAGAACTGTTATTAGAGGTATAAAAACATATAGGTTGTGTCCAGACACGGATGGATGTTTAGTTCTCTGGGGACAGGTAGTGGCGGTGTACCTTGTGCTACCGCTAGTTGTCCCTGGGGAATGCCTGTGCCATGTGCTCTCTGGCATGTGGCAAATTACCCAGGGTGGCATAGGGAAGGCTGGGGCCAGCACTGGGCTGGCCTCAGCAACCTTACCTGGGGTCCTAGAGGCCTCCTGGGGCTGTCACAGTGGCGATCCTGCTGCACAGAGCCTGGCCGACACCAGAGTGCAGCTCTAGGCGGCTAGGCTCCGGCTTTGGGTGGTGCCTGCTGCTGCTGCATACACAGCTCTGCTTTTTTTGCAGGTTTTTTTTTACCCCTGGGTATCCCTGGGTACCCTCTGCACTGCAGAACAACGGAATGTGCAGTATATGGCACCACGAACGTGTCTTGGTGCCACATACTGCATGGCTGCACTCATCTGGACATGGCCACACTGATCATATGACTCATTTACTTAAAATAATCTATCACAGGCTATTTCTACAATTATGATAGGTAGGTATATAATTTAATGCCAAAGGGCCCAGTACTTCAAATGCTTCCTACATACAACACCCACAGAAGTCAATGAGAATTGTGCACATTGAATGGCTGCAGGTTTGGAACCAGAATACAATATGCCACAAAACATAGGAGGGCTCAATTTATACAAGAGTAAGCTATAAGACACACAATGTGCAAAGCTCTCAAAGTTACCTAACTTCAGTTTTGAGCATACAGAAATCAGACTATTCTTAACTATTCCTAGAAAGATGCAATTGTTTGCATGGATATTTGTAAGACCTGCCCCTGTCATTCTAGTCTTGGTTCATTTACAAACAACAAAAATTATTTGCATGGTGACAAGTATCATGTTCAAACACTGGAGTTCTGCTACTTAAAAAGAGCAGATGCCCGCTTATGCATGCATTTTTTTCAATTCATATTTGCATACCATTTGGGCCATTATCACAATTGTAAGCATAAATCTAATATTTTCTCATAAAACTGGCTAGACACTTAAATAGCCAGTGGTAGACAAGTACCTGATTTGCACTTTTAATTATAGTTGAAGTGCATGCAAATTTAGGCTCAGAAAAGCATATGCAAATTGCAAAGGCACTTCATGCTTTTTTATTTTTAAAGAAGCAGATCCAAATCTACGGTTCTAACACAGATGCTCAAAAGTAACTTTTTAAAGTTGCACCTTAAATAGCACATGACTCAGTTAAACACAAAAGCAAAAGAATCTACACAAATGGGATCAGCTACAGAAAATAAGAAGTACGTTTAGTCTTTTCATGCATTATTAAAGAGGAATGAACTAAACAGGATTTGTATTATAGAGAGATTTGATAATTGGTTTGAGAAAGAACAGAAATGACATCAGATTATATTAAATGTAGCTTGCCACTGTCAGACATGGACACACGACTGATGTCACAATAGGCAACAGTCTTACAACAGGATACAAAAATGTTAATAAAATAGACTCTCATTTATTCTAGACTGTTAATTAGAATGATCATATTGGACACTTAGGGTCAAATCTCTAAGTACCCTGAGTGTACATGCAAGGCCCAGGCACAGCCAGAACAAACAGTTAGAAAAATGTTTCTACCATGCAGGGAGGATAGTTTGTGGAGGAGAAAGGCAAATAAAATTGAAGGCCCGGAAAATGGAATTAAAATGGATCTCTGCATAGAATAAGCAGGATGAAGGCACAGAGGCATGGTCATGTGGTCAATGAACTGGTAAAGTATAATAAAATATACATATTTGAATGCTAACAATATACAGTGATCACACTGAAGATGATGTTACCGTAGTTAAAGTATATCATACTTATTATTTATTGTATTATGTCTCTCTTAAAGAGAATATACCAGTATTCTTCCTCAAGTCTCAGGGGTCTCTAAGTGCTTTTCTACACATGCTCTGTGGATTGCAGGGGGGGGGAGGTGCTTTAATTAGAATGGCTCTGAGAGTTTCCTTAATTAATGCGCCTGCAGTGTGTCATGTACCGGTGCCCCTGCACTTCAACGAGCTTTAGTTAAATTGCCCCCACCATCATTTTGAAGCACAGGGATGCTGATGCATGAGACGCGGAGACTGGCTGGAGCGCAGTAATTAGCATGCTCCAGTGGGCTCAATCAAGTTGGAGCAGCCTCCCCACACATATACAAGCACTCTTAGGTCTCTGAGACCTAAGAAAAGGTACTGTGGTAGCCAAAAGCTTGTCTATGTCTATGCCACCTATACAGTTGGTCCAATAAAAAGTATCCCAACAAAAATCTTTGCCTCTTGCATTTTTTTGTGGACCAACACTGCTACTATATCACCTCAGAGTTACCATCAGATAAATTAAGTTATACAGCACACATTTTCTTTAAAAATCCACTTGCATGTCTCTTTCTTCCATATGTACAGCAGACAAGATACCCTTTTAGCTAACTTTTGTATACTTCTGCACTTCTGCAAATCTTCAAACTCTCTATTTGCCTTTTTATTCACTCTTGCCATTTGGTCTTTGTGGTTCTTATGTCTTGTCCTTATTTTTTAGGCTCTAACTACCTCTGGTCTGGTTTCTTTTAGAGCCCCAGAATCAATTACTCCATGCCTGTCACAAGGAAGCTCTGGAACTTGCTAGGTTTCAGGAAATAAGCTAGTCTAGTGGGGATGACAAAACCCACACAGATGGCAATGAAACAGGTTCAGAAAGAATTTTAATTTCAAATTTCTCCTAGCATAGATTATGAGGTGAACAGACATCTACTGGAAAATGGACTAAGTTCATATCCTCAGTTCACATAAATCAATGAATACCTATGAGCTGGTAACATTTATCAACCACTTCTACTACTATCCAGACTGGATTTGAAAGTGCATAATAAAATGTTTTATGCTTTGTTTCCAATTTCCTAAGCCATCCAATACCTCATTAGCAACACTTACAGTGACTACATGAAAGAATCATTGAAAAGAAAGTGAATTCAATCCTAATTACAAATTAGTGTTAATTATTTTTCAAAATGCTATGATTTAGGGATAAGTCCCACTTCCACAAGCAACTCATTTCCATCGATTTTCTGTGAGATGTCAAATGAGGTGCTTTTTGAACAAGTTTTTACCCTGATCCATTTTCAGTCTAATAAACTGATTGAAGTTTGCCCCTGTCTCTCTAAAGATGAAGCCATTATTTAAATATGCAGTTCTATTCTATTTTTACTGATATTAGATTGGATATCTAATATATTCAGTACAGTTTAAAAAAAAACAAGCAACAAAAAGTCTTAGACCTTTGATGGCAACAAAACTTTTCAGTCTAATTAGAGAACTCCAGATTTGATATCAAGAATGAAACAGAATAAAACCAGAAATTTGTTTTTTCTTTATCACAGTGATATAATTTACCAGCATGAATATCAAATTTAAAAAAGGCAAAGGGTTCACAGAGTAAGCAGGCCAGGATAAAGGAGATGGCTATCTACATTATAGATACAATGTTACAGACAACTCAGATTTAGGTGGTAATTGTAACCTTCAACACCATCCATCTGCTGCAGTATAAATTAGAAACTATCAGCCAAGGGAGTCAGTGATCCACACTTTTAGCTGATAAGATCATTTAGACACCTTTAGATCTAAGTGTTTCTTGTGCAACATCCACAGTTCTGTCTAATTAGTTGGTCCCTATGGAAAGAAAATTCATAGGGTTGATAGATGCTGCTCTTTTCCTATATCTTCTGCTGCACTATGACAGCTCATTACAGACTGGTGGAATTGGGACACTGCAGTAAGTGAGCATGGAGGAAAGATCAGTGTAACTAGGTGGAAAAAGTGGCACACACAAGCATTATCTATTTTGCACATATATAGAATAAACATGGCAACACTGTCAAAACTGGTTAATGATTGTAGTGCTACTGTTTTAGGATCTCCTACCTGAGATCCCCTATGAGAGCTAAACATTGTGATGGGCAAGTACTCAGCACTTGATTTTAATGGTATCACAAGCTGGACATTGCTACTTGCTGCAGAGACTCCTAATTTCTGCATCTCTGTCCTTCTAGACATGCTTCCAAAGTCAGTTTGGATAAATGACTAAATTCTGCAAGAGTGTTGCTCATGGAACTATGTGGTTTGCACCAACTAAGGACCTGGCCCTGACTGTCTCCTAAAGGGTAGGTTCACACAGTACAATGTAGAGTGAATGTCATTTGGGGTAAATCTACATAGCACAAATGTTGTGCCATGTAGAGATACCCAAGCCAGCTTAGGAACTGGAAGCAGTACAAGTGCATTGCATGATGTTTTACCTTTTCTAATTAGCCGTGCTGAGAAGAAGGTTGTATAGTCCAAGATGAACGGTATTCTATCACAGCTTCAGGTACATCTGACACATAAGATAGCTTAGTTGTCTCTGTACAGCTTTGTCTATGGGGACATATTCAAGGTGCTATGATGGGTGATCACTTGGCAACAAGTAAGATTGTCTTCCAAGGTCTTAATGTGAGTCTGCAGGTGGCTCCATAGCCCAATTCTAGATCCACATGTCTTGTTGCAGTGAGGACAGGTGTTTCCAGGAGGGATGGGCACTGTGTTGCTGCATTGGATGTTCTGATCTTCTTTTCATCTGTTCCTCTTTTCCTTTTCTGCCTGTCGATGACCTGTTTCAAAGTGTTGAGGTTGCTCCCAAAACCCTTTTCTCCATTTTCGTTGGTCTTGAGCAAGGGTCTCCCAAGTGTTGATGTCTATGTTACACCTCTTCATGTTTGCCTTCAAGGTGTCTTTGAAGCACTTTCTTTGCTCTCCACTACTTTGCTGACCTTATTTCAGCTGTGAGAAAAAGATTCTCACTGGAAGGTGGGAGTCAGGCATGCAAACAACATGACCTGTCCAGCAAAGTTGGTTTTGGATGATCATGGCCTCAATGCTGTTGGAATTTGCTTCGGCCAAGATGCCGATGTTTGTGCATCTATCCTGCTAGGTAATCCAAAGGATCTTGCAAAGGCACCATTGGTGGTACTTTTTCAAGCTCCTGAGATGTCTTCTGTATGTGGTCCAAGTTTCTGAGCCATACAGCAGAGTTGGAATGACAATGGCTTGATAAACCAAGAGCTTCGTTTCAGCAAGGATGTCATGATTTAAGAAGATTTTCTTACTCAGATGTCCAAAGGCTGTGCTTGCACATTTCAAGCGGTGTATTTTCACGTCAATGTCTGCCTTTGATGAAAGATGGCTTCCAAGATAGGCAAAGTGATCCATGTTCTCCAGCAACTCTCCGTTGATTTGAAGGGAGTGGGGAGGTGGGTTGTTTCTCCATTTGCAGCAGGTTGGTAAAGGACTTACTTTTTCGTGATGTTTAGAGTTAAGCCAATACTCTCATAGACTTCTGAGAATAAATTAAGAATGGTTCGGAGGTTTGTTTCAGATTGAGCAATGACTTCATTGTCATCTGCATACTGGAGCTCCATTATGGATGATGGCATGGTCTTGGTTTCGACTTGAATCTGTTGAGGTTGAAGAGTCTTCCGTCCATCCTATACACAATTTCAATTCCAGGTGGGAGCTTTCTGTCGACGAGGTGCATTATGGTGGAGATGAAGATGGAAAACAAATTTGGAGTGATGATGCACCCTTGCTTCACTTCAGTTTTCACCTCAAAGTGTTCTGTTTGATTCCCGTTGCTGAGAACCCTTGCTGACATGTCATGGAGAAGTTTCAGAACATTGATGAACTTGTTTGGTCAGCCAATATTGGACAGGATTTTCCCTAGGGCTTCATGGTTTACAGAATCAAAGGCTTTAGTGAGGTTGATGAAGGCCAAATAGAGAGGTTGATTTTGCTCATGAAGCTTCTCTTGGATTTGACGTGCTGTAAAGATCATATCCACAGTTCCTCAAGATGGTCTGAAGCTGCTTTGAGATTCTGGAATAATTTCTTCTTCAAGTTGGAGAAGGCAGTTAGCAAGGATATGGGTGATGACTTTCCCAGCAGTAGAGAACAATGAGATATCTTGGTAGTTTCTGCAATCAGCTCTGTCCTCCTCCTTGAAGATGGTAACAATCAAGGAACACTTTAGTTTACTGGGATTTCTTCTTTGTTCCAGATTTTAAGGATGAGGACATGAAACTGACACGCAAGTTATTCTCCTCCTCCTTTGAAAATCTCTGAAGATATTCCATCAATACCAGCTGACTTGTTATTCTTCATTTTCCCGATGGCACTCCCAACCTCTGCCAGGGTAGTTGGCAAACTGAGGTCTCCTCTGATTGCTTTTTGTGGAAAGTTGTTGATCTATCTTTATCAACAGTTGAGTCACGATTCAGAAGGTTCTAGAAATGTTCTTTCCAGTGAGAATTGATGGATTTTCTGTCTTTCAGGAGTATTGTTCCATCCTTTGATCTTAGAGGATTAAGGCCTTGAGTGCCAGGGCCATAAACAGCTTTGGCAGCACTGAAGAAGCCACAAGTGTCATGGATGTCAGCAAAATGTTGAGTTTCTTTTGATTTCTAAATCCACCACTCATTTTTCAGTTCTCATGATCTCCACTGCACCTCTGATTTTGCTTGTTGGTGTGCATTTTTCTTGATGGCAGAGTTGCTGTCATTCTGCCAGGTACCAAAAGCTTTCCATTCCTGTTGATGAGACCTTCAATTTCAATGCTATTTTCATTAAACCAGTCTTGATGTTTCCTGGTCTTGTACTCTATGGTATTTTCCCAGGATGAGAGAACAGCTATCTTTAGTCCTGTTCAGCATGCCTTCTGGGTGCTCTGTTGGTAGTGTCTCATTCAGAAGTTGCTGGAATTCTCTCTGCTTGAGTGGGTCCTTCAAGCACTCAATGCTTAACTTATACCTGATCTGCTTCCTTTGCATTCTTCATTTAGGAGCAATCCTGATGGAGATGCAGGAATGGATGAATTGGTGGTCAGTCCATCAGTCATCAGCGCTAGTCATGGCTGTCATAATCAGGACATCCTGGCAATTGTGAGCCTGAACAATCACATAGTCAATCAAATGCCAGTGTTTTGATCTAGGGTGTTTCTAGGATGTCTTGAACTTATCCCTTATACAGGGTATTTGTGATGACAAGTCTGTGTTCTGTGCACTTCATCAGGAGAAGGACCCCTTAAGCATTTGAATTTCCATTGCCTTCTTTTCTGATAGTACCATTCCAAAGTTTTGATTCTCTTCCCAGTCTGGCATTAAATTCTTGGAGAATGATATTATCTTCCCTTGGGATATTTGAGAGGATGGTGTCAAGCTGTGAGTAGAAGCTCTCCTTCATGATCTCATTGGCATCAAGAGTTGGAGCATATTGTCACCTGTTGGTTTTTGGTGAGTTTCACATGGAGAGTCATGAGGTGTTCACTGATGCCAATTGGGAGTTCTGAGAGTCAGTTCACAAGTTCGTTTTTGATGGCAAAACCAACCCCATGTGTCCATGTCTCTTCTGCTCTCCCACTCCAGAAGAGGGTGTATCCTCCACCTTCTTCTTTCAGATGTCCTTCTCCAACATGTCGAGTTTCTGATAGGGCAGCAACTAAGCCCACCAGGGGGATGGGGGGGACTACCACCACTGCTGGCCCACTGAGTAACCCTTGCCAAACCAGCAGGTCAAGGCACTTAAGGGAGCCCACCCCTGCTCCATTCCTGGAATGAGCTGTGTGCAAGGCAAGGACCCCTAAAGAGACACTTGCCTGCCTGTACACAAATACCAGGAGCTTGGGGAATAAACAGGAGGAACTTGTCCTTCTGCTTAACACAAATAATTACGACTTCATAGGGATAACGGAGACCTGGTGGGACTCCACCCATGACTGGACCACAGGTATAGATGGCTATTCCCTGTACAGGAGAGATTGAGTGGACAAAAGGGGCAGGGGTGTAGTTCTCTATGTCAAGGAAAGCTACGTGTCCCTGCAAGCTGACATTGGCCCTCAGGGTGGATGATTGGAGATCCTCTGGGTTAAAATCCATGGGGAACACAGCACAGGAGACACAATGGTGGGAGTCTACTACAGACCTCCTACCCAGGATCAAGAGCTTGACCAGGAACTTGCCAGGGACTTGACTGAAGCCGTGTGCTTCCGGTGCATGATTGTCATGGGAGACTTCAATTACCCTGACATCTTGTGGGAAGAGTGCTCAGCCAAATCAGAGTGGTTGCAAAGCCTTCTCTCATGCATGGATGAGTTCTACGTGATGCAAGAAGTCGACGGGCCGACAAGAGGTAAAGTGCTGCTTGACCTGGTACTGGCTATGGGGGATGACCTAATCAGTGACCTAACGATCAAAGGGAAGCTGGGTGACAGTGACCATGAGCTGATCACCTTCACCATCTACCATAAAGCTGACAAGTCAGTCAGCAATACAGAAGTCCTCAACTACAGGAAAGTTGACTTTGACAAGCTCAAGAGGCTTGTAGATGAGGCCCTAAGGGACCACCACCCAAAGGGGAGGGGAGTTCAGGATGAGTGGTTGCTCCTCAAGGGAGCAATCCTGGATGCACAAGTTAAGTCTATTCTGTCTCAGAGGAAAGGCAGCAAAATGGCACAGCAGTCCCCCTGGCTCTGCAGGGAACTAGTGTATCTTCTGCATCCAAAAAGAAAGACCTACAAAGGATGGAGGACTGGATCCAACTCCAAGGAGGAATATTTTGCACTGGCCTGGAACTGCAGGGAGGAAACCAGGAAAGCCAAGGCTGTGACTGAACTACAACTTGCTACAAGTATTAAGGGCAATAAAAAGTCCTTTTTTAGTTATGTGGGAAGCCGGAGGAAAAGCAAGGGCAACATCGGACCCCTGATAAACCAGATGGGACAACTGATGCCCAGGAAAAAGTCAACTTGCTAAATGGGTACTTTACATTGGTTTTTTACCAGTCCCAAGGGGTGCCTCTGCCCATTATAGGAAAGGAATGACTGGGTGAAGATGATTCCTTACCCTCTACCAATGCTGACCTTGTGAAGGAACATCTTGAGAGGCTGGACACCTTCAAGTCAGCTTATACCCCAGGGTACTCAAGGAGCTGGCAAGCATCATAGCTTAGCCACTGACACCGATCCTTGAGAACTCCTGGCACTCTGGTAAAGTGCCCAAAGACTGGAAGAAGGCCAATATGGTGCCTATCTTCAAGAAGGGGAGGAAACTTGACCCGACTGCTGCAGAGCACTTAGGTGTCCTGATCCTTAGAGTGGAAACTGCTGGGGAAAGAGCCTTAGCAGTGAGTGGGGAGCCCCAGCTGCTGGTTACCAGGGCAACCAGAGGAAGCTAGTGACTCACACCTGCCAGCAGTCAGCTGACCGGAAAGGGCAGGGCCTGGCTCACATTTAAACCACAGGGCTGAGGCCAGGATGGCAGTTCCCTGCCAGCAGCCAAGGGGGAAGGAGCTGTCCCAGAGCAAGCAAAGGGGAGAGGCCTGACTGCAGGTACAGCCTCTGATACTGGTGAGGGATGGAGCCCCCCTGGGGTGGCTTGGATGATGTATTAGCGGGTGGCTTGAATTTATGTTATAGCCCAGGGGCTTGTGTTTTGTTTACTGCTTAAGACCGGTGGCTTGGGTGGGGCTATTAGGGGAAGGACGAGGCCTCATAGGGGACCCGCGGTAGCATGGGGACCCCGGCACCAGAGAGGGTGCAGCATTTGGGGTGCACTGACCCCGGTGCCAGAGAAGGCACAGTGCGAGACAGGGCTACGGAGAGCCCGAGCGCCAGGGAGGCGCAGAGCAAGACTGGGCTGCGGAGAGCCCGAGCACCAGGAAGGCACAGAGCGAGACTGGGCTGCGGAGAGCCCAAGCACCAGGAAGACGCAGAATGAGACTGGGCCGTGGAGAGCCTGAGTGCCAGGAAGACGCAGAATGAGACTGGGCTGTGGAGAGCCTGAGTGCCAGTGAGGGCGCAGAGTGAGACTGGGTTGCGGAGGGCCCAGGGAGGACCAGAAGGCCAAATTATAACAAGGCCCAGACCGAACAATGTCAGTTCCATCTGTGAGGCTTGGGGCACGGTAAAGGGGTGGTTGGAGCCACGCATAACCCATAAGGCTAGGGTGCCCTGAAACACCCATTGCAGAATGGGACCCACAAGGGGTCTAGGAGCCCACAGGGTCAGAGTAGAGCAGAACTGTGTCCAAGAAGGCATAAAGGCATCCTCCCTAGTATATATTTAACATCGAAGATGTGGCGGGTGAGAATCGAGGGTTCCCTTTGGGTCAACTTGGCACGGGAAGGGGGCCTTGGGGAGATCATGGCCACCCTGCAGGACCCCATGCTGTGACACCGGCAAACTACAGGCCTATCAGCCTGACCTACAGGCCCATCAGCCTGGCTGATGGCAGCATCCTGAGGGATAGCCAGCATGGGTTTGTTGTGGGTAGGTCTTGCTTGACCAATCTTATTTCTTTTTACGACCAAGTGACCTATTACCTGGACAAGGGAGAGGAGATTGATGTTGTATATCTTGACTTTAAAAAAGCCTTCAAACTGGTATCCCATGATCACCTCTTGGCTAAACTGGCCAACTGTGGCCTTGGCTTCACCACAATCCACTGGCTGGGGAATTGGCTCCGTGGTTGGACCCAGAGGGTGGTGGTTGATGGAAGTTAATTGTTGTGGTGCCCTGTGACCAGTGGGGTCACTCAAGGCTCTGTCCTTGGGCCAAAACTATTCAACATCTTCATTAATGATGTGGACATTGGTATCAGAAGCAGACTGGCCAAGTTTGCTGATGACACCAAACTCTGGAGTAAAGCATCTACACCTGAGGATAGGAAGGTGATCCAGGCTGACCTTTACAGGCTCAGGAAATGGGCGGATGAGAACCTGATGGTGTTTAACACTGAAAAATGCAAGGTTTCCACCTTGGGAATAAAAACTCGCAGCATGCTTATAGGCTCAGCAGTGCTACGCTGGCTAGCACTATGGACGAAAAGGACTTGGGGGTCATGACTGACCACAGATGAACATGAGCCTGCAATGTGATGCTGGAACCAGTAAAGTGATCAAAATGCTGGCTTGCATCCATAGATGCTTCTCAAGCAAATCCCAGGACGTCATTCTCCTGTTGTGCTCGGCCTTGGTGAGGCCGCAGCTGGAGTACTGCATCTAGTTTTGGGTTCCACAATTCAAAAAGGATGTGGAGAAGCTTGAGAGAGTGCAGAGGAGAGCCACGCACATGATCAGAGGTCAGGAAAACAGACCTTATGATGAGAGGCTGAGAGCTATGGGACTCTTCAGCCTGGAAAAACGCAGGCTCAGGGGTGATCTGATGGCCACCTATAAGTTTATCACGGGTGTTCACCAGGATCTGGTGGAACGTCTGTTCACCAGAGCACCCCAGGGGATGACAAGGACAAACAGTCATAAACTCCTTCAGAACTATTTCAGGCTGGACATAAGGAAGAACTTCTTTATAGTCTGAGCCCCCAGGGTCTGGAGTGGACTGCCACCAGAGGTGGTTCAAGCACCTACTTTGAACACCTTCAAGAGAAATTTGGATGTTTATCTTGCTGGGATCTTATCACCCCTGCTGACTTCCTGCCTCTGGGGCAGGGGGCTGGATTCGATGATCTTCCGAGGTCCCTTCCAGCTCTAATGTATATGAAATCGATGTCAGTGTTGAACTTCCTCAGTTCATGAGAGACAATTGGTGTCCTTCACTCGGGACAATCACTATTTGTATTGTCCATTAAGGTTCATACATTCCAGGTTCCTGAAAATCATTTTTGTTTTTTTGTGACCACATAGAGATGATTCCACTGGATGTGGTTATCTAGTCAGGAACTGATTGAGACAGACTGTTTGGGGTACCTTTTCTAGCCCCCTCCCCACGTGTGGTGAGCAGAGTGGATCCTAAATAGGACTGCTTAGTCATAGGTGCAACTGCCGAACTGATCTTACTGCCGCTGTCCTTGAATAAGATGCTCTGAAGCAAACACCCACTGCCTACATGCCGGTCCATGACTAGGAACTTTCAGATCTCACAGTCCTGTCCTCACTGCCACTTGCTGATTGCCATAGTAACTTCCTGTTATGCAGAGGATATGTATGATTCCCTTAAAGAAGATGCCTGTGTGTGACTTCTTTTAGCGTGAGGATGTTGTTGCACACCAAAAAATGCATGATCCTTGACAGATAGGGATCTCAGTCCAAAGGCATGGAATCCAAGATGATTGGAGACCCTTGATCTGCTGCAGCCTTCATTCACCTTCACAGCCACTGAAAAGGGGGTTACACTTTTCTTCTGCCTGGTCCACCATTGAGGTCTTCTTGGATAGCTCTTAGTCAGGAACCTCCCCCTTGAGCTTGCTGTCATGGGTGACCCTACAAGGAGCATGAAGCTCCCGATGGCCTTGCTCTCAGGATCATTGGAACACATAAGCCTCTCCACCACTGGTAATCCCTGGAGAGGCTGTCTGTGGGGACATATGAAAGGTGCTATACGCTCCTGAAGACAGGGAGAAGTTTAAGCAAGGACAAAATTATGAAAACAGTTAACAAGTTATATTCTCAGGCATATAGTTATGCACAGGAAGGGTGTCAGTAAACTGGGTAAATACCATTTATCTACCTCAGAGAAGAAGCTTAAATAAGGCATCAGGCTTAAATAAGTTAACATCTGTAAAGTGTATTGAAGTCTTAGGGCAGAAAATCTCAAATAGAGAAATACAGATGTAATTAGCTAGCCAATAAAATAAGGCAGAACTCCTTTTTTACAGTATTTTGTCCTTTAAATAAGCAAAAAGAGAGAAAAAAATCAATTAAGTCTTTTTAAGAGTCTTATTCGCAGCAAGATAAGAAACCATTACAACACAGTACAAGTGACTGAAATCAAAGCATCACAAAGGAATCATTCAGAAGTACTGTAGAACATAATGAAAAGGAAAAATACAAGCATATTGGATGAAGCGGTTTCAAAGAACAGATGCCCACATGTTCACTAAACTGTTTTGGTCTTCTTGATTTTGTTTGTTTTAGAAGAGATGCTAAAATCTGAAGAATAGATATATTTAAAAACCACTCATCTCTACTGACACAGAAAATCCTTCCATTAACTGCTAAACCCTGTCAGATTAATGATAGAGTTCCCATATGTGAAATTCACATTGTGATAAATTAAATGTGGGCTTTAACTAGGGAGATTTAAAAGACTCAGACAGTTCTGAGAAAAGAATTCTATCTTGTAAATCATTTGTTTAGGGAGAAGTAATTAGTTGTTCCAGCACTTATTTTATAATTGTATTCAGAGGAACCATGGGGGACATTTTAGGTATGAGCTACGTTAGTTTTTAAGGAAGGGCTTTATCATATAAATCATGTATCTACTCAGGCAAAACTCCCATAAAATTTTAGTAGACAGCAGGCAGTTTCCCTGATTAAGAATAGTTATTTGATATTCCCATTCTATTGCATGGAATGTTGAACAATTAAAGACAACAATTCAAAAAGGATGGAAGGTAATGTTATGTCATTTTTTGCTCTAAGAAACATTTGCTTTTTTGTTCCAACAACAATCATAAGTCAGTTTTGGTCATTTGATTGTTTCACCAGAGTTTAAACAGACATCAACATGTATAATACTTTTGTGCATTAACTGATAATGGTAATTCACCTTCAGAGAAAACATCACACTATCACACTAGCTCTTTGACTCACATTCAGCATTTTAAATTCAGCTTTACAGGTCATAATAAGTACTTCAATCTTTGACTAGAATTATATAACAATTAAAAATATAAAGAATGAGATGATGCATAACTCACATTAAGTATAACCAGTAATTTAACCACATGGATCCACTCACTTTTATTTTCTAATAGAATAAATACATTATCTTTTAATAATTTTATGTACTTAAATTTTCTGATATGACTTTGATCTTCAATATTTTATGTCACTCATTTCAGAAGACAATACAGAAAATAAAAATGTTCATGTACTAACAGTGTAATGCCTAGTTGTAACCTTAACACCATGTTTTATGTTCTCAACACCACGTTTTATGTTCTCCTGCCCACATGATATATCTAAATTGTTGGTATTAATATGAAGTGCCACAATAAATCAAATATTATTGTTAAAGCAATAGCTCTTTCCACATAATAGCTTTGTCTGAAGTATCAAAATCAACTTAATACCCATCTTACCTATTCCTGAAAAAGAGGCACAAATCATGAGTTACTGATAACAGAATATTCCTCAATAGTGGATAATTATTGATTATTTCAGTAATTCCTTGCCAAATTCCAGTTCTCAAAAGATCATCAACATTTCACAAGAAGACAGGCAGATAAGGTTCTTTGGGTAAATCCAATATCTTTTAGACCAACTCAAAATATTGGAAAAATTATTCTCACATTTCTCACAAGAAAACCACTTTCTCTCCAATCTCTCAGTTCTAATTCTCAGAATTTACAAAACACCTTTCACAGGTAAGCCTATGAACTTCACTTCATCAACGTCATACAAAAAATCATGGACTAAATATAGAGATTGGATTTATGACACATTATAACCTGCCTAACATCTGGCCCCCCAGATCTCTCTCCATTATTTACCAGCTACATTAATTCCCCTTCTCCTCCCCCCCCCAACCTGTCTCTCACCTACTGACTCAATTTACATCTTCACTGACTAGCTTTCTTGCATGCATACCAGCATCTGGTTTCTTTACTATTCATTTAATCCAGGAAGAGCACACACCAACTGCAGATGCTTCTTCAGCCTGACGAAGGGTATTTATACCTGAAAACTTGCAAAGGAGATTTATTCCAACAATTTGAGTTGGTCTAATAAAATAGATCCAATTTACCCAAAGAACCATGCCTGCCTATGTCCTTAGACCAACACAACTACAACCTATATCTCTGTATAGTCTTCCACCACACTGGTAATAGACATCCACTACTATAAAGCAGCAGAGTCTATTACTGCCTATTGTCATACCTGATTTTCCTTTCATGTGGCAGGACAAAAAGTATCAATGTTCTATTTGCTCAGTGTTTTTGCTACCATAAAATTTCCTTTCACAGATGAGCCTATGAACTCCACTTCATCAATCTACTGGACACAGAAAATCATGGACTAAATATAGACATTGGATTTATGACATATTATAACTTCCCTAATATCTGATTCCCTAGGTAAACACTACATTTTTTACCAGATATTCTCATTTTCTTCCCCACCACCCTCCTGTCTCCTATACTTTTGCTACAGCTACATTCATTCCCTTTTCCTCTCCCCCACCACATCTTTCTCACCTATTGACCACCTCAATTTACATTTTCACTGACTGGCTTTCATGCATATGTACTGGCCCCTGGCTGCTTTATTACTCCATCCAGGAAGAGCACAGACCATTTGCAGATGTTTCCTCAACCTGTTGAAAGATGTTTGTGCCCAAAAGTTTACTAAGAAGAATGCTTCCAACTATTTGAGTTGGTCTAATAAAAGATATAGATTTTGCCCAAAGAACCTTGTCTGCGTATGTCCTTAGATCAACAGGGATACAATCTACACCCACAAAAAGACAGGGGTACTGTGAAACAGGTGGTGACATGGGAGATGGGTTTAAGCCAAAAAATATAGATCTGGATTTCAAACACCCTAACTCTGGAGTGTTTTAGATTCATGTTTTTGACTGTGAACTGTGAGTATTCATTATGAAGTTCAGGAGCAGTCATGAAATGCGGAACCCGCTTTGAGTCTGGCATTTTAGGGAGACTTCAACTTCAATTTACATACACTTCCATTTTGATAAACATGATCCGGAACCGATTTGTGCAAGAGATCTTGTTCTTAATAACCACAACATTACAGTACCATTAAATAAGACAGAAGTCTATTCCATTTCCCAAAAATATACTAACTCTTTCACCATTTTATATGGCAATCTAATTAGACATTTCCATATGCAGTAGTATAAATTTAACCTGAACCTGAAAACTAGGCACATGTGACATCTGTGTTAATTATTCAGTTAGTAAACAGGAAAAAGCAAATTAGTTAACAGAAAGGACAGAATTCATTGTATTTAATGAAAGTAATTGCAAACAAAATATTTTAAATGATATACAAGTATATAATATAATACTGTAAATATATCATGTGAGATGGTAATGATGTAATGTTAATGTTACAATAAGATGATTGAATATCTCATAAAATGTGAAAAATATTATTTTTTCTCATATTGGGTGTCTAATGTTTATTTAGCATTATGTCTACTTAGCAGTCATTGCCTTTTAGTCTCAATATGTTGGTTTTCCTGGTGTTATGCTGATCCTATAGGAAATGTTACAGAATATGTAGTACAGAAAATGTTCCTGGTACGCTGTTGTTGCTCTTACCAAGTCTTGTTGCAAATGGTTATCAACTGTATTCCTTATTTACACATATCCAAGACAAACATTTCTTCTTCATTCAACATGGAAAAAAAAGCCCCTTGTCTTGGATTTGAGTACAAGGGAGAGAAAGGGACAGGTGGTTGCTGCTGCTCCAACTCTCACCCCAAGCTCAGGTTGAGGATAGAATTGGAGCTGCCCCTGCCTACCCTCTTTGTTCCTCACTGGTGCATGGCCTGACCTGGGCTAGAAATACCATATGCTGTAGGCTGGAATGGGGCTGGAGCCATAACTGATGGTAGGCAGCAGTGGGGCAGAGGCCGCAGGGGCAGTCATGGAGAGCACAGGCTATGAAGTGGAAGGCAGGGGTAGAGGCTGTGGGGGAGCAGCGGTTGGGGGGGAGCAGATGCTGCAGGGGGGAGCATGAGGAGCAGAAGTTGTAGGGGGGTAGGTGATGAGGCAGAGACTGAAGGGGAGGCAGGAGCATAGGAGGGCTGGCACCATGGGGTGCAGGCACAGAGGAGGCAAGCATGGGAGTCGGGCAGGTGGTGGGGGTGCAAGAACCAAGGGAGAGGGAAGGGATCAGGGGGAGGTGGAAGAATACAAGTGGCTGAGGGAGAAAGGTGCAGGGATCAGGCCACTTGGTCCCCACTTATCCCTACCTGCCCCCTTGCTGCTGCTTTCCCTGATGTAGCACTGGGAGGGATGAATTTAAGATGGCCTTCCAATAATTAGATTCTATACATAGAAAATTATAACAAATTTATACATTTTCCATGTATTGAATCTAATTAATGGGGGATGGTTTTAAATTCAAAGTCATCTTGGATTCAGGTAAATATGGTAATTGCTTTTCATCAGTAAGTATTCATACAGTGAACCTCAGTTCTTTACAGGATTAGGTCCTTATGAAAAAGAAGTTTTATGGAACTAGCAAGTATCTATACAGCTACATTAAACAGCTGTCCAGGTGACTGGAAGCAGCATGCTTAGAAGCAGAAATTGCATTTAGACAGCTGTGCAGCTTGCTTTTGTCGTGGCAACCTGATGCAAGGTTGTGAGCCATCTGAGTATAAATTATCTAGGGTCTACTGTACAATGGTATGCTGATCTAACAAAGACATTTGAATAAGTGGCATCAGGCACTAATATTTCAGTTACACTACATAGTTCACAAGAAGCAAAGAAGTATGTTATATCTGTGATGAACTTTTTGAATGGGCTTCTTAATTTGAAGGAATTATAGGGTGGAACCAGACATCTCATTTGTGCCACCATAAGAAAATGTTATGGTGGCACAAATGCTGAGCAAATAGAACATTGATACCTTTTGTCCTGTCACATGAAAGGAAAATCATGTAAGACAACAGTCAGTAATAGACTCTGCTGCTTTATAGTAGTGGATGTCTATTACCAATGTGGTGGAAGAGTATACAGGGGCATAGGTTGTAGTGATGTTGGTCTAAGGGCATAGGCAGACATGGTTCTTTGGGTAAATTTGATCTATTTTATTAGACCAACTCAAATAGCTGGAAATATTCTCCTTTGTAAGCTTTTGTGTATAAACACCCTTAATAATATAAATCATGGCACAATGATGAATGGTTGTTCCTTAAGGAGATGATCCTCTTGTAGCAAAACCCCCAGTTTTTCTTTTTATTTATTTATTTTAAAATGCATTCCCTCCCCTTCCCCTACCATTTCTGACTTTTACTCTCCCTCTCTATTCCCTACAGAATATAAGTCAGCTAAGATGTAGGATAAGCTTTAACATTTTTATTTTCATAGTTTCATAGTTTGTAGGGTCGGAAGAGACCTGAGCAGATCATAAAGTCTGACCCCCTGTCATGGCAGGAAAGAGTACTGGGGTCAAATGACACCAGCAAGGTGTTCATCTAGCCTCCTCTTAAAGACCTCCAGGGGCACCACTTCTCTTGGAAGTTGGTTCTAGATCCTAGCTGTCCTGACAGTGAAGTAGCACCTCCAGATATCTAGTTTAAATCTACCCTCTACCACCTTGTGACCATTATTTCTTGTCACTCCTGGGAGTGCTCAGGGGAACAGGGACTGCCCCAATGCCTGCTGGTCCCCTCTGACTAGTTTGTAAATGGCCACTAGATCCCCACTCAGCCTTCCCTTGTGGAGGCTGAGCAGGTTCAGGTCTCTTACCTCTCCTCGTAAGGCTTGCCCTGCTGACCCCTGATCATGTGAGTGGCCCTCCTCTGGACCCTCTCCCTCTCCATGTTGTCCACATCCCTCCTGAAGTGTGGGACCCAGAACTGGATGCAGTACTCCAGCTGTGGCCTGACCAGTGTCGCATAGAGGGGGAGGATCACCTCCTTGGACCTGCTTGAGATGCATCTGTGGATGCATGACAAGGTGTGGTTGACCTTCCTGACCACGTCCCCCCACTGTTGGCGCATGTTCATTTTGGCATCAATAATGACTTCCAAGATCCTTTTCTGCCTCTGCACTGACAAGAAGGGAGTTCCCCAGCCTGTAGGTATGCTGCTGGTTCTTCCTCCCCAGGTGCAGCACCTTGCACTTGTCAGTGTTGAAACCCATCCTGTTCTCATCTGCCCGCCCCGTAACCTGTCTAGGTCCAATTGCAGCCTATTCCTCCCTTCTAGCATGCCCACTTCCCCCCACATCTTAGTGTCGTCTGCGAATTTGAACAAGGTGCTTTTTACCACCTCATCCAAGTCGCTGATGAAGATATTGAACAGTGCAGGCCTGCGGACTGAGCCCTGCAGAACCCCACTGCCCACATCCGTCCAGGTCGAAAATGACCCATCCACCATCACCCTCTGGTTGCGGCCCTCCAGACAGTTAGTGACCCATTTGACTGTGTAGGTGTCGATGTCACAGTCCCCTAGTTATTTAATGAGAATGGGGTGAGAGACAGTGTTGAAGGCCTTCCTAAAGTCCAGAAAGACTACGTCCACTGCTACCC
>NW_005842096.1:1096358-1096926 GCF_000455745.1 Alligator sinensis | reverse complement strand
TACCATTGTACCCCACCATTACAGACACCCGAAACTGCACATCCCTACATGGAGCACACGTGCTCAGTATGCCAGGGGCTGACCCTTGCCTGGGCATGCCTCCTGTCACACAAGGTGTGCCCCTATAAAAAGAGGCAGTGAAGACTGACCCAGTGGGACCAGCACCATGCCTCAAGGCTGTCCTGCAGTTTTCTCCAGCATCTGGAGCCTTTCTCCAGCTCCCAGAACCTACTGCCACTCCCTGCAACTTCTCTAGCTGCCCTGGAGCCATGCTCTGGCTCCCCACACCCAGAGCCCCTCTTTAACACCCACACTTTCCCTTAGTCCCATTTTCCCTCTCCCCACCTACCTTTTCAGCTCCCCCATAGCTCTGGCTCCAGTCCCAGCCTCTGTGCCAGCATTGCTCCTGGCTTTGGGCATCGTCTTTTAATCAATTAAGTTCAATTAACCTAAAGTTACCCCGGAGCCTCAGTTCTTCAGCTGAGGCCCCTGTAGTCTACCGGTTCTAATCCTGGTCCTGGTCACTTTACTCTGTACACTTCTACTTTCTTACCTTAACCTTTCCCCA
>NW_005842096.1:1084441-1096309 GCF_000455745.1 Alligator sinensis | reverse complement strand
ATATATATATATATATATATATGGCATTGTGTGCACGATATATGAATTAGTGATCTGTGTCTAACTTTTGGGGTATAGTGTATGTGTTTGGATTGGTGATAGGTATGCATGTGCCTAGGCTGGTTTGGATGTATATGTGCCTGAGCTGGTAGTGTGAGTGTGTATGCCTAGTAGGGGTGTATGCACCTAGTGAGTGTGTGTGTGCTTAATTGATTTTTTATGTGTGCATGTGCAATTGTACACCACGCCCTCCTGTCTAACAGCACACTATTGAGATCCTGAGCGTTGGCCTGACCCCTCAGGGCAACACTCTGAGCCCAAGGGGTGACAGTCCCAACAAGAATCAAAGGGGGCAAGAGTGCTCAAAAGCCTCCCTGGCTCACCAAAGGCATTCAGGAACACCTGAAAGCCAAAAAACAGGTGTACATCTGGTGGAAGGAAGGGGCTATCACCAAAGAGGAATATACCTCCATTGCTTAGGTTTGTAGGGGGGGCTGTTAGGAAAGCTAAGGCAGATATGGAACTAGGGCTAGCATCAAGGACAAGAAAAAGTCCTTTTTTAAATACATAGGGAGCATGAAGAAAGCACCGGGTAATGTGGGGCCCCTGCGGGATACACTTGGCAGTCTGGTGGTTGCACCAGAGAAAAAGGCAGACCTTTTTAACAATTTCTTTGCCTTCATTTTTTTGTGCAGGAACCGGGACTCCCCCACTGAGATTCAGGACGGACCCAGGAGAGACTCCACCAGGCCTAGGGTCAGGGAGGACCGAGTTAGGGAACTTCTGGAGGGGCTGGATGTGTTCAAATCAGCAGGTCCAGATGCTCTCCACCCCAGGGTGCTGAGGGAATTGGCAGGGGTCATCGCAGGGCCCCTGGCATGGCTTTACAAGCACTCGCAGTGCTCTGGCCAGGTGCCAGAAAACTGGAAGGCCAACGTGGTCCCCATCTTTAAAAAAGGGAGGAGGGAGGACCCAGGCAACTATAGACCCATTAGTCATACTTGGGTCCTGTGGAAGCTCTTTGAAAAAATTATCCAGGAGCACATCTGGGAGGGACCAGCAGGGGGGAGGTTGCTCAAGGGCAACCAGCATGGGTTCATTAGGGGCAGGTCCTGTCAGACCAATCTGATTGCCTTCTACGATCAGGTCACAAAATCATTGGACGCAGGTGTCACAGTGAATGTAGTCTTTCTGGACTTTAGGAAGGCCTTTGACACTGTCTCCCACCCCATTCTTATCAAAATCTAGGTTACTGTGGCATTGATGCCTAAATGGTCAGATGGGTCGCAAATTGGCTGAGGGGCCACACCCAGAGAGTGGTGGTGGACGGGTCATATTTGACCTGGAGGGATGTGGGCAGTGGAATCCCCCAGTGCTTGGTCCTTGGGGCCTGCACTGTTCAATCTCTTTATTAGCAACTTGGATGATGGGTGAAAAGCACCCTGTTCAAATTCGCTGACGACACCAGGATTTGGGGCGAGGTGGAATTCTAGAAGGGAGGGACCGGATACAGCTGAACCTGGACAGGTTATAGGGGTGGGCAAATGTGAACAGGATGGGATTCAATACTGACAAGTGCAGGGTACTGCACTTGGGCAGTAAGAACCAGCAGCATTCCTATAGGCTGGGGAACTCCTTTCTCAAAAGCACAGTGGCAGAAAGAGATCTTGGAGTTATTATTGATTCCAAAATGAACACGAGCCAGCAATGTGAGAACACAGTCAGTAAGGCCAACTCTACCTTGTCATGTATCCACAGATGCTTCACAAGCAGGACCAAGGAGGTGATCCTTCCCCTGTATGCGACACTGGTCAGGCCACAGTTGGAGTACTGCATCCAGTTCTGGGCGCCGCACTTTAGGAGAGATGTGGTCAGCATTGAGAGGGTCCAGAGGGGGGCCACCTGCATGATCCGGGGACAGCAGGGCAGACCCTACGAGGAGAGGCTACGGGACCTGAACCTGTTCAGCCTTCACAAGAAAAGGTTGAGAGGGGATGTGGTTGCTGTCTATAAACTTACCAGGGGTGACTAGTGGGGAATGGGAGAGACCCTGTTCCCCCAAGCACCTCCCGGAGTAACAAGGAATAACGTCCATAAGTTGATTGAGAGTAGGTTCAAGCTGGACATTAGATGGCACTACTTCACACTCAGGACGGCTAGGATCTGGAACCAACTTCCAAGGGAAGTGGTGCTGGCTCTTACCCTGGGGGTCTTTAAGAGGAGGCTTGACAATTACCTAGCTGTGGTCATATGAGCCCAGTATTCTCTCCTGCCCAGGGCAGGGGGTCAGACTTGAAGATCTACTTAGGTCCCTTCCAACCCTACATCTATGAATTTATGAACTGGTCCAGTTCATTTGTCAATGGTTATTTCTAGTCTTAGAGATTTTATTTTTTAAATAACTGATTTTCTGAGCCTCTGATTTTCTGATTTTCATGATATGTATGTATGTATGCACGCACGCATGTATACCCATCATATATTCACATTATATTTAAAAACTATGTTAAAAGAATAGTAAGATTCCAAAGTTGAGTATTCAAAACTGATAAATGCAGGAATTATGCCAGCAACAGGAGCTGTGACAGCATAAGACATTTCCCTGGTCTCAGTTCCACTCTCTACCACCACTTCATCTAGTTGTCACTTAGAGGTACAATGAAGGATAAAGATCTACTGTGAATGCATAAACAGATTTTTGGATGGTTTTATCTTGGTCAAATCTGAGATCCCTTCTGTGGTGTTACTGATGTTGCAATGGTGCTTGCGTGATCCTCTCTCCAAGGTATTTTAATAACCCTTGCAGGGGTAGGACATTGACATTGCCCTCATCCCCCTACTTTACCTGTGGTAGATTAAGGTGTTCCTGGTGTTTTGGGGTAATGAACCTTGCAGTCATGACAGGGCTGTTTGTGTAGCTTTATGAACAAGTTAGACAAACACTAGTATGGGGTGGTTTGGATAATCCTGCTTTGAACAGGGTTGAAGTAGACCTCCTGAGGTCCCTTCCAGACCTACTTGTCTATGATTCTATGAATTCCAGGCTCTCTGTCTCTTTTTGCCCCAGGATTCTATTCTAAGTATCAGCTGAAGTGGTGGTAATGTTTCAGGAGATGGAAAATATGTATGCACCATCTGTTCCTTTTTCATGCTCAATTTGTAACACAAGGCACCACAAACACAGTCAATTGAACCCTCACTTTAACCACAGTAAGCGGCACCAGTCAAGGCGAGATTGTCATGGACATGAAATGACTAATGAACAGAACTAGGTTCAAGTTGACTAAGGGTAACATAAGCAGAAGGCTCAGAAAATGGATGATCCAATAATAATAATAATAATAAAAAATGATGTTCAAAAGCCATATGTAAAGCAGGTTCTGTCTAAAATATAGGTCACATACATATGGTTTAAGAGGTTATTGATATGTCCCAACCTAACTATAGCTGGTGGGAAGGAAAGGTAGGAAAATATATGTAGAGGGGGCTACCTTATTTCCAGAAGTTTGGTTGGAGGTGGAAATAGGAAAGCGAGGAACTCCCAGGCCCCACTCAAGGAAGCATGATGAGGCAAATTCTGGAGTGACTATTTGAAACTATGAAGGGATTGGGATGTGGGCTAGTGGTTGACACTTGTACTATGGGAGGAAAGTGGCTGAGATGCACTTTCATAAGGCATGCTAATATATGAATTTGTTTTGCACAGTGAGAACATTATGAGAAATATAGAGTGGTATGTATTTCCAAGTCATATCTAATTTTCTTCCAGTGAGAAGTCAGTGAAATGGGCCCTTCTTTATGCAAATTGGTTTAAAAGGAGAATTTTAACTAAAGGATTGAATCCCCTTATAATGAAAGATGTTATAAATGCATATCCAGAGGTGTAGGCAGTTTTACTCCCCCTGTTTCTGTACTTATTGTTTTGAGTTTTCTTTCCAGTGTGTGTAAGAAAACTACAGCCTATATTTACAATGAAATATAGTTAGATGAATAATATTTTGATACCAACTCTTGTTCTGCCATCCTTGGTATCTATACCACAAAATGGTGCAGTACAGTACGATGACTGATGTACTGGACTAAAACACAAGAAACACCGCTTTTAGCCCTGACTCTCCCACTAGCCATTTTGGGTACTTTAGACAATTCAGTTTCCCTCTTTGTTTTTCAGTCTCCCCACCTGCAAAATAGTATGATGATACTGACTTTCTTTATAAAGTACTTTGAAGTGTACTGATGAAAAACACTAAAGCAGTATTTTTTAAATTATTACTAATAAAAGTAATATTTTTGTCCTTGACAATGCTGGAAAAGTAGTTAAGTCACTGCTTTATGTTTTAATTATATTTATTTTGGTTTCTATATTGCATTACTGTTGAGAATGAAAGATGCTTGGAAGCACAGACATAATTTTAACATTTTGGTATTTCATGAAATGTTTTGTAAATTTCTCCTGTTTTATGAAGTTTTAATACTGCTAAGATTTAGTAATGATAATATTTCCCTTGGAAAATGCTACAATGATAAGAAATAATGGTATTGGTTTAGAAACAGTACTTTGCTGCTTACTTTTGTGTGTGTGTGTGGGGGGGACATTTTAGCCTTTTCTTTATGTTTATATGGAACTCATCACTTCTTGGCTGCAAATGTTTTGACCTTGTCCTATACCTAATGCTATGAAAGCTATTGCATACGGCATATTTGAATAGATTTGGTTAAGAAATAGAAAAATTAAATTTTGAATCTTAACATTCAATTATGCTTGAAATATGCTGAAGGAAATTTCAAGGAGATTGTAAGTTCTTTTGGAATGCTAATGTAACAGCTGTGAAAGCATGAATTAACTATTCCAGTGTTGGTTTCTGGGTAAGAACTGATTTTGTAAATTGATCTGAGATTTGAAGGTAACTGAGGAGTCACTTGGAAGTGACTTAATACTGAAAGTGGGAAGATATGTTCCAACCTATCTTTTGATCTTAGCTATCTCAGTCTTTCTACTTTATGCTCCAAACTTTTGCTGTTGGAAGTAATATTTCTAAGGATCTTGCTACACATGAATTTTAGGCAGCTCCTGGATTTCTTAACCCCTGAATTGTCCACACATTACCACCAGAAACCAGTTTTAAAAACACTTAGGTGGCTTAAAGTTATGCCATTCCAGGTCACATTTATCTCTGATCTGTGTTACCCAGCTCATGTTCCATTATTGTGTGGCTACTCTTCACAGATGGGCCACCCAAATTGTAGTCCTCCAGCATCCCAGAATGTAGTAGCCCTCCCTCCATCACCCTCATGTTCTGTGTGGACAAACTCTCCATCCCCTGAACTCTAGTGCCTGGAGGGAAGGGGGGAGGTTCTGGCACTAATCCAACCGCTCCCCCCTGGGGGTGACTTTCTCATCCCCAGGAGTACAACCCTGTACAAACAGCCTGCAGAGCACATGCCAGCTAGCCAGTTTGCAGGGCAGAGATGGATCCAGGAGTGGGGTCTAGGGAAGGTGGTGGTGGGGGCAGGATCAGGTACCCATAAGCTGGGGATTCCTTCTTGGGGCAGGGGCAGTATCTCCCCCAAATATACCTTCTCTCACTGTTCCAGTCTCTCAGACATGAGACCTTCTTTAATTTAAATCTCCTTTAATTCTTTTTACATTCTTTTTTTACTTCTTTTATTTATTTATTTTTATTTATGGCTGACTTCCTTCATTTCACCACTCTTCCCCCACCCCTACTTTCTTTCCACCTCCCATTTCATTACCTACTCTTCATCCCATTATCTCTCTACCTCACAGCTTTATGCCCCCCTGCACCAAAACCTCTCTCACATCCTGATCGAGAGAAGGGATAGAAGTCTATCCTGGCTCACCAGCCCTGTAGTGGCAAGTCACAGCTGTGCAGGTAGGGTCAGTCATAGAATAATTTTAGTAGGGTCGGGTATTTGACCATTCAAAGAAAGTTCAGTCAATAGTCTGGTCAAATATCAGCCAAAAATGTAAAATATTGCCAAGAGGTCTAAATAATACACAAATTTTCTACTAATAAATATAAAAAAAGCAATAAAAAACATATTTCTGTCAAGAAAACTACAGAAAATGTAGGGTTTTTTTTGTTGTTAAATTGCTATAATCTTTGGTCAAAAATATGCAGTCAATTGACTGGCCAATTGATGGTATTTGAGCAGTCAATTGACTGGCTTGCCAACCTTAGTTTTTAGCCTTAAGATATGATAGCTCCAAACGTGAGCTAGCGCTAACACTAATCAACATTTGAGCAGCTTTAAGTGGAACATGTAACAAGACCCTAACAGTATTTTATAGACTTTTTCTGAGCTAAGGGTACCAAACATTTTGCTATAACAATTTCAAGCTGCTCTTATCAGATAGTTCCCAAATGAGTACATGTGCCTTAGATTCATTTGGAAAATGTAGTTTGTGAAACCAGCAAGTTATTCATAGCCAAAATCTTTAATGTTGGAATGTCTGTGAGAGAAAAAGCCTGCAAAGGCCATATTACATCAACCATAGCATGTTTCAGCCAGTATATGTGGGATTTTTAAAGGTGCACCTACGCATTTTCCCACTTCTACTCAATGAAACTAACAGTAAAACTCATTGACTTTCCAAGGAAATAGAATAAAGCCAATGCTAAGTGCTTTTAAAAATCCCTGTCTCAAAATTTACTCCTTCTGGAAACACAGGTGCACAGCAAAAGAAACCACCAGGTTTTAACTGCAATCTTGTCTTTCTGCAGTTGATCCTGAGATCCATCTTCTCACTCCTCACTTCTTGTCTCCTGAGTCTCCAATCCCTGCCCTTTTCTTTGATCTGTCCCCTCATGGTTAGTTTCCAGCTTTAGCTTTTACATGGTCAAAATGGAACTCATAGCCTACTCCCACAACCCCCATGCTCTGTCTTGTTGAAAATGAGTTCTGCTCCTGTTACTGAGAGCCATTTTGGGGTCCTCTCTCTCCCCACACCTTCAGCATGTAAACAAATCAGATTCTGCCATCAGATATGGTTAAAATCTAATGGTATTTTCTCTCTTCACTTCGCCATGTCCTGGTCATCATATGCTATCCTAACCATTATCATCTCTTCTTCCTTGGCTCCCTGAACACACAGGCTGGAGAATGGGAAGCTACACCTTGTGGAGACTGGAGTGGAATACTAACTTGATGTGTGGAGGAAAAGTTCTGATAAGATGAGGGGAAGCAGAAGCTTTAGATATAATATGGAGAAGCCTAGCTGCAACATCTTAACTAAAATTGCACCATTTTGTTTCCTTGTTTTTAGGTATCAGGAGTTTAGAAGTGGTGGTAGGGTGGTAGCCAGACTGCCATGGCAACTTCAAATAATTTCAATCATTTCTATTTTAATTTGTATCACATTTTAGATATATCTGCTGCTTTGGAGCTGGCAATGGAGAGGGAAAAGGACAGAGCTTCTGCTTTTCTAACTAACAATGTTAAATGCAAAAAGTTGAAATAATAATAATACCAAGTCATAAACTCTTGCAAATGTGGGTGAAAAATGCTAACAGATGCTTAATGGTAAAGAGCATAATAGTTGTAGCTATATTACAGGAGCTATAAACAGGAGTCTTCACACCTACTTATTTCTGCATAGCTTTTGAAAGTTCACATGGTAAGAGCCAGCAATACTAGCTACCAGCTCTAAATAAAATTGGCATTGTCAGGTCTCCAGGAATGAGGATATCATGAAAGAAACAAATGTCATGGTGTAATTCAAGTCCACATATTTATCGTGTAAAGGGACAAACCAGATATTTAACTATTGAGCTGGTACTGAAAGAAGGATAAAGTGACTTACAATTTCTGACATCTGCCTTTCTCCAGAGGTATCATAGTTAATTTATTCAGCAGCATAGTAACCAAGACAGCAGTTATGATCCCTCTGAATATCACTTGAAAAAAAAGTTTATCAACTTGGAAGCTAGCGCTGATAAAAGATGATGAAATTTTCTGTGAAAAAGAAAAAAACAATTTAATAAAAACCAAAATGTTTCATAGAAAAATAGTTTGATGAAAGATGCATGAGAAAGTTTACTCAGATATAGGATTGAATTCCTGGGGAGAGGAAAATAGGACCCCCTACCTAAAGCCTGGCAGTGAGGACAACAATCTGTAGCAGGCTGCATGTTTCATGGGCTACAACCCAGCTGCAGGCTGTAAGTGATTGCAAACCTGCCTAGGAAGACTGGGCCAGCTGATGGGGATAATTGGCTGGCCCAGAGGAAGTTACAAGCTCAAGGGAAGAGAGCTGATAGGGCAAGGGCTGTGAGGCAGAGATTGCAGCACTGAGCCAGAGAAATCTCTCAGGGTCCAGGAAAGGACCTTTTACTGTTGATGTTTTTGTTTGTCTGAGGATTTATGGGTTATGTTTGGCCTGGTGCAGCAAGTTTGCCTCAAGGCAATAAAAGACTGTGTTGCTACCTGTCAACTCACTATACCAGCTTCTTATGGCTAGGCCAAAACCATGTATCTCTTTGTTAATAGATAGAGCAGTGTGGAAGTCCTAACCAGAGATTATACCTGGTGCATAAAGGGAAACTTGCCTCAATTCTTGGAGTCGTCTTTTTTAGTAAATGCTACAATATAAATCCCAATGTAAGATTTCTCTCTATTCCTGGATGAAGTTTCGGTTCCTCAAATATAACCTTTTTATTGAAAGCCCTGGCTTCCCCTTTGTCCAGGGTGTCACTCGGACTTCCTTTGTATCCAGGTTGGAATTAGGGGGCTGTACTTTCCACAGTGAATTGGCAGAAATCAGACAGTAGCTTTCTACATGGTTCTCATACTTTTAACTGAGTGACTCAGCCAGAATAATCATGGCATTTGTTGAAACCTCAGAAAGTTATATAAAATTTATTAGCGATTTATAACATTTTATAAATATCTTCATCCAACCAATAGATTTCAATGGTAGAGGTTCTAGAGATATACTTATCAAATATTGTAGAATTTGAATACTTTTTAGAATCCTATTTAATTTCTATAGAAACCTATTGGTTAGATTCTACAGGAATTACTCATAAAGGAAAATAGATAAATGGGGAATGGGGCCCCCTTTGTTTACAAACAATATTCAATCAAAGCCTCTCTCTCTGACATAACACAGTCTGGAAAAATGTGACAGTCTCCTTTATCAAACCATATTTATTTTCTGTTCATAGCAATTCCACTGTTGGTCTGCAATTTCTTTTCTAATTAGTTTCTTGGCATGTACAAAGGCAGAGCTGTTTTAATTTTATTCAGGGTTTTCGTGCATGCTTTTCTACAACAACCTGTTTTTCTGTGTCTGTGTTTATTGTATTATTCTCAGCCACGGCATGTTTTCTCAGTAAGTAGCTTGCCAAATCTTCACTGACGCTTATCATGTTCCAATTTGTTCTCATATTTAGTCCCTTCCTTAGTTTCCTACACAAGTAGTATAAAGCTGACAATCTCAGTAACATTTTGTAGATATGGATGGAGAGTTGGTGGTCTTGCATGTAATATAAGCAAAAATAAAAGGGGCAAAACACCATTTATAGGGGAACCCAGCACATGGCAAATATACTATTAAAGAGTTGTTTCACTCAAAAGCAAGACCATTAGTATTGACATTTCATTCTGAAAAGCAGATTTAAACAAAATAGTTTCTTCTAAAAGACAGCAGTTACCAAACACTTGCATCAAAAAGCAGCAACACTTGTTGTTATTCACAAGCTACCACACTTTTTTGATTAAAATCCTTTGAGAAAACACACAGATTCTGCAGTGCCCATGATACATGAGCCAAGAACATTAACTATCTCTCCTGTTTTCAGACATGTTTAAAAACATATGTAAGGAATGTCTCACACATGCCTAAACTGTAAACTGGTTGATAAAACCCTTCTTCATTGCACTACTTGCAACTGTTTGTTTCTTTCTCCCAGGTAGACCCTCTCCACTTGTATCATGTATAATATTTATAATTTAAGCATTTCAAAGCAGGGACTCTATCTTCATTGTCTTATATGTCCTGAGAATACGTTGGTTGCTATAACAGAACAAAATACAAATAATTTGAATTTAAGCAAGTTGCTGGGTTTATGCACCAGGCAGGGACAGGGAAATCAGCACTCCGAACAAAGGCCTCCCTCCAGTTCTTTTTGCTTCTCCATTAAAGCCTCAACGCATAACAGTCCTTATTACCCCAAGCGCTTGCCTTTATACTCTGTATACCAAATTGTCAGAACTCCTTTCTCCCCATGCCTACCTCCTAAGTCCCTATGCCTAGCTCTTTCCAACTCATACCAGGTGCCCCCATCTCACACTTTCTATTGATTGGTGCCATGCTCTTATTCCTTCCTTGACCCTGGTATTTCTACAATCTAACCCTCTGCCTAAAAAGACAAGAAACCTTATATGATAATTCTTGTAGGGCACACGTCTAAGGAATTATATGGCAGAGGGCCTTGTTACATGTTACACTTAGGACATGTTTAGTTTAGATCATAGTAAGCAGTACTATAAGATAGAAAGTTTTCTGAGAAATCACATCATAATGCTTACTAAAAAATGCTTAATTAAAAAAAAAAAGCCTTAATCACTGGAGCCATTAAAGACGGTGTGCTGCTGTGTGCTGAAGGGTCTGGGACCAGGAAACAGCTGATTGTCAGTTCCATCCTCTGCACCACACTGAAAGGGCTGGGATTGACAATCAGCTGTCTTCTCTGATGGGGGCTAGAATTGACAATCAGCTGTATTACCTCTGCAGAGCAGTTGGATGTTCAACACATGTTAGGTAATATTATCTGGAGAAACTCCTTGCCAGAAAAGTTCAAATTTTGCTACACTGCAATGGCACTTAGCATGCGTTACTTGCTTGAACTAGTGTTTTAAGTGCAGTTAACATGCCCTAAACCTAACATATGACAAGACCCTAGGTATATTCTAAAAGGGCTCAGGAGGTATAATAGGTATACTAGAGCACACGGGTGTCCCAAAGTGCACTGTCTTGTCACACTAGATATTTTTAAAAAGAGCATAAGCTATTGTCAGTACATGTAACCAGCCATGCCTTAATATTCTGTATTTCCATTACATATAAAATAAATAGTTAAAGCAGATTATTTAGGTTGCAAAATCAAGCATTTGGAAACCGTAATATCTCAAATTTCCATATATTTTTCTAAGGCTACCTTAATTTTTCTCCATTTGTGCATCCATTCTGTGTACAGGATGAGGCAGGCATGCTGTCGGAAAAGCAGCATGGTCTCATGTTGTTACAGTCTATACCATAGTATAGACATGGAAAGGATTAGACTAGGCCCATATGAGGTACTAAATAAATGTGCTTTGGGCTATACTAATGTGCAGAAGCACAAGCGCATGCTTTTTTAATGACAAGCACATGCTTAATTTTACTGTCTTAGCATCTTAATGCTTAATTTTATGCATTAGCATATTAGCATTTTTTAATGTGTTGTTTTAGTGCTCAGTAGAGTAGGATACTGTGCATTAAAGCACATGTGTAGATGTGCCCACCATGTATTAGAATATAGACAATGCATGCAACGTAAGTTGGTGGTTCTCAACTTCGGAGTGCCTGGCACTGCAAACTAGTACTGTGCCTGCTGCTGCTTTGGTGGTTGCATGAGTCTGGCTAGAGTTTTTCTGTATTTAGTTATTTTTTTGTCAAAAGTTTTCTGAAGAACTCAAACAAAAGAAGGGAAAAGGGCCATTTTGCAAGGTTTATATCTCAGCAAAAGTTGAATGTAATTTCATGGGACAGTGAACAGCCACACTGCTTAGCAGAGGGTATTCTCTTTGCCAAATACTAATGGTCTGCTACAAAGAATAGAGGTGAGAGAACTGAAAAAAAGA
>NW_005842096.1:1080642-1084431 GCF_000455745.1 Alligator sinensis | reverse complement strand
GGAATGTGTGGAGGTGGCTACCTCCTTTGAAAAATGTTTATTGTAACTAAAAGGAAATAACATGGTATAGGTCTCAAGAATAAATTATTTGAAACAAAGACATTTTACATGTACACCCTTGCCCTTGCTTGAAAACACATTATTTTGAATCACACTTTGTCATAGCTCATGATCTATCTCTATGGATCTGATTTTTGGATTGGGGTCTTAGACTGTTAAAACTGTTTGAGTCATAGAGCTTATTATTTTCACATGTAAAGCATGGCACATATATATGGTTCCATATGCAAACAGTGGAATTATGACCATAAAGCAGAATGCGCAACAGCAAGCCTGAGGCAGTTTAAAAAACAGTTTACAAACAGTTTATTACACTGCATTATATTGTGCTATTATTTGCAGGTAAGAAAAGTCTATTTTTTAACCTATGAGACAACTACCTTTATCGGGTCATTGATGTAATAATGACAAGCTTCCTTGGTTCCAATGTGTGTCTCTTGCAGACAGATGATGTTGATTGAGTGTTGGAGGCCCTGTTGGAAGAAAGCCAGGGGACTGTTCAACATTGGGGCTGTCAGTTGTGGAGGGACTGGGATTCCATGAGGAGGCTTTTTCTGAGGTTCTCTTAGAATGCAGTCTGCTAATAGGATCATTCGTTTCCCCTGGAGGACCTGGGTACTGACAGGGTGTGTGACATGAATGCTGATCCATTGCATCTACTGAACTCAGTTAATGAAGAGGCTATTGCTTGGATTTGCAGATTTGCAGTCACTAAATAAAATAATAAATAAATTGGGTCATTTTGAAAATTAGTATATTACAATATATATATGGGGATGAAACTCATTTTTTATATTGCAGGTTGTCCTAGGCATTGATTAAACATGCACAAAATGTTCATAGAAAATTGGGTGAGAAATATACGAATAATCTAGTAAACCTCAAGTCTGCTTGAAGAATCAGCTTTTGTTAAACTACAGGTAGAGGACAAATACCGGGCTTCAGAAACTTTAGCTAGGTGCAAAAAACCTCTAAATTAATGTGTTTGTTTTTTTAACCAATGGAAAAAGAATGCAGGATGTACAATTTTGAACTGTATCCAGTTTTGAAGGAAATAAAAAGCAAAGGTCCAAGCTCTGCCTCCATCTGAAAGGCTATTGTGTTAGTGGGATTTAGGTGCTCTAACTTCTGTAGCTAGCAGCACACAAGGGAATAATGTGAAGTCACCTTTCACTTGCCAGCCTGAATGCCCAGGTATTCATTCAAAGCTAGGTCACCATGGAGATAGACTTCAACATAGCAAGACTCAAACTCATGCTTCCAACTCCAGCTACAGTGATAAATCTTATCTACTTTTGCTGCCATGCCACAACACCCAGATAAAGGCTTATTGAATGCAAACACTTCATACACAAAATGATGATTATTTACTCAAGATATCAGTGATTGTTTTACTGTGGGCACCATGATAGTATTGTTTTTTGCTAGTATCATATTTCCTATCCCATATCTATCACCTGCTCCCCAGTCTTGCTCCCAGGTCCTTCAGCTTTGTGCAGATGGGGAAGGATACCTGTTCCTCCCAACTAGCACTGCTCCAGGTTTTGTAGTCCAGTGAAAGAATGCTCACCGTTTCAGGCATTTTGGCCCTATCAGCTCACATGGATGATGGTGATTGATATACCATATTAGTATCTATTGCTAAAGAATATATGAGCACCTAGATTAATCGATGTTGATTAGTGTGTTTTTAAAGTATATTGAACATCAGCTTCTGGACCTGGATCAATGGCAGGCTGCTAGCTGACTTTAATAAGGGGTTGATCAGGTCTAGATTCCTCTTCTTTCTTCAAGACAAAACCTCCTTTGTACATACAGCAGTTTTAGCACATACCTGAGACTGTAAATAAATGGTCATGTATTAGGCAACTTGTTAGACCCCGACTCCATGCAGCTAGGGAGACAACGATCCAATTGCTCATAGATCCTGTTACTCATTAGCTAGAGCAAGCAGGGAGCAAACACGAGCACACATTGCTTGCAACAGCTTTATTCAAATTGGAGACAGCTTTCGACAAGTTCCCTCACAAACACCCAGTCTATGAACACAGAGTGCAGCACTGAACATTAGTTTTTTTTCACATTTTATACACGTTGGTTCATACATATTAACATTCACTCCACCTGTCTCTCCTCGGGTTCCAGCCATTTTTCTTCCCATCTCAAGCTCCACCTCTGTTTATTGTTTACTTCATTAGCATGGAATTGCTTATGCATTTCTTTCATTTACATGTCTCTCTGGTAAGGCCATGAACTCAGGTACTCTCAGTCAATCACTGTTTTTTTCTGGTTTTTGTTGACTCCTTCTTCAGCTCCAAGGTCTTGCTCCTGCTGTATTTCCTGATGATAGCTGGTGGGCTGCATCTTGTTCTTCTTACACAAGGAATCATGTATCCTGAACACTATCCCATTGTTAGAAAACTACCTGCCTAAGCATTTGCAAGGTTATTTTAATATATCATCCTGCCTTGTGACCAGTAGCTCTGCTGAGACACAGAAAAAAGCCTTTGTATTCAGCTGGAAATCCAGTGCTCCCCAAAAATCCAAATTATTGTCACCCTAACACAACTTATTTTCCTCTCTTCCCTATTAGGACTCTGTGAAGTGGCTAGTATTCACTTCAGATTCAGATTCAGCTGATTCAGGGCCAGTACAGAGCCCATGCACCCTGCGGTGCCTCCCCACCACCACCAGTAGCACACAACCCCAGTGTGCCCAGTGCCTGCTCAAAATTCACCCCTGCCAGAGAGGATCAGTCAGAACCTATGTACAGCGCTGTGACAGGTACACGATCTGGGCCGACCTAAACGTGGCCCACACACCTGTTCCTGGGGGCAACCGCCCGCCTACTCGCCTGCCATGCCTTGTTGTTAATTCATTAATTGGTGTTAATTAGCAGGAGGCTGCCCTTGTACTGCCCCGCTGCCAGGGGGCGCTATCTGCAGCTCCGTTTCCTCCCCTACACCGTAGTCCACACCTCGCCGATGGAATATATGTTATGTCTCAATCTACGCACTGGCCCCCTCTTTTGCTCTCTCTGGGCCTTCCCCAGTAGTGCTGCCCCCTCCCCGGGGCTCACCACACCCGCATTGGGGCTTCTCTGTAACTGCCCCCCTTCTCTGGGGCTTTCGTCCTCTCTCAGGGTGCTCCGCCCTCTCTCAGGGCCTTCTCTGTCACCTGCCCCCTCTCTGGGGCTCCCCAGCAGTGCTGCCCCCTTTCTGGGGCTCACCACGCCCGCACTGGAGCTTCTCTGTAACTGCCCCCTTCTCTGGGGCTTTCTCCCTCTCTCAGGGTGCTCTGCCCTCTCTCGGGGCTTTCTCTGTCAGGCCGCTCTCTCTCTCTGGGGCTTTCGCACGTTGCCCCTCCTTGGGCTCACCATGCCCTCACTGGGCTTCTCAGTAATGCCCTCTTCCTGGGGCTGCTCAACTGCCCCTCCCTGGGGCTGGGGTCTATGCACCGCAAAATGCTGTGCCCTCACTGGCGCTGGGGTCCTCACACTCCACTGTGAGTCCCCTATGAGGCCTTCTCCATCCCCCGATAGCCTTACCCAAACTGCCGGTGTAACAACAAAATGAAACAGAAACTGGAGCCTCTTGGCTATAAACTAAACATAAGCCGCCTGGCTATAACAACATTGCATCTTAGAGCTGCCATAAGCTGTACCTGTGGTCAGGCTTCTTCCTGCATCCGGGCTTAGGGAGCTCCTGCCTCTCTGGCTGCTGGCCGGGA
>NW_005842096.1:1019101-1080309 GCF_000455745.1 Alligator sinensis | reverse complement strand
AGACCCGGGGGCTGGGGCCAGGCAGGGCAGCCATGGACGGTGTGGGGCTGGGAGAGTGGGCAGGGGTCGGGGGGCTTGTGGCAGCAGAGTCTCCCATGGAGTTTGGGGCAGTGGGGGGTGGTGGGGATCGCCCTCCTCACTTGGCAGCAACCGGTGAGTGTGGGCTTTTTTTTTTTAAAGAGCTGGGAGCTCGGGCTGGACAGGGCAGCCATGGGGTGTTGGGAGAGCAGGCAGAGGTCAGGGGGCACTCATGGGGGTTGAAGGAGCAGGCAGGGGATGGGGCATGGCTCCCTCCCCCCTCCTCCACTTCCCCCTCCCCAACCTCCTACTTACCAGCATGGAATCTGGGTCCAGCTCCCTGTGGCAGTGAGCGGGGACTGCCCAAATCTCCAAAGCTCTCCAAATCTTTTCTGAATCAATTCGGAGAGCTTTGAATTAATTTGGACCTTTTTATTGGTCTCCTGATTTGATTTAGATTCACAGATTTGGCTGCCGAATTGGGCTGAATCTCCTCCAGATCGAATCAGCACCTAAAGCTTCGCATAGCCCTACTCCCTATGTAACGCTTACTGGGTATGTTTGATATAACATCATGCATCCTTCTATTACAATTCACTGTAAAATAGTGAAAAAATGCAAGATTTTAAGACAGCAAACAAACAATCTTATACTACAATATCGTAAAACTAAGCATTATAAAAACCTGAAGTATTTGGATACCTGCTTTTAAAAAAAGAGTATTTTTTTATAGTACTTGCTTTGGGACTCTTGGTCAATCTTTCCCTTTCTCTATGTCCATTGCTTTAAGATGATATGTATCTGTATAACTATTTATTTTTTGTTTTGAATTAAGCGTACAGTACATTGGCTCATTTATAAAAGTTCTTTGACACACTTAAATTGTGCACAGATTTTGTTAATGAATGGGGCCCTTTTCAATTTAGCATTCAGTTGTGTTGCCTAATTTGATAAAACAGAAATCTGAAATCAAGTCAAAATCTAATGCAGGATGACTTTTATGGTTAAGCATGTAAGGAGCTCCATGAAGTTCTGAGTACTACAGAGAGGAAGATAGTGCCATGAAAGCAAGAAACAGCAATATTGTGGTGCATGATAAGGATTCCTTTAAAAAGGAACAGAACAATCTCAATAAATTTATGAGGAATGAATAATCAAAATGAATATTATGAAGAGGAAATAATACCCAAATGTCAAAGTGAAAACAAGATCGCTTTCAATGACTTGAGATCCCAGTATAATTCTTGGATTAAAAATGAATCTTTTTAACTCCTTTGGGAAGCTGTCTAGGATTGTATATAAATAAAACAAGTAAAAGGAAAGAATTTGAATAATTTAGAAAGTTTTAAAGGTTATTTTTCTACCCAATATAACTAAAGAACATTTTTTATAATATAATGTAGGGGCATAGGGAAAAATTCTGATTAACATTCTATATTTCAAACTCTTATGCATCTGTGAAATAATCAATTAAAGTACATTTAAATAACTTAACCAACAAATCCAAAGAGCTTAAAAGTTAAGACTGACACCTATTTTTCTGCATTCCTTCAAATTCCCTCCTTCTTTTAAAAATAAATCTTTCAAGTTCCTTACAATGAGTGGACAGAGCCAGGCATAGAGTAGATTCATAGTTTCATAGATGTTAGGGTCAGAAAGAACCTTAGTAGTTCATTGAGTCCAACCCCTTGCCCTTGGCAGGAAAGAGCATTGAGGTCAGATGATCCCAGCTATGTGCTTGTCCAGTTTCCTCTTGAAGACCCCCAGGGTAGGGGAGAGCACCACCTCCCTTGGAAGCCCATTCCAGATTTTGGCAACCCTCGCTGTGAAGAAGTTCTTCTTAATGTCCAACCTAAATCTGCTCTCCATGAATTTGTGGCCATTGTTCCTAGTTACTTCAGGGGATGCCCTAATAAATAGAGCATATCCTATTCCCTACTGCCCTCCCCTGATGAATTTATAGGCAGCCACAAGATCACCTCTCAGCCTTCTCTTGTGAAGGCTGAAGAGATCTAGGTCCTTCAGTCTCTCCTCCTAGGGCCTTGCCTGTGGGCCTCTGACTATATGAGTGGCCCTCCTCTGAACCCTCTCAAGTTTCTCCACATCCCTCTTGAAGTGCGTTGCCCAAGACTGGATGCAGTACTCCAACTGCAGCCTGAACAGTGATGTATAGAGAGGAAGCATCAAATGTTCGTCATGCATCTGCTAATGGACGATAAAGTGCGGTTAGCCTTGTTGATTACTTTGTCACATTGACGAATCACGTTTCTCTTGGAGTCAACTATGACTCCAAGATTCTTTTCTGCTGCTGTGCTGCTGAGAAGGTCATCCCCCAGCCTGTAAGTGTGTTGGTGGTTCTTTTTGCTCAGGGGTAGTACTTTGCACTTGTCTTTGTTGAACTACATCCTATTTCATTCTGCCCATTTTTCCGACCTGTCCAGATCTGCCTGGATCTGTTTCCTACCCTCTGGTATGTTAAATTTGACCCATAATTTGCTATCATCTGCGAACTTGGACAGGGTAGTCTCCATGCCCTTGTCACAGTCACTGATGAAGACATTGAATAGCACCAGTCCAAGGACCGAGCCTTCTGGGACTCCACTGCCCACACCTTTCCAGGTCGATATTGATCCGTCCACCACCACTCTCTGGGTGTGACTCCTAAGCCAATTTATGACCCACCTGACCGTGTAAACATCTGCATACAGCCTGTCAGTTTATTTATGAGGACAAAATGAGATACTGTATTAAAGGCCTTCTTAAAGTCTAGGTAGTTGACATTTACCTTGACTCCTGTGTCTAAGCATTTTGTGACCTGGTCATAAAAAGAAACAAGGTTAGTCAGGCAGGATCTACCTGCAATGAACCCATACTGATTTCCTTTCAGCATTATTTCCCCTTCTGGGCTCCCACAAATCTGATCCTCAATGATTTTTTCCAGAGTTTTCCCAAGGATAGAGGTGAGACCAACTGGCCTATAGTTTCCTCCTCCCCTTCTTGAAAATAGGGACCACATTGGCTTTTTACAGTCCTCTGGGACCTGTCCAGAGCACCATGAGTCCTCAAACAGCCATGACAGTGGCTCTGTTATGACACTGGCCAATTCCTTCAGCACCCTTGGATGAAGTTTATCTGGGCCCACTGATTTGAATATATCCAGCCCCTCCAAATGCCCCTTCACTAAGTCTGTGCTAACAGTTAGTGGGCTGGTGTCCCTCCTGTGTCTATCTATGATCCAATTGGGAGATTTGTCTTGGTCTGTGCCTAGGAATACAGATGCAAAAAACCCATTGTCTCCCCTCTGTCACCACTTGCCCTAGTTTGTCCTGTAGGGGTCCTATGCTACCCTGCACCTTCCTTTTGCTCCCTATATACCTGAAGACGGACTTTTTGTTGTCCTTAATTTTTGTTGCCAGCCTAAATTCTAATCCTGCTTTGGCCTTCATAACTGATTTCCTGCAAGTGCGAGCCGGGAAGGTATACTCCTCCTTGGTAGCTATCCCGTTTCCACAGCCTGTATTTCTTTGCCCTTAGGCTTTCTTGGACTTCCCTGTTCAGCCAAAAGGGATTCTTGGCCCCTTTGCCCCATTTTATGTGCAATGGTATTGTCTCATTCTGCGCCCATAGGATCGCTCCCTTGAGGAATGACCACCCTTCCTGGACCCCCATTTCACCAATGCTCTTGAGCCTTAACACCTCACTAACTAATCTCCTGAGCACACTGAAGTTAGCTTTTCTGAAGTCTAGCACTTCAGCCCTGCTGGTTAGTTTACCCTGCTGGTTATTTAGTAGTGTTTGACTTATAACTTCCTGAAGTTAGTAAAAAGATTTCCACTTCATTGGACTTTGACTCTAGCCTGTTCGAGTGTGCAAGAGTCTGGAGACTCAGATATTTTCACCCACACATCTCAGTCCTAATCTTCAAAGGCCTTCCACTATTCCCATAGTTTAGGCCAGTGGACATCTGTAGAAGTATAGATACACTTTTATACCTTTTTACTTTGCCTAATCAAAGAATTAATTAGTATTCAGCAGATTCTGCAAAGGATGGAACACTGGGAAATTCATATTTATCACAATATCTAAGTGAGTTAGTTTAAAAAAAGAAGTTCAGAAATGTCAAGTTATTCTCTTGGTCAATAAACAATGAGCTGTTGAATTTAATGAGAGCCATATACAATACTCCTCAATTTAAAGAGACAATGATATAGGAGCAGCAACAGGGGAAAGAAAATGAGGGAATGAACAAAAATGGAATTCCAGAGGAGTTCCAGGACTCTCTAACTAGAGAGTGAGATTTGGTTGTGGGTGGTGTGGGAAGTGGAGGGGGAAATTATAGATTTAAGCATGAGGCAGGCAAATTATAATGTCACTGTTTTTTTTACAGTCTATGACCACTGTCTTCTCACATCCTGATTATTTCTCTCTATTTTTTTGAATACCCTTACTAGCCATTGTGTCTTTTTTATCAAGATTCTTCTTTATCTTCCATTGAAGGGCTATTCAAGCTGTCTAAAACACAAGCTCCATATCATTTTACGTGTCTTGCCACTATCTATCTACAATCTGCCCAAGTGACCATCTCTTTTGTCTTTATCACAGACTGCCTTCTGTCCCTTGTACTCCTGAATCTTTGTTTATTAGTTGCTCACCTTTTGTTCATTAAAATTCCTTTTTAAAAAGCATATTTTTTTCATGAAAATGACAAGTAAAGTTTGCCTAGCTTTGAGAGAAGACCTTCTTCTGCTCTTTTGGTGTTTGGCATCTTTCCTGGTTTGTCTTAAAGAAAATGATCTCTACCTCAAAGATGTATTTTGTCCTCTTTTTTAAAAACAGACACAAGTACATTGATAACATTTTTAGTAATTCTTTAAATCAACATTTCTGGATACAGCAGTCATTTGCTGTAGATTTACTGAGACTATAAAATTATAATTGTGTAATAATTAGACAGTACTGGAAGCTAAATAAATATTAACTGATTATGAAAAACATTCATTATAATAATAGTGTTTAATCCTCCTGAATGTGTTTTTAATAATACTTTTGTGTTTAACATAGGCTGAATGACTTATTAAATGTAAATTTAAGATGCTTTTTATTCTCAACATGTTTGGCTTTCATCCATTAGTGTTAATGGGATTTGAATGGCACTGAGTTCAGCCTAGACCCCAAGTACAAATGTGAGAACCTTAATTAGGTTTTTATTAACAACTTCAATTAAATGAGTTATTCGATATTTAAGATATTTGTGCACATAGTATGATTTTAGCTAGATATTAAACATTTTTCAGTTCTTGTAAAATAATATATGCTCTCAGACCAAGTTGGTAACTGGGAAAATTACTTACATTATTCATGATTTTTAAGTTAATGTTTGAAAATATTTTAAATGAAGGTTTGCATCCATTCATGATACCAAATGAAAATCTAGTGTGTTGTGAATTATGGGATGGCATTTTCAAGTTCTAATTCTTGAACATCCAACTGGTTTGCTAAAATGTTACTGAGTCATTTCCATACTTGGTTCAGTTTCACCATCTGGAAAATGAGGAGTCACCCAATACCCTTACAATATTGCAGTGAGGAGGAATTATCATTTTTACAACTCTTTCAAATAATGAAAACTGCTGTGCACTATATTATAATTTAGCCTACATTGCTCCAGAAGGGAGGCTGTGGCCTACATCTGGAGCTCACACTCCCTGGTTGGCACTCACAGGAGGGGCACCGGTGCTCCCACCTGACTCCCCTCCTGTCGCCTGAGTGGGGAGCGTGACCTGACAGGGGGTGCACCAGCACACTCAGGGGGAGCACATGCACCCTCTACGCATCGCCACTGACCTAAGCCAAGGTAGTAGATGTCATAGTTTAAGGCTGAGGAGGCCAACATAAATTGCTGCTCTGGAAAAAAACGGAAACAGAGAAGGCGCTGTTCCATGGAGGTGCCTTTTGGAGGTGCAATCTTCCTAGAGCACTGAAGTTTACACTGCATCATTTGATCAGATTGGTGTAGTCTTGTATAAAGCATACAAAGATATGAAGACTAATTATCACAAATGAATATGTGATGTTACAAAATAGGTATGTTACAAAAGCCTTTCCTGGTGAATTGAGAGACTACAAAAATATGTAGTATTTTTCTTTACATTTTTAAATCACATGTTTACGAATAAGTTTATTTAAATATAAAATCTCTTCTTAAATGTTATACACACACTATTTATTTTCATTAACCAAGAGCTTCTGAACATCATTACTTTTCAAGGAAATTATAAAGCTGTTCAATAGTCATATTCATTTTTCTATTTAGACACACACATTAACAAGTTATCTGACCATCTTAAAGTGGTGATTGTCAACCAGGGTGTTGCAGCATCATGGGATTCTTGGAGATCCTTTCAAGGAGTATACATTGTTAGAATACTCCTAGGTGTGAAAACCTGATTCACAAGATAAATCCAGAGATTTCAAGTAGGAATCCACAGTGTTAAAAACATTCTGACTGCTGCAGTCTTTCTCAGTTTTTTGTGACAAAAAAATTGCTCTATTATTTTCCCATCGTCAAAAAATCTGTGAAAACCAAGAGTCTGCATTTTCCAAGGGGAGCCTTGAGTCTAATGAGGAGTGCCTTGAGTATAAAAAAGTTGAGAACCACTGGCATAAAGGCTCTGAAGCAGTCTGCAACCAGTGGCCGCTATTGAGACAAAGCTGGACTAGTTCTGGATAATGGATTACTCAGCACTGAAAAGCAAATGTCCCCATAGCTAAAGGGGAAGGAAATGTTGCTGTACTGAGAATTGTAAACCCTTTCCCAGAGCAAATCACAATGCAAAAGGAGACATTTAGCTGCTTTGCACAGTGCAACAATTAATTGCTAGAATATTTCCTCTGTTCCTGTTTCTAGGACACTCATAATCACACAGCTGAGAATCCAGCTTTAGTTCTGTTTCTGCATCTGTCCTTAAAAATAGTCTAGTGAATAAGCTAAAAGTTCCTTTGTTCCATAAGTTAAAACTGAAGTTCACAAAATCAAGAAAAAGTAGATGATTATAGCCTAGGGACAACTTTGTGTCTGCAGTCAGGATGTCATTGTGAGCAGTAGTTATGTAGGCAGAAACTGAGTCAGGTGAAAAAATACATAAGCAAGCATGAGAACCAGTTCAAATTGCAACTGAGATTTGTAAATAGATTGTGTGCAACAAGGAAAGCTAACCCAGATGCCAGCTTGGAGTCCAAGATACCCTCCTATTTCAGTCACAGTGGTTAGGTACAGACATTCAAAAAGCCCAAGCTGGAATCAGTCTAAGTTATGCAGTTTCCTGTAAGCGGTGCAGCTTAGGTCAGTAGCAAACAGAACACACATTCATCCTTGGGGGTGGGCGGGAGGACGCCAATCTTAGACACGATTCCACTATTTTTAATCAGTCTATGTGTCCTGGACTTCTTTTCTGGTATGGCTATAGATGGGTTTCTGATCACTTAAACTGGTAAAAATGTAATGCCTGTACCTGGCCGGTACAGAAACCAAAGGAGAACTTAAAACCACCCTGGAACTGTGGCTAAGTAAACCTTTAGCACCAGGATGCTCAACCCCTACCCCATGGACCAGATCTGGCACATAGATCCATGTTATCCAGCCCACAGGTCTCTCATGTAATCTGCTGCTAAATTTCCAAGCCCCATGTAACTGGATTGGTCCCAGCTGGGCCAGGCCTGCACAGATGGATCAGGGCCCAATTCAGCCACATGGAAATGGCCTAGCCAGGGCCTGATGCAGCCATGGGGGGAGAGGGGTTCAAGGTCGGATGCAGCCTGGATAGACCTGGTTTCACTTGTCTGGTTTGTAGGCTGAAAAGGTTGAGCACCGCTGCTTCAGCACAATCTAACAGAAAGTGGGAGGACAAAGAAAACTTGTATTCTAAGCAATCCTAGCTTGATAGCGGTCAAATGCTTGGTGAAATTTTTTTAAGCAGGTGTGCTAGTAAGTATAGTTTGATTTTTAATGAGTGGGGTCTAATCTTGGTAGATCTTATTAGCTATTACATATTAGTAACATGTTATGAAAATACAAAACTTTGAGTTGATATTTTCCATTTGGTGTCTTGACCAGGAGACCATTCTTTCTTTCTACCCAGAACCCTAAGCTGTCAGCAGAACAGTTTAAACTTTTAATTTGCTAGAGTTTGCCCTTATTCAACAACCACTATGAAATATAGGGAAAAACTCTCTTCAAGTAACTGGAGCACGAGTTTCCCTCTGCATGATTCAATTAGTTCTTGGAGGCCTTATAGTCTGTCAGGGAGAATCAGGCCCCTGCCATTTAAATAAATGGAAGAAAATTAAACTAGCTACTAATACTAAGCAAACTATCCTAAAGAAAGAAAAACATAAAGATAATGAAGAAAACTAAAAAAATGAGGAAATTACAATGCATTATTAAAAAAAAAAAGCAAGCCACAGCACAATATTTGGGGGCTAGAAAGAAGGAAGTAAAATGATATACTCTAACCAGTATATTCTTTCCATGCTATTCACTCATGTTTTCTAAATCAATCATGTTTTCCTTATCATATGAGTTTTTTTAAGCCCTACCATGTCACACATTAGGGGAAAGCAAGGCTTGGGACACGTTATTACTTCTTACAACATCTGGTACCTAACACGTTCTTCTTTGATCAACAGTATGTCATGTGTTATAGTGTAGCAGATTGTATAGTTCATCCTTACTGAACCTTCACCCTCAGGGCAGCACGTGAAAGGCAAACTCCATCTGCCTCAGAGAAGACCAAAATAGTCTGAAATGTAGAAATTCAGACTTGCTCAATAGCTGTGATCATGACCAGAATTCATATTAAATAAATTCACTTCTTGCTTCTTTGGCAAAATAGGACCAGACTTCTTTTTCACAAATGGACATTTAAATACTTCCATTAAAAGTAGGGTGAAAAGTATTATTTAAAGAGGCACTTAAAAAAGGAAGAGCGAATTTAGTTCTTATGAGTGTGGGTAGGAGAGTATGAAGCAAGTATTCCACAATCTTCCCCACAAAGTTCTACCCTCTGTAACTCCATCCTAACCAACTGAACATTAACATTGCACTTCTGGGTCCTCTTAAAACTAGTCATTCTGAACTGTTGTTTTAATGTTTGTAAAGAGTAACTAGGAAGAAATCACGTGAACTGTGTATGAGCTAAGTCAGGATTTGAAGCATAGTTTCTAATACTGGAAAACTAGTACCCTTTCTTTTTCCTTTCTCCATTTAATATTTATATATTTTTTACATTAAATTTAAACATGAGTCATATCCAGAATATCCTGAGCTAATACTGACTCATTTTGTATATCAGTATTTTAGGAACAGTAAATTGCAAAATATATAAAAATTACTCTGTATATTAAAATGTAAGACCAAAATCTATTCTCATCTACACTGGTATATATTCAGACTAGTTCAGGCCCACTGAATTCATTCTAATGGCAAAATGAGTCTTCAAAATGTCTCTCTCTTTTTTGCCCACAGTATTGAAGTGACCCAAACTTTACTGAAGTCAATGGAAGGACTGTTACTGGTTCTATCTACTTTGGATTAGACTCTACAAATTATACTATTAAATGAAATAAACCATGGCTCATGATAGCTGTATGAATTTATGTAAGGTCTAATTTGTTCTCAGATGTTTGTGCACTTTCCATGTATGTTATTGAAAACAGTACTCCATGAAGAGCAGGCCTAATCTATACCTAGGTTTCCAGGATCAATGGGTGCTGTTACAGGTTACCTTTAAAACATTTTCAATCTGTGGAATGTTATGCCGACATAATGTTAGAATAGCTTTAGGGGAGTCACAGGTTAAAGCTTAATGCCATCTGAGACCTACACAACTGCCACATGCCACTAGGGGGCTTGGAGAGCATGGAAATGGACAGGAGGCAGGACTATCACTCTTCTGGTTTGGGGAAGAAAGGGGGAAGGTGCCATGTAACTCAGAGGTGGAAAAGCCATGGAGGCTGTGGCTTTCTTCACTGCACTGACAGCAGGTACCAGCCGTGACCACAGGTGGGAAGGAAAAAGTCTTGAAAAAAACTAAATGTTTGACGTGAATGGCAAGGGGGAGATTTAAAGAGAAGCAAAGAGAAAGGAGTGTGTGTGTGTGTGTGTGGGGGGGGAAACAGAATAATAAAAAATAAATAAAGTACAAAACCTTGCATGTGTTTCACTGAATTGGGATTGGGTTAGGGGGTGGAGAGGGATTAGTTAGTTCTCACACCAAAGCAAAGCTAAGATCCAGCAGGCCTGCTGCATCCCAAACCGGGGTTGAGCTGAGACCCAGAAAGCTTGCTGCATGCTATTCTGGGGCAGGACTGGGTTAGCATTCATACCAGAGCAGAGCTGAAACCCAGCAGTTTCACTGCATGGTCAGCATAGGTCCACTTTGCAGTCTGCTGGGTGGTTTCCATTCTTTGGTTCATTCTCTTCTCCAATGTAGGCAGCAGGATTGCTATTGTTGTCTGCATGGGGGTGCTAGAGCAAACAGCAAGCTGGTGAGCTGCACCTGGGTGCTCAGTGTGGTCAGGGTGTGTTGGGGTTGCACCCTAGGAGTGGGAAGGGGTGTTAGTTTGGGGCCAGCATCACCCCCAAGGGTAGTACAGTTCAGGAGGGTTGAAAGTTTGCCCATGGAGCAAGTGAGTGGAAAGGGCTGGGAATGGTGCATCTTGAGATGCTGGAGGAATGAAAATAGAGCATTTTCTCTCCCCAAACTAACAGTATCCTGAAATGACCTAGATAAAATGGATCAACAATAACCGTCACTTGAATTGGCATAACTTTAAAAAGGTTTAGAGGGTACTTATCATGGGTGAATGTTCCTTTATGATGGTTTAAAGGCAACCTGTAACACCACCTGTGGTGGTTCTGCTTATGTTTGACCCCTAGCCCTCTTTCTGTGATTGCCCATGTTTGGGTCCCTGCAGTATATTCTGACTCTTTCCTGCCATGTCTTGATTATTTCTTGATGTTATTAGTCGGGAGGTGTTACATATTTTCTACAGCAGTCAGACAATGGCAAGCTACGTGGGGATTTACTGTGTCACAAGCTCTCTAGAATCTCTTCCAGGCAACACCTGAAATTTAAGTCATTGATTGAATCACAGGTTTTCCTGGGTTAATCACTTTTCTTTATGTTTATTATTTATTTATCATTTTTTTTACATCTATAACCAGTCCACAGTTAGACAGACTGTGGTTACTATATGCTGTTCAGGTACATCTTAAATTTTGACTTGATAAATCTTTAGCTGGCTCACTCCACTCTCACATAATACACAGTATAGATGAATTGAAACTTAACAGTTGAAATAGACAGGAAAAATAATTCTTCTTTTTTTTATTTTTTTTGCACAGGACACCCTGCCTCTAGGGGAGATCTTATCTCACCAGATCTCTCTGGGTATTCCTGTTTCTTTAAGGGTGAGGGAGTAGCTGTCCCTCAGGCTCTCCCACCCAGGGAACTCTCTAGAGTCTGATTAACTTTACCATACGTCCACACACAAATAAGGAAACAATAAACTCTCATTTTGTTTTGACCCAGAAGGTACCTGTTTTTTTTCCCCCACCGTCACATCAGCCAACATTTCTGTGCCGTTTGGAGCCTCTCGTTGGAGATGAACCTTCTGTTCTGTCCACTCCTGGCTTAACAAGACCCACTCGAGTTACCTGCTTCTGTCAGGACCGGTCTTAGGGGTTCTTTTCACTCCAGCAGCCTTCCTTCCTTCCTTTTTTCTCTCTCCATTACTCGCTCGATGTGCCGCCCCACCCTTTTCTGGGCTGCTCTATCTTAAATGAACAGCTTCTCCGGAAGCGGCACGGCATTCTCTTTTATTTCGTTGCTTCTCTTGCTCGCTCATTCCCGATCCCTCCGGCAGGTATCCCCTTGTTAGCTGGTGTCTCTTCACACCACCCTATGTATATTCCTGTTATTATGTACAGTGGTGTGTGTGTGTGTGTGTGTGTGTACACTCCTGCCAGTAGATGGGGTTACTTTGTGTTGTATTTGTCTCTTGTTGATGACTCCTGTTATGCCTGAAGAACATTCATTCTTTTGATCATACAGTAAAGATGATTGGCCTGTTACTTCTTATGTGATCTTCCTGGGAAAGAAAACCCCATGCAATACACAAAACTTGCCATCTCAGTCTTCCGCTCTTTCTCTTCCCTTTTTACTACATGACTTAACTTCAGGAGAATATAAGGATTCTTTTGGAAACAGAGGTTTCATGGACTCCAAAGGTAAAATTGTAATCTTCCATTTCACTATAGTCTCCTAGGTAAACGTGATGGAATTATAAATTATTTTTTGCAACAGAAAGCAGCTGATTAAAAACTTCAAGGCATAGCTTTTGAATTTAAACACTTTGCAGAATACTCTGTTACAGAAAAAAGCTGATAGTGGCTGATGCAAAGTAATTTCAGAGCATCCTAATTTAAGGCTGATGTAACCTTTTTCACTCAAGATTTTACTAATCGATAGATATATTACCAATAAATGCTGACTGATGTTTCAATATAAAGTTTATATTTACAGTACTCAAGCATACATATAATTTCCTCTCAGATTATAAAATTCTCACATAATGGCTAGATACAGACATATAAAATCCCAGTGTGGAATTGATCTAAATCACACAGTTTTCTGTAAGCAGTGTAGTTTAGATCAGTAGTGAACAGAACGTACATTTGCCCTTCAGTGGGGCAGGGGAGAGGACGGGAGGGGGAAGGGGCAAATCTTAGACTGAGTTCTACCATTTTTAAACTAGTCTATGTGTACTGAACTTCTGTTCTGTTCCAGGTATAGACAAGTTTCTGATCATTTATTCTGGTAAAAGTGCAATGTCTGTACATGGCTACGAATACCATACAGTATATTATTGCTCAGAAAAAAAGAAGGGAATTCAGGAGGTCAGTTTAGTACTATGCTTTGAAAAGTAACATAATTTAAATGTTTTAGCATTTTTCTTAAACTTATGCAATAAGTAGAGCTGTTTCTTTGATAAAGACTTATGTCAATAGCATAATATTCATCTCTACTGAACTCTGCTTGGTGGGGAAAAAAATTCCAAATTTTAAATCAAGTACAACCAGTTCAAAGGATCTCACTGATGGAAATCACATTTGGTTGCCATTTTTTAATGTTGTTCACTGTCATATTAGAAAAAAGCTTCATTGTTTGCTGTTCAATATTTTGTTATTCAAACAGGTTACAACACATTCAAGTTTTGAATATTAATCTTTTTAAACAATGGCATGCAGCATGAGGTACTATGTTAGATATTATGGCATAATTATCTATGTTAGTTAATTCTGGCTCATACTTCCATCCAATTTTTCACTACTATAAGTGCATCTACCATGATAATCATTACTATATCAGCAACTAGAACATTTTTCTTCCTGCAATGTGCAGTATATTTGTCAACCTCTACTAAACAAAATCAAACAAAAACCACTGAATGTATCTTCCTATTATTTTCATGACTCGGATTATGCTTTGGATTTGTTGAGTTGTTTTTCATGATTCATTCATGATGTATTATTCAGGGTATCTGAAAGCAACATAACTCAAGCACTCATTAGCTGAAACCACTTCATGACAAATTCAAATGCAGTATTTAGGCACTTCACTACCTTCTAAACCCTTCTCAGCCCTGGGTTATTTTTAAGTCATAGGACATTAACAAAAAAGAAGTATTTTTATACTGCTTACAGATGAAATTGAACTTTAGGTATTGTGTATAGAATAGTCTAGTTTTGCTAGTAGTTGTAATTATTGCCTTTTAAAAAGCAATATTCTGGACCTAGATATTGTTATATGCTTTTATGGAGTACAAGTCTTGCCCCATCATTTAGTTAAACACTAAACATTTTTTTTCTTTCCAAATTAGGAGAGTCCATCGTTACTAGTATTTGCTATAATTTGTACAGCAATAGCACTTAGGAGCTTCAGTCACGTAGTGGGACCCCATTGCGTTAAACATTGCACAAATGCTTGACAAAAAGATGGTACCACCCCAAAGAATTTACAACAATCCTTGCCCAAGTACATAAAGGTAATGATTTGAATCTTTCCACCAGATGGTGTTTTGTTTGTTTCCTCTTGATCTCCTCATTATTTGTAAAGTGGGTAAAACACTTGAGCTCAGATCCTACAATCATATTTATGTGCCCAACACCCCCACCCCCCAAAGTCAGTAGATGAGCTCTGTGGAGGTGGAAATATTTCTGCAATCAGACTTGTTTACCAGATTGGCTGGTATTTTTAACAGAGCTCATGGACCAAGCACCCTGGTTTGTTTTTTCTTGGTAAGAATAAAATGTTCCTCAACATGCAAGTGTACTTTATATTATTTCTGTTCTTGGTATTTTTAAGTTTATTCTACTTCATATCAGAGTTCCAGAAATTATAAAACCAACTTTTAGTGTGTTCAGGATTAATATGATAAAGTATAACCTAACCTCCCTGGTTAAAAGAAAATAAAAATGTCTAGAAAAGTTAACGTTCTACTATGATCAAATATGCAAAAATAAGGACACATTGAAGTTTCAATTTAAGTTATCTGCAACTCCATTAATGTAGGACTGCACCAGCTTTTGTCCAGATATTAACACTGCTGTGAGGAGAAAGCTACAATGATAAATCTTCCTCTTCATACACAGTTTCAAATCAAGTCTCAGTTTTCAGAATAACCTGATGTTCTTCATTGCCTGAAGCCAAATAAAACCAGAACATAAGAATATTGTTCCAGTTTCTTAAAAGAGTTTCCTCAGTTACCTTTATCTCTTGGTCTGCCTCAGTCCATCTGTGCCTATAATCTTCCATTTCTCACTCAGGCCTGTGGCTGCTCTTTTTGCTCTAAATGCAAATAATTTCAGCTAGTGCTTCTGATTGGCTGCTAAATGATCCCCTTCGTTTTTTTAAGCCTCCTTGCTGAGTTTCTATCGCACTTCTTGCCAAGAACATACAAAAAGGGTTCTCTCATTCACTTACTCTTAAGTTACAGAAACTTTTAAGTACAGCACAAAATAGAAACCATGTTTTTATCGCAGATATAATAGAGCAGCCAAATTGATGCAGCCCCCAACAAATAAACATATTTGGTATCACCATCTGGTGATGTTCCAAGGTGTACATTTAGGAGCAAGCTTTTCTTCCTTACTAATATATATAATTAAAAAAAATTAAGCAATCCCCAACTTCAATAACAATGGAATGGCTCATTAGCTGTTTCACTGCATGAGCCCATTTTAAATGGATAGCTAATAGAATGTTCCATGAGAGAACTGAGTGACTGAATAGTTTTTTTGCTGCAATACAATAGCACTAAAGCAGCCGCTCATTAAGAGAAATTCAGCATACAGCACTAGATGTAAGCACAGACACAGAACACTAGACCTAATGCAACCATCTCTTCCAGTAGATAAAGACCTTCTTCTATGTCAGTTCACTATAGCATAAACAAACTTCTATTTAAGAACCAAAGTTCATCATCATACCTAGAGAGAAAAAAGGAAACTGTAAAATCTAGCATCAATTAAAGGAGCATGACTGAAATCACACATCAGGAAAAGTGGATTTGTTCGATGAATATTTGACTAATAATTTATTTGCATCATTCACCAAATTAACCTGAACTACTTCATAGCTGTACCCAGCAGAAGCAATGTTAGCAACTATGACCAGTTAAATTGAATGGAAGAGTCTGTCACATTACTAATTTGCTTTCGGTTTCCTCAGTTGTTCATATACTTAAGTAAAATTATAATCAGTGGTGTAGCAGAGAAAATGACATCAGAAACAACAGAGATCTAAAGAAAATGACAAAAAAGTACATTGGGATAATTATATAAAAATGATAGTATTTTACGTGAAAACACCAGCTTTGTCACCAGTTTAAGCTGCGACTTTCAGTGAATTTCACCATGAAAAATATAACTAAGCATGAATGATGAGGTGAATACAAGTGGTAGAGGTAGTTTCTTTAAAATCATGACTTGTACAACTAGAATATATACTTCTTTATATTAGAATACAGGGGTTTTTTTTTTAATTGACCTCTCCTTAGAAAGCACATATTAGTCACCAGCAGGCAACTCATGTGGCATTATGTAGTATTTAAAAAAAACAAACCCGAGAAAGTTCTTCACACCTTGCATATCTAATGACAAAAATGATGGCTACTTTTCAGTCTGCATTTTTCTGGTTTTCTTTCTCTTAAGGGTTATCATTATTGTACTTTAGTTGATTCATTAAATTGGACAGAATCAGGTAAATTAAGACCCATTAAATTAGAGCCCTTTCCTTCTAATCTCAGAGATGTACTTATTTGCAGGACCTGGGAGTATTTACACATGCAATTAATGCGACTGAATAAACTCTGGTGAAATTTGAGCCATTTAAGTGCAATAATTTACTCCCACCACTGGATAGTACCTGTGTCTGATGGGACTTTCCTATGCCAGAGTAAATTATCTACTCTGCCCTAATTGAAGCACACATTTAGACAAGTGATGCTTTACTATGCAGTAAATTAGTCTACTGTGCAGTAAATCACACATATAGATGTGCCCACTGAATGGCAGATAGTGGAGTGAGTGCAGAGGAAGGGGAGGGTAAGAAAAGAAGAAGAGATATAAGATAGCGGATAGCATTTCCTGTATATTTATTTCTTGTGGATGTGGCTTTCATTACCTCTGCTTTAAAACTGAAGACCTATTTGGTTTTCCTGGATAAAGACTATTATGGAGAGGATGCCACTGCGGTGGAAGATGACATAGCAAAATTGCTAATGGATGAGAAAAATCAAGTGACCTGTTCTCTCATGTTCATTCAGCCTTTCCCCCTCACACTGTTCTCATTATTGAGGTACACAAAGAATAAGAACAACTACTTCCCTAGCTGTAGCAGACCTATTTATTGCTTTTAACAATGTTTCAAACTACACAATTTTATAGACCAAAGATATGGTCAGTTGTCCGAGGAATGTGTAATCTCACTTTCACATGACTATGAGTAAAGATAGGGGCCCCACTAACAAGATCACATGGTTAATGCATCAAACCACACTACTACTTCTTTAATTTAAAGTAATAATTATAATTGACTCAGTTATTTGTTGTTGTGGAAGCAGTGAATCTGAAGGAAGGGTTTCAGTGAGGGTTTGGATATCCTGATGAGAAAGGTGGTTTTTGTGTACCTCTCAGCTGCGGAGAAAAGAATGGGTTATGTTACAGAGTCATAGAAAAGTAGGGATGGAAGCACCCTCAGGAAGTCATGTAGTTCAATCTGCTAGAATCATCGTTATCAAAACCAGATTCCTACAAATGTTCATTTAACTTGCTTCTAAAATATACAAACAACTTTGTAACACACCTGCAGGGCGTATTATTCCAAAACACCAGGAACCCCCTAGCACGCTACAGGTAAAGCAGGACAACTAGGGCACTGTCAATGTCCCACTGCTTCAAGAGTTGTTACAATACATTTAAGTGACCCAAGGAAGAGGGCCATGGCTTTCACTATGGAAAAAGGTAAAATACCCCAACAGTCCACACTAATATCTGGGTTCCTTTTCATTTTAGTACAAATAAGTACAAGAAAACATTTCCTCCTGATCAGGATTAGATTGACAAGGGGGAGTACTTTCTTCTTTCCTCACTTTGTCTGCTACCTGAATATTTGGAAACAAAGCTCATAGTAGGAAGATGTCTTTGGGCTGTGCAAACCTTCTGAGAGTCTTTTTCAATATTTACATTTATATTTTCTTAAATATGATTAAGAAAAATTGTTTTAGGCTATTTGCAGATGAGGGAGCCAGATAATATACCGCAAGGGACATTTACACAAATCCAATACAAACTGAAATGGTAGCAATTTTGCATGTATTTTATACAGGTGTAAATAACTGCTTGGGATGAAAGGCAACAGAGAATTAGGCCCAGATACTGAACTGCTGGGTATCAGGCAACTACTTTAATTGCTGTGGTTAATGCACTGCCTGCCCTCTTAAGGCATAGCAGGGATTGAAGTGAAAACTTTTAGAGCTAAAAACATGAGACTCTACCTGTCAGCTGCAGCAGATATACATTCTTTGTGCAATGGGCACAGAAATGGACAGAAAGGAACAATTTGGGGATTAAATTAAGTCTCTGAGTTGTATTACTATGAACTGGAGCAGGCAGACTAAGCAGAGAGATTGTGTAGTTAATAGAGCACTGTATTTTCACTCCTGACATTTCTAGGTCCTGACTGCTTCTCAATTGAATAATAGAGTATACAAAATAATTAACTGCTTTTATGCTCAGTGCAATATTTTATGTTCTATTAATTCCCTAGCACTCTATTTTTTTTCTCCTTTTTAAATTTTATCACAACCAAGTCAAGGGATCCATTCGTACACCTCTATAAACAAACTTGGAAAGAATCAATAAATTAACATCAATTAGCTGATGCTTGTTTAAAGCTTTGCGAAAGCATAAATCAAGTACTATGCTCAAGCATAGTGTATTATTAATGTTCCTAGCACTAGAGTTCTTGGGGTTCTTATTCCTACTGAGCCATTTCGTTCTATGGTTGGCATGTAAATTAGACTGACCAGAGTCTTTAGACCAACAAAATTACTCCAAACATACGTATAAAGTCAGGGCTAAGGGCTAGATCCACAGTTTTAATGCTCTGATTAAGGAAGTAGAATCCAGAATTCCGAGATAGTCATCGAATCCTCCCAGGGAGGTGTTTGTTCAGGACTTGAAACGGCCTTGTCTGGTCTCTTAGAGTGCCTACTAAAGATAGCCCAGGGTGTGGATTGTACACAGGGAGAGGAGCTCAGCCCTGTACTGCTCAGCCCTATACTGTGTAATGCTTCGGTAGACACCACCAAAGTTATTAGTATACCTGGAGTTATTATGAGCTAGTTAGCATAGAAACAAGGTGATGTTTACCTCTCCTAGCTTTGGTGCTTAACTCTGAGTCAGAGGGGTTCCTATTTTCACTTGGGATTCACATCCTAGAACTCTCTCCTGAAGGTATGCATCTATGCCCTTTCTTTCAAAAAACAAAACAAAACAAAATTTTGCTGGTTTTTTTTCAAACACAGACGAGATGGGGATCCCTTCCTTCCCCCACCCCTTTCTTACCTTTGTGTGTATAGCCTCATGGTTAATACATTTATTCAGAAAGTGAGATCAGCTGTCTACATGATCTAGGCAATTGGCTGGTCAATACTGTGAAGGCTGAGGCACTTTTGGGCATCTAGATAACTTTAATGTGGGAAAGAGAGGCATCTGTCAAATGCCTACCCAGAAAGGCTTAGCTTACAATGAACGGCAAACAACAGTAAATTTCCTAAATGACACCCAAACATGAGAAAACTCCACAACATACCAAACACTCCTGATTCCCTGACTGTCACCAATAAGAGCAAACCCTTTGACTAATCTTAGCTTCCATTCACATTTAGCTGTAAGTAACTTCCTCCTCCTATGCCAGATATCACTCCAAACAGATACACTCAGGAGCTGAATACCTTTGGGCAAGGCTGAATGGGGTTTCTACCCAAATTCCATTTAGTCGCTTACATTCGGTTTTGGATCTGTCCCTAAATCATTTTCAGTTACCAGATCAATATGACACTAAGAAAAAAAAAGCCTGGGGAGGTTAGGTGTGCCTTGATTAACACAGGAATCCTGTTGTGCGTTATTATTTCTACAAAGGCAATCCAGCAGGGAAACCAAGAAAAAAGTTACAGTAGAATTCTAGGTAGGTTAATTGCAAGTCAAGAGATGTATTTTGACTGACACTTGATACCAACAATGGCAATTTCATCTACTCGTTTCCTTGACTTTATAAACATTTCCCATATGGCCTTGTTTAATCTGCTGGAAGTTTCCTAGTATTGACTTGTCAACAGGAATTGAACAAGAACCTGAGCACTAAATCCTTATCATGAAGGATCTGATAATTTCATGCCTTAAAGATAAAAAGCTTAGTGTACTAATAGGAAGAAAAGGTGCTGAAGTTCATTTTGCAATTAATTGTAAGCAAAGTTTTCAATTGCTATCTTTTAAAAAAATAGTCTCCATGCTAGTTACATTAGCAATATCCTGTATTTTTCAAATAAATGGCTGGATGATTTGAGTCTTTCAGTCATTTACAAACGTTCAGGGATCTGGAGTTTCAGGGAATCTCAATCCTAAATAAAATCATGAGGGTTCTTATGTTTTTCATCTGCTTTCATTCTATATAACTTTAAGTCCTATATTATAGTAATTTAATTACCAATTTGGCTAGTAAAAAATAAAAAATAAATGATTGCAGGCCACAACAGAGGCCTTGCTCTAGTTATTTTACAGACAGAAAGTTAGAGTTTCTACAAGAAAGAATTTACTCATAGGCAGAAGAGAAGGGAAGCATTATCTTCCTGAATTTACAGTTCAGATGTAAGACACAGAGGCTGCATCCAGATGAGTGAGCATGTATAGGTTGTGGCCTCTCAAAGCAGTTTGAGACACCACTAGAGGAATTCTAGGAATGAAAAAATGTTCCCTGTACTGCAAATTTAGTAGAGGACTCTAAATTTGATACTGGGAAGTCCCAGTATCAAAAAAAAAAATGCTGGGAAAAAGCAGCACAGGGCGTGCTTCTGGAGACTGGGTCCTCCAAAGAGATGTTCTAACACCCAGTCTGCTGCATCTCTATGCCTGCTGCACGCCCCTGCTCCTCCAGCATGCTGTCTCAACATGCCGGAGGGAATACAAGCAGGGCAAGGCTGGCAGCAATGGCTTGGACCCAGGCTCCATCCCTGGTAAGTGGGTGGAGGGGATTGTGTGTGGGTGGGAGGGACTGTAGGTGGAGGAGGACTACTTGGAGGGGTGGGTCACCCTCATGACCCCCTGGACAGTGCACACTCTGCCTCCCCCACAGCAGCAGCAGCAGCAGCAGCAGCAGCAGCCATCTCAGCCATTGGGGTGCTCATGGCCCGCTGCAGGTGGTACTGCGGCACTGCCTGAGACCTCGAAACTGCATGTGGTGCATGGAGCTGACCTGGCCCACTGGCACACACCTTCAGACAGAAGTGGGCAGGCTTTTGCTACCACCTGGGGCTCCCAACACCTCAGGCAGGAGCCACATGCCATTGGGCTGGGCCAACTCCTGCCACCATGGAGCCAGCCCAGCCCAATGGCATGCAGGGCACATGCAAGCAGAAGCTGGCCTAGCTCAATGGCACACAGCTCTTGCCAGCAGTGCTGGGAGCCCTGGGTGGCAGCAAGACCTGGCCTGGTCCTGCCTGAGTACCACGTGTGGCTCCGTGCACCACATGTAGCCCTCGGGTCTCAGGCAGCACTGCATGCTGGTAGTGAGGACTCTGCCAGCAGTGGGCCATGAGCAACCCAGCAGCTGCTGGTTGCTGCTGCTGCTACTGCTGCTGAGGAGGGGAAGGGCTGTGCACCATGCAGGGGGGAGCGGGGGACCCACCCCTCCAAGCATTTCCCTCCACCCCCACAGTCCCCTCAAACCCAAAGAGCTCACACCACCAAACCACCCCCACAAATGCTCCACTCACATACCCACCCACAAACCCCACTACAATCCATCCACAAACCACACACCTCCAAGCCCCCACAGAAGCCCCATCCCCAAACCTCACCCCCACAAACCCTACACCCACCCAAACTTGCCCCACAAGCCCCACATCCAACCCCCCACACCCTTTCCCTCCCCAAACCCCACATCCCCCCCCAACAAATCTCACACCCTGTATGCCCAGCTGCCAGATTGGATGGGACCTGCTGGCGGGAGCTGCAGCTGCAGGGACAACTGCCACATTACAACCCTGCCCCATACCCACACTAGTGCTGGGACATGTGGTGCCAGCTTGAGGGGGGAGGGTCCTGGTCCCAAGAACCCCTTGGGGGTGTGATGGGTTGGGGGCAGGGGTGCAAGTGGCAGCAGGGGTGTGTGTGAGAGACAGGGAGATGGGAATCAGGGATGGGGGAATGCTTTGGGGGAAGAGATGCTGCCAGAGCCAGGCATAGAGTCCCCTTGCCCTTCCAGAGCAGCCTGTACAGGAGGAGGCTGGCCTGGAAGAGAAGGGCTTGTCCAGCCCAGTCTTTGAGCCCCATTTGAGAGCTTCCCAGGAACAGCGTGGGGATCTCTGGGGCCTGGGCACAGGCACAGGGAGCAGAACAGGAAAGGCTGGCACTGCTCAGAGTCACAAAGCAGTGGGTGGGACAGCTGCAGCTGGACTCCTGTCCTGGTGCTGGGATGGAGATGCTGCCAGGAGGGAGCTAGTGGGGACAGGCAGGGGCTGTGGGTCAGGAGTGAGGAGCACTGGTGGGGTTGTGGGTTGGGAGTGAGGGGCAAGGGTAGGGGCAGGGCACCAGCATTTCAGTGCTGCTCAACACCCCACATCCTGGTGAGCGAAGTGGGCAGGAGCAGCTCTGATTTTTCTATGATAAAAAAACCCAAAAGCAAATGCCAAAGTGTATAGATATTCATAATTCATTTTATTATGACGATAGAGGCAATGGTAAGCTTCCAAATTGCTTTAAAATTGTAAATATATCAATAAAACATTGACCAACTGATCTCTCTCTAATTAGTTGAGCTTCATTTTAATCATGGAAGAACACGAATCTTGGGTATTTTAATGAGATAATTTAGGTGGGGGTGGTTATCAGGGAATTTGCCATTTTTAAACAGGGAACATCAGGATCTCAGGCAAGTAGCGGGACCCAGGCAGAGAAGCTTGCCTAGTGCCAGCGCTGGGGACCCAGCTAGAGGGCAGATGAGGTGATTAACCTTCTAGCCATTTGGGGCCAGGAGGACATGATTTGACAGTTCAAAGTGGGCCACCACAGTGAGCACATCTTCTGGGTGATAGCTGCCCAGAAGGCAGAGTGGGGGCATCAGAAGACATGATAGCAGTGCAGTCCAAAGGCCAACTGTGCAGCCATGGCTTGCTGGCAACTAGCCCAGAGGTGCAGCTAAATCTTCAGTGCCTATACTGCAGCTCAGGTGGCCGTCTAGTCCATCTGGGTCTGGCAGGCACACAGTCATGGGTACTCAGGTCCAAGTGGGTAGATGCTGTTGCAGGTGGCAGCAGGTCACAGCCAGGCAGCAGCCCCTACTGCCAGACTGCTGCATTGGGTAAAGGGTGCAGGGAACTGTTAGGGCTGCTTCAGCAGTCCAGCTGGCACAAGGGGCTAGTGTCCCCAGACACCAAGTGCCCAGAGAGTTCATCTACATATGTAATTAGTGAGAAGCAATACGTTCTAGAGCAGTTTGAGCTGGAGTAAACTACTCCTGGGTGCAGCATCTACACATGTGCCCAGGACAGCAGCAATTTGAGCTGGGGCAGAGCAGGCCCAGGCTGTCAGGAGTCATGGGGGGTCAGCCCCAGACTCTGACTGACAGCATTCAGTGGCAGAGGGGATGTTTGAGGAATGAGGGTGTTGCAAGTGCAAAACCATGTTACTAGGTGGCAGGCAGGAGTCTGGACTCCTGCTGCATTAGCTGACTGGGCATAAATTGCACCCATGGTCTGCATCTACACATGCATTTAATCACAGTTATTTATTTCACCATAAGATACTAACAGTTATTTATTCCACCATAAAATACTGTAAAGGTCAGTATTATTTTATGGTGGTGTTAATTAGATTACTGCAGCCTAATACCACTGCATGTCTAGATGGTAATGCTTTAGCACATTAGTCTATTCCACAGTAAAGCACAAGTATAGATGCACCCTGAAAGATTAAAATGATTACCCAAGATCATAGAAATCTATAACACAACCCAAACTCAACCCCCTCCCCACCCCATGTCTTAGCCAATACTTTGACGCACCAACCTTCCCCCCTTAATGGGATTTCCAACCAGTAATAATTACATGGATACAACCTCTCTCTTCATTCATGTAAAAAGGAAAGCTGGCTGATTTACTGTTTAAAATTAGTATGTTTAAGTTGGTGAGCTTGACTCTAACTCTATAGGTATGGAACTTTTGCATAAAATCTAAAACAAAGAGGTGGATTTGCATTTGGGTCTGCATGCTAAGAAGTCTGCAATCATCTTAACCTTTTGCAGAGTTAAATTCCGTGGCCTATTTCTGGTTTCCAATAATTTCTGTTTCTGACCTTCCTGAAAGTCTTCTCTATCTGTTGTCAGTTTACTAGACCCAGACCACACTGGTCAGGAAGGGAACCTACAAAACCTATTTGTGTAGGGCTATTGGCTGTAACAGGATGGATCAGAGTGTTTATCAGCAAAAAAAGAATAAGTTACAGTGTTTTATGCCTATGACATTTACCTGTATGAATATTTCATTAATGCATTTTTCTAGCTATCACTGAGATTATAGGTAGCTGTTGATTAGACCTCCTGCAAATCTGTGATTATGTTTCTAAAGCAGCAAAGATATCTTATGCCTGTGGTGGGCAATCACTATTTCTGATTTTTATCAGCTTTTAAGAGTAATCAAGTGACAGTTACCAAGTACTATAGCTGCCTTGCTGACTCAGAGTTACCTGCTATGTATTTTAATTATGTTATGATCCCACTCGCTTCCTGGGGTGCCAGAAAACCTTTTTACTGAGTTTTCAATGCCTTTTTATTAGGTATGTCAGTTCAGTTTAAGTAATCAGACACAAATGCCTTTCACTTACATGCACACCAACAGGTAGTAAAAGCCTTAATGAGCATAGATTTTAAACTGTAGTCAGTAATGAGTGCAGAGTGCAAGATACAGAATAAAACTTTACAGTAGTTAAGATTATTTTTATTCTGGGAGTGTTTTCATTTGAAAAGTTCAAAATACATTTAAATTGAGTGTGTGTGTGTGTGTGTGTGTATGGATTTAACTTTAATGGAGTGCTAGATTTTTAAAAAGCCAGTATAAAGAGGGCGGACAGAAATGACATCTGAAGTTGAAAATAAAAAGTAAATACCAATTATTTTGGTTTTATACCAGTCATAAAAATATAACATAGCAGATGCTTTCATGACTTCTTTTAAAAGTCGGGTGTTTACTGTGTGCATATGTTCAATATCGAACATTATTCATTTCGTCTATTCATCTTAAATTAAGGGAAAAGAAAAGCATCAGCAACTCTACAGAGAATAACAACAACAAGTGCTACAGAACGTGAGGAAACACAGAACGATCTGAAACAGAAAAGTAAAAATGTGTAATATGAAAGCCACATGGCAGGTTAAAAACACACGCACAAAATAAACTGAAAAGAATATGAGGTAAAACACAAGAAATTAGTCATAAAAGGAAACTGAAATATGGCTGTCATGGCTGTAATTGTGCTGCTAAATTGTGACAGTTATCTAAGACAGGTAACTAAGATATTTTACCACAGATAAGAAACAGATATTTATACATCAGATATTATTATAATGATTTTGTACCAAGGTGATGGACACCTGAGACCCAAGACATGGAGAAAACATTCTGATAAAGGACTAAACTATGCCTGTATAGGTAAGGATGCAGGGAAGTTTTCATGTTTTGTGGTAGCCCATTGACATCTGCATCAGGGAATTTTTGTTTCCTCTCCAGTGCAAAGAGATCTTAAAATGACCTTTTGCTTTGTAGAGGCTGTTCACCACAGAATAGTGGTATTCTTCAAGACCAGAGCCACTTAATGAATCCCTTTTCTCCCTCCTGTACTACCTTGCAGCAGGCAGAACTACAAGGCAAGGGATCAGGCTTTTGTCCACAACAGTGGTACTCAACCTCTGGCCAGTGGGCCATATCATTGGCCAGTGGGTCTCCCCACAGGTCCAAAAATTTGATGGTGGGGAATGGTGGCAGTATTAATTGAAGCTCCCCTATTGCCAAAATTCTGGACCTTTGGGGAGTCCTATGGGGTGGAAGACAGGGTTAGCTGGCAAGTGGCAGGGCTGGCACATATCCAGATCCAGCAGGTGAGATCAGGCTTTGCATGGTGTTGGACCAACATGAGCCATGGATGGACCTCAACTCCGTGCTGCATTCAGCCTGCACATTGACCCCAATGGATGTATTCATTTGGCTTGTAGGACCAGAAGGTTGAGCACCACTGGTTTAATAGATGATGCCTTAGGACACTGGCTGACACAAGTGCCTACAGGTCAGGGCACATGTGCTTCAGGAGCACAACGTGACAACAAAGGTAGCTTAGATGAGAAAGAGTCAATGATTGGGTGCTCATTCCACTGTCTCTATCCAGCTGCATTTTTGGGTCTCAGAGCACATAGAGTATTCAAGGTCATATCAGAATATGAGATCAGGCTGTCCTAGGACAGGGAAATCTGACTGATGATTCTTTCCAAGATAATATTTGTTTTTGGACTGAAGCCACTGGAAGAGTGGCTGGAGAGGAATATTAAAATCCTAGCCACCTCTGAAGTCTGAGAAGGAACAATCCATGTTGTTAATTTGAAAATGGTATCTTGGTTATTACTTCTGATCATTTTACAACAAAACATGTTCTGTATGTTAGGCAATTGAAAAATAAGAAGAAAGGCAAAGATGTTATATATGATGCTGTGCTAAGTTTTAGGTAATCAAGATTCTATCTGTGTATTAAAAGCTGTAAGGACTGCTAATACTAAAAAGAGTTTTCTTTAATGAAAAAACTAAAAGGATGAAATTGTGGTTTCATAGATTGATAGTTTGTTAGGGGCTGGAAGGGAGCTTACAGATCATTGAGTCCAGCCCCCCTGCTCTAGACAGGAAGACAACTGGGGTTAGGTGACCCCAGTGAGGTGACTGTCTAGTCTCCTCTTGAACAACTCCAGGAATGGTGACTGCACCACCTCTGGTGGGAGTTTATTCCACAGGCTGAACACCCTGACTGTGAAGGAGTTTTTCCTGGTATTAAGCCTGAAGTGGCCTTCCAGGAGTTTGTATCCATTGGACCTGGTGTTCCCTGGGGATGTCCTAGTGAATAGTTGTTCACCAAGCTCCTGATGCACTCTTCTGATACAGTGGTAAGCTGCTATCAAGTCCCCTCTCAACCTTCTCTTCTTTAAGCTAAAGAGGCCCAAGTCCCTCAGCCTAACTTTGTATGGCTTGCCTTACAAATCCTTGATCATATGGGTGGCTCTTTTCTGGACCCTCTCAAGTTTTTCCATGTTCTTATTGAAGTGCAGTGCCCAGAACTGGATGCAGTACTCCAACTATGGTCTCACCAGTGCTGAGTACAGTGGGAGTATAACTTCCTTAGTTGTACATGAGATGCATCGGTTGATGCATACCAGCATGTCGTTTGCCTTGCTAACCACCACCTTGCACTGATGGCTCATATTCATGTGATGGTTGATTATTACCCCTAGGTCCCTTTCGGCTGTGGTGTAAGGCAAGCTGTCACCGAGCCTGTATGTTGAGGGTTGTTTGCCTCCAGATGGAGCACCTTACACTTGAAAGTGATAAACTTCATCTGGTTCTGGTCTGCCCAACTGTCAAGCCGGTCTAGGCCCACCTGTATCTGCAACCTATCATCTGGCATAGCCACACTGCCCCATAACTTAGTGTCATCCACAAACTTGGCCAGTGAGTTTTTCTCTCCTCCATCCAAATAATTCATAAAGATGTTGAAAAGCACCAGTCCAAGCATGGACCCCTGAGGGACACCACTGGCCACTTCACACCAGGATGATATAGATCCATTCATGAGAACTGTCTGGGTCCTACTGTGTAGCCAGTTTTCCACCCACTGAACTGTTGAGGAGTTGAGCCCACAATCTTCCAGTTTTCCCACAAGGATATTGTGGGATACTAGATCAAAAGCCTTCGATCTGGTGTCCCATGATCGCCTCTTGGAGAAACTGGCCAATTGTTGCCTTGGGTCCTCCACGATCCGCTGGCTGGAAAATTGGCTCCGGGGTCAGACCCAGAGGGTAGTAATCGATGGAAGTCACTCATCGTGGTGTCCTGTGACCAGTGGGGTCCCCCAAGGCTCTGTCCTTGGCCCTGACAATCTTCACCCCAGGGTACTCAAGGAGCTGGCGAGCATCATAGCCCAGCTATGTTGGCTAGCACTATGGAAGAAAGAGACTTGGGGGTCATCTTTGACCACAAGATGAACATGAGCCTGCAATGCGATGCGGCGGCTAGTAAAGCGACCAAAATGCTGGCTTGCATCCATAGATGCTTCTCAAGCAAATCCCGGGACGTCATTCTCCCCCTGTACTCGGCCTTAGTGAGGCCGCAGCTGGAGTACTGTGTCCAGTTTTGGGCTCCACAATTCAAAAAGGATGTGGAGAAGCTTGAGAGAGTCCAGAGAAGAGCCACGCGCATGATCAGAGGTCAGGGAAACAGACCCTATGATGACAGGCTGAGAGCCGTGGGGCTCTTTAGCCTGAAAAAGCGCAGGCTTAGGGGTGATCTGATGGCCACCTACAAGTTTATCAGGGGTGACCACCAGCATCTGGGGGAACGTTTGTTCACCAGAGCGCCCCAAGGGATGACGAGGTCGAATGGTCACAAACTACTTCAAGATCGTTTCAGGCTGGACATAAGGAAGAATTTCTTTCCTGTCCGAGCCCCCAAGGTGTGGAACAGCCTGCCACCGGAGGTGGTTCAAGCGCCTTCATTGAACACCTTCAAGATGAAACTGGATGCTTATCTTGCTGGGATCCTATGACCCCAGCTGACTTCCTGCCCTTTGGGCGGGGGGCTGGACTCGATGATCTTCTGAGGTCCCTTCCAGCCCTGATGTCTATGAAATCTATGAAAGTCTATGGAAGTCTAGGTATATAACATCTACCATGTCTCCTGTGTCCATGTGGTGAGAGACCTGATCATAGAAGGAGATGAGATTGGTATGACAAGACCTACGTGTGACAAAGTCATGCTGGCTGTCATTCAGAATCTTACCATATTGAACATAGATTCTTTAATGAGCTTTTTCAGAATTTTCCCTGGGATGGAGATTAGGCTAATTGGCCTATAGTTTCCCAGGTCCTCCCTCTTCCCCTTCTTGAAGATGGGCACAATGTTGGCCCTCTTCCAGTTGTCAGGGATTTCCCTGGTGCACCACAAATTCTGAAAGAGCTTTGCCAGGGGTTCCACGATGACCTCAGCCAGCTCCTTCAACAGTCTTGGATGATGTCCATTCTGCCCTGCTGACTTATAAATGTCTAGCTTTTCTAATTGGTATTGCACCCACTCAGCATCCACAGTAGGGAGGCTGTCAGTCCTGGCATGTCCCCTATGAGCCTTATCTTGCTTGACTTTCCCCATGGTCTAGTGAAATACTGAAGCAAAGTGGGCATTCAGGAGTTCAGTTTTTTCCTGAATGTTGGTTACCAGATGTCTCAAGGTGTTAAGCAGGGGTCCCACACTTCCATTTGTTTTCCTTCTACTGCCTACATACCTAAAGAAGGACTTCATATTATCCTTGACTTCCGTAGCTAACCTAAACTCTATCACCCCCTTGGCTTTCCTGATCATTTTCCTTCAAGTGCTGGCCACTGTTGTATAGTCCTCCTTGAGGACCATCCAAGTTTCCTCTGTGTGTACACCTCTTTTTTATTTTTTAAGAGGACTACAATGTCCCTATTAAGCCAGGAGGGCTTGCCAGCCCTTCTGCTGCCTTTCCTCTTTGCAGGAATGGCTTTCTTTTGTGCTTTAAGGACCGTATCCTTAAGCAACAACCACTCTTCGTGCACTCCCTTCACCTTCCCTTCCTTATCCCACATCGCCTCCCCTACTAATGTACTCAGCCTGTTGAAGTCAGCATTTTTGGAGTCCAGGACTTCAATCCTGCTGGTTGATTTGTCAAATTTGTGGCAGATGGTGAACCTGATACTTTCATGGTCATTGTTGCCCAGGTTATCCTCAATGTTTAAGCCACACACCAGATCATCTCTCGAGGACTTCAATCCTGCTGGTTGATTTGTCAAATTTGTGGCAGATGGTGAACCTGATACTTTCATGGTCATTGTTGCCCAGGTTATCCTCAATGTTTAAGCCACACACCAGATCATCTCTCGTGGCCAAGACCAAGTCTAGGAGAGTGTTACCTCTGGTTGTCCCTTGCGCTTCCTGGGTCAGGAAGAGCTTCTCAATCACAGTCAAGAAACTGTGTGAATGATGTGACCTAACCAGGTGTTCCTCCCAGTCTATGTCTAGGTAATTGAAGTCCCCCATGACAAACAAGTTCCCTGCATGCACAGCCTCTGTCAGTTCTCAAGACAACTCCAGATCCAGCTCCTCCCCTTGATTTGCTGGTCTGTAGTAAATGCCTAAAGTTAGGTTTCTTTCACCTCACCTGCCTGCCCACCCCCCTGCCCTGTAGCTTGACTCAGAGGGTTTCAAGCTGCTTATCTTTGAAGCCAATATCAGCCTCCAGAGAGGTGTACTGCTATCTCACATAGAGAGCTACCTCTCTGCCTTTTCTCCCTACTCTGTCCTTTCTGTGCAGGGTGTAGACCAGTTTGGTTACACTCCAATCATGCGAGGAGTCCCACCCGGTCTACATGATCCCTACCAGGTCATATTGCCTGCTAGAGAACAGGAGGGCTAGCTCCTTCACTGAAAGAAACAGAAGTTGTGACATTTCATTGATTTCAGTGAATCCAGGATTTCCTCCCTGAGTTCACAATTCATTCTCAAAAGACAGGGATCCACAAAACCAAAATATAACAATTGTTCAGAGCATAGTAAAGGTGGCATAACCATTCTGTCCTACAAGATAGACAGCTCCTCCTGAGACACTGCTTGGGGATCCTGGTAACATGGCTGACAGACTAGTATCTACTCTGCAAAGAATTAAAGGCATTTCAGTCTATACAAGGTTGGCTGTTTGGTTCACTTCTCAAGTACTAAGTTCAATGTAAAATCAACAAACAAGGAAGACAGGCTAACGTATGACACTTCCACAGAACTCTTGAGAAAAGACTTAACTACTGAATTCAGCCCTCCTGTATTCAGCCTAATTGAGAGTTATGTACTCACAGTGCAAATATATTCTAGACCTTTTGCCAGTAACACAAACAATTTATTTCACTCCCTTGCTAATGTTTTAAAAGTAAGTTAAAGACTCTCTTTAATATGGCTTTTTTTACTCAGTTGATGTATAATTCCTTTCAGTGTAAAGTGCCTTGATATGCTTTCATGATAAGGTACTGTATACATTAGATTGTAATGTACATACAATACAATTTGGAATAGAGAGCTAGTTTTGTCTTTTTTTCTCCACTGATGCTCTGTACTTCATATAAATGTAAATGTTTTAAGCAAGAGAGTTTCACTATTAGAATGATATTTTTTGAGTAACATTGTTTCAAGGATGGAAAGTTTACTTTCCATCATGCCAGTTGAGAAAAAATCCACTAAAAGAGACTTTGAGGGTTTTGATAATTGATAACGAAAAACAGTTAATTCTAATGTACACAGTGATGAATCAATATAACAAATTCCACTGGACTTCCAAATGTGGTTTGTAATAGTAAAATTTTGTCAAACTGAAATTTATAAATTTTGAAAAAGCACGCCTCAAAGGATAGATACTTATAGTCTGAGGCAGCTGGCCTATGCCTCAAGGATCACAAAAATGAATGTGCAGGAACATAATATTAAACAAGGTCAGAAACATAAACTACTTAATTTACTTACTACAATGTTTTAATATAAAACACAATACCATACAATTCTCAGTTGATTTTATACATTGAATCAATTATTTTCTTCTGCAATACTGATAAAATATATGCATGCTTTTTTAGGTGCTGTTGGTGTATATCTGCTCACTTCAGGATTTTATGCAGGGACATCGCAGGGACCTCTTTGAGCGATAAAAGGTATCTGTGTTATTAACCTTATATTATCTGCTTCTTCTCTCTTCTCTTCTTTTCTCTTTCCTATTCTGTGTTTTTATATCTATTCCATCAATGATGGAAGAATTATATCTATTTCATCAATGATGGAAGAATTAGATGCCCACTAGCACCACCAGAAAATCATAAAACACACTGATGTAATATACAGTGTCAACCCAGGGGGAACTTCAGTTTTCCAAGAAACCTCTATCCAGTTTTGTAATATATCAGGATTCTCAAAAATTTGTTCTGGCAAATAGTCTGTCATATCATTGTTGAGGTTGCCTTGGCAGTATGCCCACTTCAGGTCAGAAATTGGTAATGACAGACTGGATAATGTTTCTGTTTACAACTGCTGCCATTTGAATGGTGTGAAAATGATTGATATTTGGAGAGTCATTTATTATTAGGTTTACTGAAACTTTATCAGTCAGTCTTAATCCTAATTTTTCTTGGTAACCTGAGTGATTCCTTGGCCCAGTGGCTGTGCCACACAAGTGCAATTTGGTGGAAAGATCTCCACCATTTTCACATTTTCTGATGTATTGAGGACTGAGAAATGGATAGACCAGTAATTCATGACCAAATAAATTTTTGGGGCCTAGTGTCAACACTGAGAAGCCATTATTTGAACAGCTCAACAGTCACCTGAGATGTTGTGTTTTTGATGAATTGTGAACTGTTTGCATTGTAAACTTGGTAAAGCACTCTAGGCTTTTATATTTGCTAGTTACTAATGGCTAAAGTTACTTTCATTGCAGTGCAACATTAGAGTCTGTCTCCATTTTACTGCTTCTTTCTAAGACAGTCATCATTCTTTGAGCTTGAGGTTTATTGGACATCAGTTGGTAAAAGATATAAGATAACCTGTCTCTTCTGCATTATAAATATAACATTGAGTAACTTTTCAAGATTCTTTACAGTTTCCTTGCCTATGATGAGGCAGAGGGGTCCAGAGGTGTATCTGCTGCCTCACTGCACACTGTTCTTTGTGGAATGTTGTAACATTCATGAAAATGATGCATTCAGGCAATATTGTGTTTAAAATTTGTAGCAACAAGTTTATTTGCAAATACCAAACATTTTAGCTTGTACTGTCAATCCACTTTTTCAAAAAATCACTGTTACAGACTTGCTTCATGTGTTGTCTAAGCATGCTATCTTGAATTTTGCTTTTAACTCTATGCATGTCTTTAAAAAATATTGACAGTGCTGAAAGGTCTGTTTTATTGTATCCTGTTTCTATAACTCCAGTCCTCAAGGCTGAATTCTTTTTGTTGGATATCTATATCCTTATCTCTATTGACAACTTTTCCCAACTTTAGGGCTATGGACAGAAATTATGCATAAAGCGGTATAATTGATCAGAAACTAGTTCAAATCTGTAATCTGTAAAATGGCCTAAACTGGTTTAAAATGAACCTGGATGGATATAATATCAGACTTAACTGATTTAGGTTAAATAAATTTTTTGAACCCCTCAAGATTCAAGTTAACACAAAGTCCCCCAGCATCCCAGGATGCTTTGCACCTCTACTGCAACCCCCCTTGCAGGTTGCTGCTGCTCCAGCTGAGCAGGGAGGCATAATCTAGTCCACCTGGCTTCTGGACTGAGCCACTGTAGGCATGTGGCTGCATTTCCGGAATCAAACCACTTGCTTATTGGTTCAATCTCTGCAGTTTAGACTACTCTGTGAAGATTGAATCAATACAGCCTCGGGATTTTTGACTGTCTGTTCTTAGCCCATACAAGCAGTCTGTTTCATCAGCATGCTCCTAGTACTTGGGCCAAAATGTTTAAACATGATCAGTCCCAAAAAGAACCAAAAAATTCCACTACTAATTTTTCTCCAGCCAGAGTATTCCATTTTCATTATCATCTCTTCTCTTACAATTCTTCTATTAATTCTGCCTTCAATACTACTTTCCCATGTAGTATGGTATCAAATGCTTTTAGTGAGGGCTAGAGATGAGATCAACCACATTTCCTTTGTCTAGGGAATCAGTCTGGCATCAGCTACAGGTTGCATTTTTCCAATGTCTTTAATTATCCTTTCTTTCAATGTAAGATATTGCATATTACTGTGGTTCCCTTTCATTTTGGATGGTAATTTGTATTTTCATACACTTATTCCTATAAGCTATCTTTCCTTGTCCCTACATTAACTACAAACAGATGCCATTTAATCTATACTATATTTATAATGCTGAAGAGTGAATACAGGGGTTCTCGTTTTCATCTAAGATGTTGTGGCAGGGCAATGTTGGTGCCTGTCACTTTAAGATCTGAGCCAAGCAGCCGCCAGGTGCCTGTTTGCGGCAGCCATTTTAGATCCCTGGCTGCCTATATAAACAGATCAGTTCCCTACCGGCAGGCCAGGCAGCAACATTGCCTGGTTGCAAGGCTCCTGGTATCATCCTGGAGGTAAGGGAGGAGCTGTAGGGGAAGGTTTGGGAGGCTCCTGATCCTGGGCATGACCTAAACCTGCACCCTGCCGGGAGTGGGTGGCCTGGTGGGGCTCTCAGTGGAGCAGGAGCCCCCAGGAAATGCCAGGCCAGTTACCACCCCAGTGAAAGGCGGGTTGGGATGCCTTAACCCCAGCCCTCACAACCGGGTGGGTCACCTGCTACTAGGGTCTGGAGGGCAGACCCCAGGTGCGAGAGTGGGGCTAGAGTGGCAGTGGCCTGACGTAGAGTACCCTTGACTGGTCAGGGCAGGGGCCAGGATCAGAACGGTCAAAAGGGCCTTGGGCCCACTGTGAGGGATGCCTAGAGCTGGAGGCCTGGGGTTCTGATTGGGCTTGGAGGCAAGGCCAGGGCCTGTGTGGCCAAAGGTCCTGGGTGGATCATGCCCCAGAGGGGAAATGGTTCCAGGGAGCCAGGCAGCTCGCATGAAGGTGGGGTAGGCCACCTGAATGAAGGGATCTTAGGGGGTCCTGATGGGAAAATTCTGAGGCCCAGTGTGGGGCGGGTGAGAGTAACAGCTGGATGCCATCTTGGAAGGTATGGAGCCACAGATAGCTCCCCCTGGCATTGGGTCAAGAAATGGGCAGCCTCCTGCTTAATTAAGATTGTTAATTAATTAATAAGAAGGCATGGCAGGTGAGAAGGCAGGTGGTTGGCCCAGAAACAGGTGGGTGCGCCAAAAGTAAATTGGCCCCAAGAAGGCCTCCTGTTACAGATGTCTAAGCCTTTGCCTTTATCAGCCCAAAAGCATAAGTTTCACCATAGGAGTGATTGTGTTCTAGCCATGAAGATCCATTTCTCTCCCATTCTGTCAATGATCAGCCAAGCATTCCCTCAGAGCACATCCTATTCTACTTCTCAGGAAGAGAGGGAGCCCTCCTTCTAGTTTCTAATCCCAAATGCTGATTTTGCATCTTACATTGGATAGTTATAGGATAATAAGCAGGGCTCAGAGGCTCATTGCTGCTGCTGCTATCACTGCAAGCCCTGATCCACAGTCTTTCCATTAGCCTAAAGAAGACAGTAGACAAAGGTCAACAAGTTGCCTCCCCCCCCCCCCCCCCCCCCCCCGTGCTGTGTTGGCAGGCACAGGGTGCTTCACCACGGTGAGCAGCAACCCCCAGTGGCAGCAGCACAACTGTCCCCTCCCTCCAACAAGTTGCTCATGATTTTGTCCCACCCACTGGCTGGGCCCTGCAGCCATGCATTCCCTCTCTGACCCTGGTCCCCAGGCATCACACACTGCCCTAGTTGAGCAGCATCACCAGCTCCAGACCCATTCCCTATCCACCAGCTCCAGACCCATTCCCTATCCCCCTCTTTCCTTCATCATGTGGGCTCAGTGAAAGTTGCTGCCTCAATCTCCCCACAAGTTGTGCCCCCTCCTGCACCCCCACACGTTGCCTATGCCCTCCCCCACATAGACTTACCTGCAGGGCACCATGCTGCCTGGGGCTGTATTACTAGTCACATGCATATATTTTCTGAAAGACTTAAAATATTTTAAATTTCTCTAATGGTACAGAATCTCTTAGACAATTCTAGTTTAAAATGACAGCATGTCTCCAGAATGGCAGAAAAATAACTGAGTAACAAATACTTTCCAAAACCCATAAATTTTGTAGGCCGCAAAGAAGCAAACGATCCAGTGATAAGTGGAAAGGTACCCACAACCCTGAACTTGAATTTTTGTTTTGTCATATAGGATGTATGGCTATGAGAAGTAAAAACTATTTCTCCACTTAGAAAAATGAGGATAGTAACATTTACTTGGTATAGACAATGCCTTGAACTTCAGATAAAATGTATAATAATAATAATAATATTAATAATAATAATATTATTAGGTTAGATCTACATTTTAAACTGTAAAACTTCCCTACTGACCCATGCCAAGCATATAAATACTATTCAGTGAGACAGAATAATGATAATATGTAAAAAGAAGATTACTTGGCTATTCTTTACACTAACATGAACATTTGTGTAGAAGCTAACATTAAAAGTTAGAGTTGATTTAATTAGAGACTGAGAGAGAGAGAAATTGTTGAAGGCCACTTCTATTTTCTGAGACAAAACTCAAATCTGGAAAGGCAAAAAGACCTACTGCTCTGCAAACAATATTTTTGTTCCTTATCCACAGGTTTGAAAAATACGGCAGTAATTGATTCTGTTAAACCATAGTCAGGGCATGATAGTGCAGCTTACTTTAAATAGAGTCTGATTTTACATCAAGATCTTGAAGCTTTGGATATAGCTAATTTAAAGCCAAATTTCCCTTTTATATACTACATAGCAGATCTCATCTCTGATCGTTTGCTTTCTGCGTCACTCATGCATAAAGTTCTCTGTATGTAAGAAGAGTATAGTATTGGGGTCAAGATCTAAAAGAAAAAATTCTTTAAGAAATGTATCAGATTGCCTTGCTCCCTTGAAGAAAACTGTGTGTTCTTAAACAGGGTCTTTTTTTTTCAGAGCTTAATTAGATTTTCAAAGGCCTCAGTTTGTGTATGTTCCATCTTTTCCATTTAATTTATTATGCAGTGCTAACAAATTACAGACACAAGGAAAATTACCATGCTGCAAACATGCAGTGTCAAAAATGAAAAAAACCCAAAACTGAACTAAAAAACAAATCTATGGTGATAAATGTTTTACAGTGTCTATTAGTAGGATGAATCAATAAAAACATAAAAATATAAATAAAAACAATAGATGACACAAGAATACAATTATATACATTGGATTAGAGGATTCTAAATTTCAGAGTTAGCGTGTAGAAAATTCTTATATAATTGCACTTCTCTTTGTATTGAGATGTTGACATAATTTTAGGCTCAATGGATTATATGATACCTCTTAACAATAAGCAAACCTGTAGTGAAGCTTTAAGTAAAAAAAAATTAAAAAAAGAAGCTTTTAAAGCAACAGTTAAGAGGATTTCAAATAATTTTGCTACGATTTTATTAAAGAATTTGCAAAAACAAAAATCTGTCTTCAGAAATAGGTCTGGAAAAAATAAAGAGAAATTCGGACACCAAGCTAGGTATGTAGTTCATGACTAAGGCCCAACTCAACAGTCATTATTCACGCATCTGAATAAGTGCTAGAAGATTTCTTGCACAGCACCAGCCCACCTCTGATGTGAACTGGGTCATTCCAACCTGTCCCTGGGAAGCTGGATTATAATACTTTAGCTATGGCCTTAAAATACAGAGTAAAACTGAATAAATTACCTCTTGTTTATTTAGACAAAAATCAGATAATATATCCAAGCATCACATTTGTTTCTTTCTTGAAACAGCATTATGTAGTTGGTTTGTAGTCAGTTTGTATTCCTTTGTAATATCTAGATCAACTGCTGCCCATGGCAGGGATTCCCCAGTTGCATTTGTGAATTAGATTTTTTCTTCCTAAATGTACTGCTTTCACTTTGTCAAATTCCTGCCTGACTTCAGGTCATTTTTTCAATTTATCACACTCATTTTGAATTCTAAGCCTGTTGGAGGGCAGCATTACAAACCTACCCCATTGGGTGCCACCCACAAAAATCTATAACTGAATTCTGAGTGGATGAAGCTCATGATGTGGTTTAGACATAACCTAGTGTGGCACTCAGGATAGAATCATGTAAAGGTGTCATGTAAGTGAAAATAAATTAAGTTAAAAAAAGTTTTATGCTAATTGAATTAAATATATTTCCAATTTTAAAAATAGCATTATATCCATTCAGACTAGTTGGACCATTTAGAAATGAATGGTACATTTGGTTAATCCTAGGGCAAGGAAGGAGCAGGTTTGTGCTGCTGCCATTAGACACAATATCAATTGGCAACAAATATTAACTAAATTAATTATTCTTGTATATAATGAAAAAGTATTCATGAGTAGATTGCAATCTGTTTTTGATATCTGTAATTACTTTTATAGGATATTGAGAGGGACTTTTTTTTGAAGGTACTTGGTATCTTATATACATGCAGTTCAAGGTCAGCTTTTTTGGTAAGATGCCACTTAATTGTTAATCATTTGCATGGATATAAAGCTTAGAATCTGATATTCACTGTGAATATTCATGTTTAAGAATTCAAAATCAGCTCTACAATATTTGCTTAAACTTAGCTGTTCCCATGAATAGTCCTTCCTAATAAACATAATCACTAGATTAGTCAAAGAAAGGAAACAAAAAAAGACAAGAACACAGTCAGGAACACAGATAACCATGCTCGTTTAAAAATTTGAATTAGTGTCTTGTGAAATTTTGTGCAGTGGTTACCCACATCTAATAATGGCATTTTTGGTCTTGCATTTTTAAGGAATGTAATTTATAGCACCAAGTACTGAATCATTTTTAAGGCTTGTAGGTAAAGTTAACGATGTGGGAAGACAGAAATGTAAGGTGGAAGCATTATACTTTTAATTTAAAACCAAAGAAGGTCAGTTCCTTGCTTAGTACAAATGAAATTCCATTTGGAACAAATATAAGCAAAACCCAATTTTCTTCAATGTATTGTAATACTTACCCTGAGAGATGTATATTGTCATAAGCAAATACAAAAATGATTCAGGTTTTTTGTGGGACTAGGGTAGAAAGGGAATGCAACAAAGAAAGGGAAGAAACTGAAGACTGAAGATATACGAGACCTAGAAAGAATTATGGAATCAGTTCTATTATGCCCAGGTAAAATTCACAGGTAATTGGTAGTATTATCTTTAGTAGAATAAACCATACATAGTTAGATGCAGACCCCTACAAGATGCAGTATCTCTCAGAGCTCCTTGCACATGAACCACCAGTGCGATGCTACAGCCAGCAAAATAAATAACCGATGCATCACAAACAAGAATAAAGATGTCATCCTCCTGCTCTACTCAGCATTGGTGAGGCCAGAATTGGAATACTGCATCCAGCCTGGAGAAGAGAAGACTCAGAGGGGACTTGATGGCAGCCTTTAAGTATATAAGGGGAGAACTTCAGGGGCTAGGAGAATATTTGTTCACCAAGGCACCCCAGGGGAAGACTAGGAATAATGGTCATAAACTGATGGAGGACCACTTCAGATTAGATATTAGGAACAATTTATTTATGGTTCATATGTCTAGAGCATGGAATAGACTTCCCCCAGAGGTGGTACAGTCACCTTCCCTGGGGATCTTCAAAAGACGACTGGACATGCACTTTGCTGGAGTCATCTGACCTCAGCAGTCTTTCCTGCCTTGAGCGGGGGAGCTGGACCTGATGATCTCTGAGGTCCCTTCCAGCCCCTAACTTCTATGACTCTATGAAATTCAACTGTGTGCTCTTCTACATGACCCCTTTTTTAGCTTCTTTTTAAAGTGGCTTGCATCCAATGGGGCACTTACTGTGATAGCATGGGAACTACAACTATGACTTTTGGAACCGGAGGAAAAACTGTTGATTAATTCATTTAACACAACCCATAGCATTTTGGATTTTTTGCAGGGGGGCAGAAAGTTATGCTGCACATTCTAAAGTCTTCACAAGAGAGAAAATGGAAAAAGTAGAAAAATATATAAGTAAAGTACATGGGTATTTCAGAAACTAATAGTAAAATGGCTGCTCATGCTGTGTGTCTGTGACAAAGTGGGAAACTGCATGACATGGGGAATGCTGATGATGGCATTGAACACACCTATTGTTTTACTGTGAACATGTGATGCCAGTGAACATGTAAATAACATTACTGTGCAGCTGCCCTCATGCATCAAAGAACAATGTTCTATTGTTTGTTTTCTGTGGGCAGAAGGTGTGCCGCCAAGTGAAATTCACTGTAGGATTGTAAGCCATACAGTTCTCACTGTATCGTGCTAACGGAAGGTCTATGGGTAGGTAGAGAAATTAAAAAATGACTACACATTCATAATGGATGCACCAATACAGCCACAACAGAGGACAACATTGCCAAAGTCAACTGTGCTGCACATGCAAACAGATAAGTGATCATTCCTGAACTAGTGGAGGAAGTAGGCAGAAGTGCTGACATGTATACAGACCATTTTGCATGATTGCCAGTAGTACTGGAAAGTGTGTGCCAGCTGGGTGCCATAGCAACTCAGATGTGCATAGAAGTATATAACCAGGTTTTGCAATGTGTAAGGGACAAAGATGAGGGATTCCTTAAAAGCATCCTCTCTGGAAATAGGACCTGGCCTACAATGGTCCGAACAGTAAAAGGCAAAGGATACAGTTGAAATAGACTTCATCACTACTGCCCAAAGAATGTCTCACACAACAATTCTTTGGGAAGTTCTTGTTCTCCTGTTTTGGGATTGCATGAGCACAGGGTCACGAGCAACAGCAATACCTATTGTCATGTTCTCCAAAGCCACCTGATGCCAGCTATTTGTACCAAATAGTGCAGATAACTCAATCAAGGTGACAACGCAAGCCCACACAGTGTCTGGGCAGCTGTTGAGACTTTGTATGAACTGGGCTTTGAAATCTTACTACGTCTGCCATACAGTTCAAATCCTGCACTGAGAGATTATTACCTGTTTCGACCATTGAAGGTGGCCCTTCTGGGGTGCAGATTTGCCAGTGATGCAGAGGTGCAACTCACAGTGCAGGAGTGATTGTCATAGTAACTAAAAAGCTTCTTTGAGGACAGTATCAAGAAGCTTCTGACTCCATGGAATACCTGTGTTGCAAAGTAGGGAAATAATGCAAAGACATAACGTGGTCTGCAAAAGATAATTGAACACAAAATGGTTTTATTTCAAAATTGCTGTTAGCTTCTGAAACACCCTCATATATGCCAATAATGTGAAAGTATCAAATATACTCCAAAGTTCAAAATATTTGAGGAAGGATTCTATTAATTGTACAGCATGTCTAAACTCAATACAGATTAGTTCTTTGGAGTGTTAGGCCATGCTATCATAGAATTTCATAAGCTTCCTTTATTAGATTAAGTCATCCTGTTCACATTTTTGGTAGTCTTTATTTCAGTACTTGGTAGTACCAAGTTACCATTACTTGAAAGGAAATACATGTTGTTACAGTATCATACATGTAAAATAGACTCACTTTAAGTGAAATGAGTTGGCTTAAATAATGCGACATGAAGAATTATTATCCTGGTGATGTGAAGTGAAAGATTTATTTATCCTGGTGATTATATTGGTACTTAGTTAAACTCTTCAGATTTTTATGGAAAAATATCAATTTGAAGACTTCAAATATACACCAATCCTTAAAAGTAATGGTAGTTCAAAGCTTTGAGGCATTAGGAATGTGCAAAATTATGCAGCTTGTAATAGAAAGATGTTTATTTTACTCATTTTGCTGTTGTGTCTATACCTTTAAACTAAAAAAATGGTTCCTTTTTATTAAAATCACAAGATCTATAAGGTCCTATAGTCAGGAAAAACGTTTATAGTCTTTAACTCTCAAAGTGCATTGTCTCTATGGGTTTAATAAAAGTAAAGATATACTTATATAGATTAGTGATCTGTAGGTTTTAGATAAATAAATATTACTCAAAGCTTTTCATTCCACTTTGTCTTTAAAATATTAATACAAATGTCAAATACTTGAGACAGTGATATATATATGAATTAATGTTATCTGTGATCTTTGGGAAAAAAGAATGATGCACCAAATTGAAATATTTTTATTAAGTAGATATCTGAACAAGAGGCAGAAGATGTGCCTCTGAACTACAGAGTGATCCTTCTCATCTTGTACACTTTTTAGTCATATTTATTTAACACAAACTTCCAGTGTACCTATACATGTGCAGGACACTTACTCTGACATGTTCTAATTTGAATGCATTGGAGAAGACTCAGTTAATCTTATTAGAACGCTCCAGCAGGTTCGCTATCAAATGTATTCAGCATTTCCATGTTTCAAAATGGGAGTGGGGGTGCTTTAAGTAAAGCTCATCAAATGAGCATTAGTTAAAGCATCCCCACTGCCATTCTGAAGCATGGGATGCTGAATACCTGAGATGCTGACGGCATTTTAATTAGTGTGTGTCCCAAGGGGACAGAAGCGGAGGCCACTGAGCACCCTTCTGTGGTGGGACCAGAGGCAGGGCTGACCCACCCAAAGAAAGAAATGAAAAGCACTGAAAAGAGGGCATACTTTTAGGAGAAACAGAGCTGCATCAAGAAGAGCCGCCAGCGCGGTTCATTAGCCACTTTCCCATTGCTGGATGGGAACAGCGCTGGCTGATTGATGTCATCAAAAACCACCACCTGGCTGATTTAAAAGCTAGTGGCAGGGAAATGGAAGTGGGGGCATCAATGCTGGAGCCAGAAGGTAAAGCCGCTTCCAGGGCTGCGCATCGGCAGTGTTGGCAGCTTGGCAAAGGGCCAGACAGGGACCCACAGGAGGGGTCCCGGATCCATTAAGGGAAGTACCCACCCAGCTTGGCAGGGCAGCTGGGCCAAGAAGGATGGCATTGAGGGATCCCAAGGACCCCAGATGCCAGATCCGTGAGTGGGGCAGGCTGAGGTCTGTACCCTGACTATTCCTTTCTTCTTTTTTTTCTTTTATTTGTTATTTCAGAGGGTGCACAGAGCCCAGACCGGGGAAGAAATCCCCACATGACCCGAGATCAAGAGAGAGAGCTGAGGCAATGCAGTGGACCACGACATCTGAGGGAGAGCAGATGCAGAGATGAGGACGGTCACACACCCCACAGTCATGCAGGGTAAAGGGACTTCGAGGGACTGGCAAGGACAGAAGACATTAGGTGACAACATCAAGGGGACAGGCCAGTGACCCATCATCTGGCTGTCCTGAGGGCTAGCATATGGCTGGGGGGTAGGGAAGGTGGAGCCCCAAGAATGCCTGCAAAGGGCAGCACCCGGTCTGCAAGAATCTGCAAGGAGGAGCCCCACCACTGAAGAAAAGATCAAGTCTTGGCAGGTGAGTGTAGGGGCCTCCCTCAGTGGTGAACGCAACCCAATGCACAGGTCCCAGGGACTCCCTGTGGCCGGAACAAGGTGTACGCTATAAGGTTGCTAGAGAGCACCTATATGAGACCAGGCAGGTGCAGAGTGGCTCAAGACAACAGGTCTAATTAAAATGCCTCCACCTCAGAGCACATTTATTGATGCCCCCTGACACACAGTTAATGGCTTCACCTTTTTTTAGCATGCTCTAAGCGTGGGTTCTATTTCACCCACTCGGGTAGCTCCAAATTGACTCAAGGTAGTTGAATGGCCTATGATTATGTTTCATCTCACATGCAACTATTTCCCATTCTTCTTCTTCTATATTTAAATTATGGTTATACCATTCAGGTTCATTATGTAAAGACCTGCCCAAATTCACATAGATTCCTATCTCAAAGAAACTTTAAAAACCCTTTAAAAATAGTGCAACATCACAAAATAAGCACTGAAGATTTCTGATAACTTCACTTTGTATCTAAGATCTCAAAACAGGCTCTTTCTGCTTCCCCTCCCCCCAAGCCATTTTGTTACAATAGGGAGTGCTTTTCTAAAAAAATAAAACACACACTTTTGTCTGCTGCTGTTTGCAACAAGACTTTTCCTTCAATACAATTTATCTATATTACAAGTTAATAATACTTCTAATTATTACAAGTATTGTCACAAATATTATTACAAGTATTGTAATAATACTTGTAACACTGCCTAGTATGATAGAACTCTTAGACTAGAAATACAGATTGCCAAATAAAGCAGGTCCCAAAACAGCTGATCCACTTCATTGGGTAGAATACACGTTGCTTGTTGTCCTGCCTGTTGATTGTATGAGACAACAGGCAACATGTTCCCAGCTTACAGAGATGTGCCCCAGGAACCTCCAGGGTGCATAGTTGTAAGCAAGGAAAGCTGGTGTTGTGCTTTCCTGTATAGGGATGCACCCTAGCAATCTCCAGGCTGCAGCTCTATGTGGGGAAGCCCTGGTTTCCCCACTTACAGAGACAGACCCAGGAGACTGCACTGGAGTGAGATGGACACCCAGGCAATCCAGAGTTTTAGCTCTGGGACCACACTAGAGTATCAATAGGTGCTTGGGGAAATCCAAATGGAGGAAACCAAGCAGATGATCCTGGGTCTTCAGGAACTATATTCAGCATGCCCTTGGAATGGGCCTCAGGATCGGGCCTCTGAAGCCCCAGGAAGTCCTGCCCCCAGGATGGCTGGAGAGTGCAGGCAGCTTGGGGGTGCTCAAGCTCTCCCACCATATACTTAATAGACATCTGCTGCAATAAAGCAGTACAAATTGATACTACCTACACTGTGGCTACAAATATTGGGCATTTGTGGCATGACAAGAGGTACAGACATCTATTTACAGGGACTTTGTGCCACCATAACATTTATTAATGGTGGCATAAAGGCAACATCTTTTTCCACCCTTAGGCAACACTTTCCTTGTCAAAGATTCCCTGGTATTTAATTTATAAGTAGATAGTAATGTAGGGATATTTGAATTGCCTTAGTGGATTACATATCTGGTTCATTTGTTTTGGAATGCTTCCTCCAGTAATTGCTAACACCCAATGTTTCAGAGAAGCATTACATTTTATTTATTATTTTTTATTAAATTTGAACTGAGGTACTGATATGTTTATGTTAGGGATTTCTTTGTAACTGCAAGCAGTCATTGTCCTATATCCTAAAATAAGGGTTTATAGCACTTTAATTGTTTATCCTGTTTCATCTACCTACACATATAATTATGCATTCATGGGGGGGAAGGATTTTGTTGTTTTGTTTTTTTTTAAGTGATGTGTGTCCAATAGTGAGTCTGAACTTGACATCCTTTTTCTTAAAACTAGTGTACAATGAAGTTCAATTCTGTTTTGTTTTTCAGGTTTTTTTTTTCTTTTCCAGTTTTTAAGTAGCTATGGGGTTCAGCTGTACTGGGTGACCCTCTTAAGTTTTACTTAAGGAAGGGTAAGTAGAAGCAGTTGTTGACTACTACTTAAACTTCAATAATCATTTAAAAAAAACAAAAACATATCAATTTTACATTGGATAACTAAGCAACTCCTCCATATTGTACTGCTCTCTAGCGATCTAAGCAATGTTTTCTCTGCTTTTACCATGTTATTTAAAGTAAGTGCCAAGCTTTTAAGGTGACCACATTAAAGTGCACAACAAAATGTTTTGGACTCCTCTTTAGAATTGTTGTTTTCAGTGAGGATGTTTTTCAGGGAGCTGATCAATAGTAGACTCTCTTGTCCCCCACCTTATAATTATCTAATTACACACAGAAATGTAACATGAACCACCAAGCTGATTTTTTTTTCCTTGCTTATTACAGCTCTTCTCCCTAAGTAAGGTTATCTACCTCCCTAAATTTTAATTTATTAAGTGTTTCACCTGAAAGCAATTGCCCTTGCAGTCAATTCCCCAAATAAAACATCTGCCTTTTCAATTCAGACAGCCTATAAATGAAGAAATACACCAGGGAAACAGAATTATGTTCTCTCTTGGAAGGTAGAGACATTTTACAGAGAGAATATTCTGACATCAGTCAACCTGTTCTGCATTATGAATAAGCTTATTTTTGAGCTGGGATAGGGGCAAGCCAATTAGCATACATTTTCCCAGCTCAGTTGCTAAGTTTCTTATGCTTCAGATCTTCCTTATTAATCCTTCCTCCTATATTAATTGACCTTTACATGGGCTACTCGAGACCTATAAGTCCTTCAACTGATAGCATCCCTGGTCTTAAAATTTTCCTGAAGCATGTATTTACATGACAGTTGTGGTTTTAGTGCTGTCTAAAAGAGCACTTCTTACAATTTTACAAGGATGAGCTCTTAATAAATTACTCCTTCTGAGGCCTTAATGTTCTGCCTTGCATTTGAATAGTCTCTAAATGTTTTAAAATAGGAGTGAGGGATGAGACAAATCTCATCACAGCAGAATAATAAGAAATACCTGGTTCTCAGGTATACACATTGCCAAGGAATGCATATGCTAGGCATTATCTCCTATTTATTGGTGAATTTGGTCCATATTTTAATTTTCTTGTGTGTTTCTTTCCTTATGTGTTCATATGAGTTAACTGCCTCAGATAATCATGGGAAGACCTCTTGGGATAACACTGCCACTTATTACCATAATTCTACATCATAAAGGTGCATACTGCCATCTTTATAAAGTGGTAGAGCTCTGGGATCCCAACTCATATGGCTTTTTTTTGTCTTGCCTTATTTGTCTTTTTATATTTTCTGGAAATCATTAGAGAGCTCAACATCCATTTCTAATATTTTAGGTCTTCTAATTTTTCAGTGTTCTGCTGAACAAAATATCACTGGGTGAAAGTCAATGCTTAGCCAGTACTGTCCTGTAATTTAACAGTGAAAATATGGATTGGGGTCTGACTCTTATTACTTTGACTCTTTTCTACTAGACTGTTGGAATGGGGATAAGGGGAGATTAGTCATGACATTTCCATACCTGTATTTCACTGCAAACTGTGGCCCCACTGTCAGACATTATTAGATCAGGTATACCATATCTAGCAGAACAATTATTTATATTAGGTTTTATTAAAGCCATCTCTGCAAAATGAGAAGAATAAATGTACAAGAGGGATTGGAAATCTTAAGGAGCAGTGGGCCAGAGGCTGCCAATGCCTCTTCTACAAGAAGCCTATAGGTTTATGTACAGTTGGTGAGAAGAGCTATGTTTACTTCTTTCCAGTAGGCCAATTTACTTCACTCTAGTCCAGCATGCCATTTTTTCCAGCAACATGGACCCCTTTCACCTGAGTTAATCTACACATTTGTCAGGTGGATTAAGCTTTAACATTTTTCTCCAAATCCCAATATGTATTTGAGGCTACTTCTAGGACACCTTTGGCGCTTTTTTTTTAAAGCATTTTCAGTCTCTAAATGACCTTTATGTATCCTTTACAACATACCTTTCTGTTACACCTTCAGATGGCATCTTGATGCCTTTAAGCTCTGGCAGTCAATCACATTCTATAGTCCATTTGTAATTAGACAAGTGTTCATGTGTACAGTATCCTAACTTCTCTGTGCTTTTGTCTAGTAACCTGAAGAATATGTCTGCAGTAACCAAAACTGTCCAAGATATGCATTTAGTTTGCAGTCATACACTTGTAGGTAAAAATATTTTTTCTGTTCTTAGGGGTTGAGGGTGGGTTGAGGGTTTGCTTTCCAGGCCATATTGGGTCACATCCACAAAGTCAATATGTGGTTTTGTAGCAAGTTTCAGTCAACATTACTTTGCTGTGAAGACAGATAAGGAAATTTTATACCCATGAATATGTCCAAACTCCCATCTGTTTGAGTGCATGGTACTTTTAGTCTGCACACATAGTTAATGGGACTATACTAATCTCTGGTTTGAGTGTTACATGTCACCTGATAACATTCATGGGTATTTGCTCATGTTTTTACATTTACCACCACATTAATGTTAAACAGAAACATACACAAGTTAATACATGTCCAGATTTCTTGCAGACCAATTTGCTGCAATATTGTCCATAACTACAATGAAAAGGCCTCTGAAACATGGTTGCTGTTATCATTCTCCTTGTCCATGCTACACACAATGTGCTGGAATTTGCCAGTGATGAAATACATTGCAGTATTTGCAACTTTCTATATTCACTGGGCATTGCTTTGATTTCTGTTAGTTCTCATAGCACAGGCAGATCTATGTGATTCTTTTAATTGGGCTCTGACTTTGAAGTCAAATGCCTCTTTTCTTCAAGCATTTCAGGGCCCTTATAATATCTGCAGTGTCAGGGCACTCTCCTTTGTTCAGAAGCTTTAGTTTGGACTAGACAACTTCATTTGCTTGACAAGTTATAATTGCTTTGTCAAAGGTTAATTCTAGGTCTTTCCCAATTTTTCCTTTAGGGGTTTATACTCCTCCCCCCCCCCCCCCCCTTCCCATCCGAAGGCAAACCTGGTCTCTTATCAAGGATTCAGTTAGTTCTCCAAAACTGCATGAGTAGCTCTTCTGTCTTAGATCAGAAACTCTTTTGTAGTTTCATTTTTCTTCAGTACTCTTTTTAAAGACATATTTCTCATACGTTTCTTCTTTGTGTGAAGCACATATGCCTCTGATCTCTTTAATATTGTTAACCTCCTTTGCTTTAGTTAAATGGAAACTGTTTAACACATCAAGTGTTTCAGAACAAGTTATTGTCAAACTTACGGCTATGTTCTGTCTGTCTTTGTGGTGGCACTCATCACTGGCAGATACAGAGCGAACTGCTTTTAAAACTTTTTTTCTGGATGTCCTCCAAATTTCCATGCAGTTTTAAATCTGGTGGGGCTTTTAGCTGCTTCTTTCTTCTATTTGTGGCAGTTGTTTTTCTGATTGCTTTATTGCAACTTGTGGTGTGTTAAAATGAAGCCTGGAAGAACTATTCTATTTAATATCCAATCACAACTGGCTGTGAATTTTTAAATAAAACAAGAACTTTGTAGCTCAAACTTTCTGTGTTTATCTATACTGCTACCCCACTGTCCTTAAGAGCACTGCTAAGCAGCTTGGTTCCTTTCTACTCTGTAGGTGCATCTACACAAGACGCTATGTGAACATAGCGATGAACTACATCACTGTAGCTTGGTGCTATGGTGGCGTAACACTGGCAGACACAAACCGTGACACTGATACTAGTGTGTAGTAGCAATGACCTACTGTGCAGCAGCATGGGAAAAAACCCAGATAGTGCTGGGACTGAGCAGTAACAACTGCTTAAGCAAGTACTAAATGACTGTGCAGTAACAACTGTGCAGTCTGGCGCATGTGTAGATGCAACCTGCATTTGCCAAACCTAGAAATCAGATGGTGAAGTTACCCTCAGTGTTACCTGTGCTAGTACACTTTAACTCTCTGTCTCAGCTGCACTTGAGAGTAGCAGTGGAGGACCAGGAGCATAGCAGAGTGGGCAGTTGGAGCAGCAGTTCTGGGCTTTGCCTTTGGAGGTGGGGGATACAAACAGAACAAGGAGAAATAATCTCAAGTTGCAGAAAGGGAAGTTTAGGTTTAGATTTTAGAAAAAAATCTCATCAGGAGGGTAATAAAGCACTGGAACAGGTACCCAGTGAGGTTGTAGAATCTCTATCTGTGGAGAAAACTTACCTGAGTCAGAGGAGAGGCGGTGGGATTCCGTGCCAGCAGCTGATTGCGGCAAAAGTGAAACCATGGTGACTGGAGCTGCTGCGGGTGAAGATCAAAGAAAAAAACGAACAGTGGAGCCAGGAGGATCCTGGAACGACTCCTGTGTCCACCTGGGCACACTTTATAAAAGTGTGCTGGGGGCAATTGGCCAGGTGGGTGCCTGGTACCAACATAAAAGTCTCGGCAGGAAGGAAGCCGGGGGTACCGGAAACAGTGTCCCCAACTGACTCAGAGGAGCCAGAACACCTGGGCAATCCTGGTGAGGGGATGTGGTGGCTCCCTTGGAAGGGGAGAACAAGGGGAACACTGGACCAGTGAGGGCCCAAGGAGTCGCTCACGGGTCCGGCGTGGACTGAGGTCCAGGCGACAGTGACTGGGACCAGCAGAGACAATGGGGACGGAACCCTGATGCGGACAGGTGTCAGGTACCAGACTCAGGCAGGAAACATGTCAAGGCGGGGTTGAGGCCTGGGCAGAGTCAGATGCTACGTAAGCTGAGAGCAAAGAGGGACCACGGGGGATGCTCGATACGAATACCACCAGTAGCCAATGACCACAGCCCCTAAGGAACTGAGCACCAGGGAGGGCCAGATCATCGGCCCTGATGGACAACATCACGGTTGATGTTAGGTGGGGTGTAGGGGAGGTGAAGCCCTGAGAAGAAATAACCACAAGGATGACAAAGGGGAAAGTACCAGGGGAGGAAGGACCAGACATCGTCCTCCTGATAGGAAACTACTTATCAGAGACGTGGCAGGTGAGACCCCCTGGGGAACTCCCAATAGCCTGGCTGTGCAGCCCAAGAAGCCATGGCAAGGTTCGAGAAGAACCCAAACACACGACACTCTGGGGATAGGCACGGGAGGTTACACTATCACGGGAGGTTTTTAAGACCAGGCTAGACAAGCCTTGGATGGGATGATATAGTTTTGTGTGGTCCTGCTTTGAGAGTTGAACTAGATGACCTGAGGTCCCTCCCAACTCTAATTTTTTTATGATTCTTTTCTATGGAATATAGTTCTGGAGTTGCCCTGTTATGCCTCAAATTTGGGGCAAATTCGGGGCATTTTTACTTTCTCATTTCCAGTTTCAGCACATGCAAGCAGGAGTCAGTGGGCAGGACATGCTTCTCAGCAGCATTCTTAAACGTGCTATAGAACTGATATGGACAGTGTCACTGAGAAAGTCAGTCCCTAAGGATACAGTAATCAATACCACACTTGCACTGCTTCTATATGGTATTCAACATGGTCCTCCTGCCACCAAATCCTATAATTTTCTATGCCATTTCTGACTGCTGTCATATCCACAGATGCTCACTATTCCATATCTCTGCTATTCTTGCCAGTGGGTGCTGAGTATAGGAATAGAGATCGTAGATGATAAATTGTATCTTCCCTGTTTTCAACAACTACATTATTTCTAAATGAATTTATAAAAATAATTTCAGCAACCCTTGCTCTAAATTAAGGAATATATTAGAATACAAGAACTGGCAGAAACAGGCTGACAGAAATCCACACTGAATGTTGCTTCCTTAGATTGCCCATTGAATTATGAAATATGACTTACAGACAATGTCTCCTCTAGACAAAGAATGATCATTTTCTTGAGTTCATTTGTTCATGAACAACAGACTGATAGTTAAATAGAATAATTGAGGATATTTAGAAAAAAAAAAGCCATGAGCAACCTTCCTTTACAACTGGGAATTTGATTTTTATCCTTAGCATAGATGAGAAAAATCAAGTTCATCATTGTCTAACTAACATTTGACCTCATCCTAAGCATCAGGAAGTAATTGTTATTGTTTTGTTTTCTTAAGAATGTGCAGATAAGTACTTTTTGACCAATACCCCTAGAAAGACATTTAGGTAATGGGATAGAAAGGGAGATGTTAACCTTAAGTAAGGGTTCTTGACTACTTTTTATTACCTACAATAAAACACAGAATGGAAAGAAAGCACTATCTGTAGTTGCAGGAAATAGAACTTGTGGATCACCCTGGTAAAATGCTTCAGAGAAATGTGAACAAATTAAGTGCAATGATCCTAATTTTTCCTGTCAGTTATAATAATTTAGATCAGGAATAACTGAAGATAATGGAGTCAGAGAAAAGGATTCTGTTATTTCAATTTTAGAAACATCACAAGGCTCTGACCTATTCAAGGTTCACATGGACCATTCTGTCTACTTAAAAAAAAAAGACAATATTTTACATTGATTCCGGTGATATTTTGTTCAACCGATAACTGAAAAATAAGGCAGCTTAAAATATCAGAGATAGATGTTGCTCTCTCTAAAGATTTCCAGAAGTATAAAAAGACAAGGTAAGACAAAAAAAAAATCCATATGAAATTTGGGATCCCAGAACTCTACCACTTTATAAAAATACTGGTGTGCACCTTTATGATGTGGAATCATGGTAGTAAATGTTAGTGTTATCCCAAGAGGTCATCCCATACAAATGCAGGTAGCAAATTTACTCACGATTAGTTACTGTGCAGTTTCACACATGTAGACGCAACCTGGGAGCAAGTTCGCTCCTGGGTCAGCCCTGCCACTAGGGGGCTGGCCCGAGGCCAGCCTCAGAGCTGTGAGCCAAGACAGCCCCTGTCTCAGACCTTTAAAAGCTTGCAGGCACTCAGAGCCCCAGGGCATACCAGCAGGGAGCTGGAGGTCCATCCAGGCCACTGTGGCCCCCTAGGCAGGCTGCAACAGCTGCCCTAGCTTGCCTGCACCCCCGCACTGCTGCTTGGCACCACAGTGCCACAAAGGTGCCAGGCCTGTGCTGTCCAAGCCTGCAGTTCCTCTAGGCTGCTGCAGGTTCCAGCCAGGTCCTGCCAGCTCCCAGGCCCAGCTGCAGGCAGCTTCTGGTTGTTGGGACCAGCTCCACCTGCCCACAGCCCACCCCCAGAAGTTCCTATAGGGCACTGCCATGCACATACAGACATGCCCACAAAGAAATAAAATTATGGTCCAAATTCATCAGGAATTGAGTTTGTAGGTGCTATGGGGCATTGCCTCTGCTGTGAAGCTGCTAGTCCCATGCCAGGCCCCTGCAATGGGCACTGGTGGGCATGTCCAGATTGAGCATGGCAAGAGCCAGGTGGGTGCCTGCAGGGAGTGGTGGCCACATGCCAGTGTGCTGCCACTCCAGGTGTGGCTGAAACTGCTCCAGGAGGTCCTGGAATGTGGCCTAGGTCATGCAGAATGCCTCCAACCACTGCTCATCATCCCAGATGTGCTGGATGATGTGCTGCCACCAGTCCTGCCCAGCCCAGCCCAGCAGCACTAGAGGTGGCAGAGCTGGAGGCCCAGAAGGTTGATGGTAACCCCGATGTTGGCATCCTGGAGTCCACTGTCAGTGTCCCTGCTGGGATCCAGTCAGGGGGACAGAGTGGAGGTGGCAGGTGTGCAGTGGCAGCCCTAGGATGTTGCATGGTGGGCAGGCGGTTGCTGCATGTGGGGGACCCAGGAGGGTCCAGATGGCCTTGGACCAGGTGGCAGTAGGTGCAGTGGGCCAGTAGGGCCAGTGCAGCAGCCAGCAGGAGTGTGGGGTGCTGGTCACCACTGCCAGGGACAGGGGCTGGAGCAGCCATAGCGCAAGGAGGCACAGGCGGGGAGAAGAGTGCTGCTTCTGTGCTGCGCATGCTGCTCTTGGCCAGGGAAGTGGCTGGACAGACAGCAATGAACGAGGCTGCCTTTTGAAGAGGGCTGTTGGCTGCTAGCAGTTGCAGCTGGAGCTTGGAGCTGCCCCTGGTTGCAGTAGAGAGCCACTGAAGGGTCCTAGGAAATGGAAGCAGATTGGCAGCAAATCTGCTCCCACTTCCCTAGATGTGTAGATGCTTTCCCAGAACTGTTTACTCATGAGTAATGTATTTGCTAGTAAACTGGTGCCACATCAAATGCATGTGTAGAAGTGCCCACAAAGAAATAGAATATGGTCCAAATTCATCAGTTAATAGGAGATAATGTCTAGCATTCCCTGTAACAGCATTACCTTAAGTTTTAGCTCAAGATCATGGGCAAGGTTCAAGGAACTTTGGTACAAAGAGCTTTGAAGACACTGATATACAGTTGTGTGCCTTGTGCCACAGTGTCTCAAGAATATTCTGCTTCAGTTCCTCTATTAATGGGAAGGTGTATGCTTCAAATATCTCTAAGCAGGCTAGTTTCTGTTGCCTGTGGTGGAAAAAAAAATGTGGATAATATTGCAGCTTGTGACTCCCAAGCCAGGTACCCATTTTCAGTTGGGTCATTTAGAGCAACCTCTGGCAGAAATTCAGAGCAAGGCTTGAACTTATACCTCAGGTATCACCATAGCTTCTGTGCCATAGCATCCTAAAAACCATGGTGTAAGGGGTAGAAGTTTGGTAGATATTCCTTTTAATATCTGTGAGCCCTCTACAAGTGCTTCCTGTGCTCTGTGTTTGTTTTGGAAATCATCCAAAGCTTATGCTATGAGGATAGGTAGGCCTCTCATGTCTCCCTGCAGTTGGTAGAGTAGTTATGTTATGTAGCTTTTTTTATATTACTCTTATGTTAAGGGGGGAAAAAAGATATCCTGAAGGTGCTATTAAACAGATGCTATGTTGTACCCGGGAGGTGACTGGAATTTAATGTCAGGTGAAAAGATTCATACACATGCCATTTAAAAATCTTAGAATATAATTTAACATGCTACAAAATGTAAATCCTTATTGCTAGAATTATAAGAGTTTTATCATTCCAGCCCTTATTATTATAACACAACTTTACATTACTGACAAACTCATTTCTTTTATTCCCCTCCCCCCACGTTTGCTGGTATAATCTGCAAGTTCATATGCATAGCAACCCATATATAACTGATTATATTGGTAAGTAACATGTCAGCCAGCCATCTCTCTTCCCCCTTACTCTCAATTTCTTCTTTTAAAAGTATATACTCATGTGTTCCTACTGCAACATGTAGGAACCACAGTTAGTCATAGATAGTTCCCCATTGTTTTGGGTGCTATTCAACCAGAACAGTAAGAGATAAGTCTTGTCTGCAAGAGCTTCACCATAGTTTCATCTCATGCATCTTACTAACCCACTGATCCTGCAGCATTTTTAAGCAAATAACTCAATATATTTAACTGATGAATTTCTATAGACATTATACCAGTGGTCCATCAATTCCAGTGTACTGTCTCCGAGGTGCTTAATACCAGCTGATTCAGAGGAGAGTTGACGATGGCCTGCAGAAGACATTTCAATAATAATTCATCCACAGAGCCCCCAATTATTAGTTTGGTCTGAAGAATTATAGTCTCTGTCAGATCCTTTGAATACCCCAAAACATCAAAGCTGACCTCAAATTTCTTACATACAATAGCTATATTCAAAGTGTTCTACAGACTTATGGCATCAAATCTTCAGATTCTATACCATTTATTTTTTTCTTCAGATTTGATCATTTATCCAGTTTCTCTCTGCATGCTTTGGAGATAATTGTTTGCATTTGTAATGTGTGCAAGCACAACATCTGCCTCCGAGTGAGTTGCTGTGTTCACTACTCAATGAAGCAATGGTGCATTTGAAATGCAGAAACATCCCTCAGATGTCGTTTCTAGTTAATGATTCTTCATGCTCTGAATGTTGCATCTTTTGCATCCCATGTTGAATAATCTTAAAATGATACATATTACATGGATGTATTTTTATCAGTCCTCTTTTAAAAACAAAGCCACTTGATTAGAACCCTTCCAGAAAGCATCTGTTCAAGCAATAATATGTCTTGGACATTAAAAAATGCGTTATGTTATACTTCCTAGAGCTTTTCTTTGTTTCCTCTGTTAAACAGCATGTAACTTAACAAGCTAGTTATAGTGACTCAACCTTCATGCATAACTTGAACTTCTATAAATGTCTTGTATGTCTTCCCATCCTGTCTCTTTCTTTCGGTCTTTTTTGCATCTGTGTGGGCACATCTGCATGTGCAATTCATGTGACTAAAAATACTCTGGCTCAATTTAAGATGGAGTAAACTAATCCCAACATCACTGTCTATATGTGTGTTTAAGCACAGTAATTTAGTACGCTGCCAGATACCACTTGTATCTGATGGAACTATCTAGTAGTGCAGTAAATTAGGCTGCTGCCCCCTAATTGCCATGCACATGTAGATGGTGATGCTTTACTGTGCAGCAAATTAGTCTGCTGCTTAGTAAAGTGTCTCACGTAGATGTGTCCTATGTGTGGCAGTTTTAGTAGGATGAACAACTGAACAGATATAAATAAAAGTCTATAATAAATCCAGCATGCAGGAGGCATGGAGTAAATCTACAACTGTGCACAAGCCAATTAACAGAAAATTTACAATCTGGTCAGAATATGGGTGCAAATAAAATAGTGAGCTGCCATTCTGAAAAGGAATAGAGAGTTGGAAAACTTTTGAAAGGAAAATATTTAATCCAAAATGCAAAAAGTAGATTTTTTTTTAAAATGACAACAATTAGTGGATGTTAGCTAGGATATCATCTTTCATACATTATTAATTGACATGAATTTTACATTTTTATTGTTAAAATGAGGCACATCTTACAGTTTACGCTGTGTGTGTATAGAACACAACATCTAGGTAAATATGAAAAAGTAGGTAGTAAAATATTTTGTTAAACTACACAGTTCTGTAGTAACCTATATAGAATAGTCAGGGGAGTACTACCTATGGTGTTTCCCTATGGGATTTGACAAGACTTTTTCAGCTCCTGAATGCAAACTAAATGGAACGCTTTGAATCAAAAATCAGGTTTTCAAAGATCACCTTGAAGGTTGCTGTCAGCTAAAAAGAAAGGAAGAAAGAAAAGAAAGAGAAACTTAGTACAACACAGCCAACATATAATATCCTCTGCTCAGAAGCAGAGTACGGTAAAGTCAGGTTCATATTATTTAAAAAAATTCTGCAATTCATTCACACAATATTTACCCTGTATTATTAACTTTCCTTCTGAATAAAATACAAGAGTGTTTATGTAAGGTTTCTTTAGCAGGTATACATAATTTGTTTTAAATCCTTGAAAGAGATTATTGGATTGTGTAAAATCCAAAGGACTTTAGAAGCAAAACACTGTCACAGATATCAAAGATCATGATGGCCTCTAAATGATAAGAGGAATTAAGTATTTACCAGGTTGAAAACTGCATTTTATTATTTCAACATATAACTGATGTTTTATGATGCTCTCATTCATTCATGATTTTTGTTCCAAGGCAATACCAGTACATGGATAGATTAAAATCTCTCAAATTTTGTACTGGATAAACATTTCTCCATGTCCCACCAGTCACCTTATTTGATGAGAGAGGGATGGCAGACTACCCTTGTCATCCATCCTGATGGTGGAACTGATTTACAACTGAATTCATCATGACAAAGTGCATATTTTTCTTCTGTTTTCAACCAAAATACAAGTAGAATGGGATTGAAACATCACAAAAACAGCCAATTTTCCAGCCCCATGGGGCAGGGGCTGCAATATGAAAGGGGCTCAAATAATTCAGAGACGCATCTATTACAAAGCAAAGGGACAATTTTTGTAACACAAAACCTGTAATTCTGTCTCTTATAACAGTATTTTTGGAAGACTGCACTAAAGACACAAGACTTCCAAAAATGGAGGGCTAAACTAAAAAGTGCCAAACTGGGTCAGGCTAATGATCATCCAGCCCAGTACCCTGTCTTAGACAGTAGCAAGTGGTAAATGGTTTTCTACCATTTAGTGCTCAAACCGCCAGCTCACAAGCCACATCTGGCCTGTGGCACTGTTTCATATAGTTTGTGGGGCTCCTCATGGGTCCAGAAATTTGGCAGCTGGGGAGCAGTGTCACCAATCACCTATTGCCAAATTTCTGGAGCCATGGGGAGCCCCATGTCCTGCATGCAGGATCCAGTGCCTAATACTAGCATTCAGGGGTGGGTGGGGATAGTGCTGGACCCCAGGACCCAATCCCAATGTGGAGGGCTGAGAAGGGGTGGCACTAGGCCCCAGGCCCAATCCTGGCAGGAGGGGAACAGAAGGAGGTGGTAGCAGGTCTCCAGGGCCCAATCCTGGCGGGCTGTAGACAGGGATGGTATTGGGGATCAGGGCCAAACCCTGGCACATAGGGGACAGAAGAGGTGGAGCTGGGCTCCTGGGACCCAACCCCAGTGTGTAAGAGGTGGGAAGGAATGGCACTGGGGTCCCAGGACCTAATCCCAGCATGCAGGGCAGGAAGGGGGCAGTGCTGGGCCCCCAGGGTCCAATCTGGCCTGCAGATGGGCCCCATGACACTCATCTGGTCCATGGAGCCAAAAGGTTGAGTACCACTTCTTTAAAGGGAAAGTGTATGAATAGGGCATGTCTAGAGGAGTCCACCCCCTGTCATACCTTCCATACATCAACAATCATTGGTTTAAGGCTATTGGTGGATATATTCCTGTTTCTTCTGTTTATTTCCTAATGGACCTTTGCTCCATAAACCTGCCTAATCCCTTTTTTGAATTGGTTATACTGTCTGCTTCTATAGCCTCGTGTGGCAAGGAGTCCCACAAAGTTAACACTGATGGTACCTAGAAGGCAATTACTTAAAAATGTGAAAGTGTAAAGTGGAAGACATTCTGGTTTGCTAGGCTGCAGAATAAATGGTTTTGCTTTCTATTCAAGACACAAAGGGATGTACATGTGAATGTGTGTGCACATTAAGAGGAATTCCTTGCAAAATAGTGCTTACTGAAACTGATTCAAAGGAAAATCATTTGCATCTAATCTATTATGCATCTACTCCAAAATCCACTGAATTCAGTCCCTCAATTGACTTGGATCATACATTATATTAGACGTTCACTTGGTGGAAGAAAATATTCCTGGCTTCAAGAAACACACCCCCCCCCCCCCCCACACCGACCGTCGTGACACCCCCCCCCCCCCCCCCACTGTAAATGCAGTAAGTATCATGGGAAAAACCTTATGATTATAGAGTGCACAAATGTGATTAAGTGGCACATTCAGTTTAGTTTAAATTTTGCTAATGCAAATTGATTTACATATTAGAGTTAATATATGGTAAAGGAGTATGAGATCAAAACAAATTGAGATTAAAAATAATGCTAACTATAATATTGTGTCATAACTGTTTAGTTCCTACATACTTTAAGATATTGACCAAGATCAAACTGGGGTTCTGTATACAGTGAATCATACATAAACTAGGGGAGAAGGGGAAGATGGGGAAATCACACTCTACAGTTTAAAGAGTTATAATGTTATTCAAAGTGATTTTTACAGATGTGTTTGTGTATTGAGATATTACTACATCTTCTAACAATTGACTTTGGGCTGAGTCACAGTTCATTTACAACACATTTACTATCATTCTTATACTGTTTTAATCAATATGCTGACAAAAGCACCTGTTTTGCCCAAAGCACTTGCTTTGGTATGTAACTCGCAGAGACATGCATTTTATTTCCTGTTAGTTTAAGTAGAAATGACCATAGATTTAAACAACTGTACAGGCCAAAAGAGCACTGTGGAAAAACAGAGCAAAAAGATTGCATGATACATTATGTCTAGGATATTCACAGATATATTTGATTTCATTTTAGCTACTGGTAAATAAAATGAAATCATCCAAAACTGTACTTGAAACCTTGCCATTAAGCACATGTTTGCAGAAAGCTTTCCAAGTTATTTGAGAGACAGAAACAGGTAAGAACCTACTTCTTTTCTGCAGCATTCCTATCCCTAAAGGGGGACACCTCCCCAGGACCCAGCCTCCAAAATATTGACAATCAAAACAGAATTAGGTAGAAAGTATTGTAATAATATTGCCAATAATAAGTATTGTAATAATAATAAGATGTAAGGTGCATTACAAATCATGCACTGCTCAAATACTAAATCTTGTTTTGCATTCCAGCAAGCATGAAAAAAAATGCAACAGAAGAAACAGACATCATCTTAGATTAGCCCACCATAAAAGGAAGAAAGAAAGCAAGCCGAAAATTGTTAGAAGAGTTGATTTCACTACATGTTTATGTTAATAGGGTATTTGACTTTTGAATGCTTCATAAACCTTGTTATGTTCAGTGCTATTTGAGGTAGTAAAACAGCTGGAACTCTGCCAGAAGCTTTAATTGGAATCAGCTTAGCAGGGGCTGACAAGGTTTCCTAGTGTTTAGTTTCAAACTTATTATAAAAATGCAAAATGATGTGCTATTTATTTTCTATTCGTCTTTGGTGTATGCCCATAAAGGTGAGACATAGCTGTGTTAGAAAATAGAACATTTTTTTCCGGTATGCCCCAGGCCAGTGCTTTGAAGAAGGCAGCATGGGTATTGTCTCCTATAATTAGACATTGCCTGGCATCTGATACTGCAAAGATTGTCATGGAGTTATTTTCTTATGCAGAACTTGGTTACTGATACACAGAAGTCAGATTACCTAATGCTAAAATGGATATCTCTGCCATGGCATCAGAAAATACCTTTGATGAAATTGTCAACTTGGTTGCTTTCCTTACTTCAGAGAAAAAATGGTAGTATAGATTAGTTCTTTATTTGACGAAGGTCAAATAACTTGTTATTCTGGGGCCCCAATCATGCAGCCTAATCCAAATCTGGATCAGGATCAGACCTCTGATTATGCAGCACATTAATTCCTTTTCTGTAGTGCAGGGTCAAAGGATTTCTTCATTCATTTTCTATGCATATGACTTAATACATTAAAAACTCCTTCTCCCCTAGATGCTCAGAACGTCTGCATAATTTCTTGGAATTCTATACTTGTTATATTTAGGTCATAGAGAAATGTAACAGATATAGAAAAATGACTCTACCAAGGCTGTTAAGATAGGAATGAATCCCAGGGCAACGTTACACTGTCAAGAGGCCAAAAGTAGTCAAGAAAGTCATGTCTGACATAAACACAGTTCTCAAAGTTTTAATAGAATATCTTCACCTTGGAAAACTTTTCATTCTTGGAAAATACCACTCAATCAGTAAAACTAGTTCTGGTTGGGTATTTACTATCACAGACAGCACTGCAACAATTTTCACTGATTATTCTACTATTCTCTTAACTTTCATATTTAAGATGTAGGTTGAATTACAAAAATGAAGGAGAGTTCCCTGGTTGTCAATAGAGGTGGTAGTTTGATGACTAGCTAGCTTTAAAAAGCCCCTACCTTCTAATTTCTCCAGAGTCTAAAAATTATGTTGACAGCCGGGATTCCAACCACAGGTTACTGTGCTGCAAATTTTTGAACTCAAGAGACTGGGACTGGCCAAGAGTCTTTTGGGTACAGAGAAATATGTAGTCCATTTCATACCAGTAGAATCATATTGTTAACTATTTATAATAATTTTACATAAAAGTTCATTCATTCTCCATAAAAGTCCCAGCTGCTGCCGCTCTCTCTCACTCTGATTTGGTATTTGCAAAGATTACTAATTTTCTGTAGTTAACTCTGTCTTAGGAACATTGCCCTGCAGGAAAAAAAGATAGAATCTGCTGAATTAAACTCTCCCCTGCCATGGTAAATTATTAAGTAAATTAGCTGTATTGTGAACTTTATGTCTAGAAATAGACAGCTGATATCACTAAGAGCATTATTTAGCAAACTTGTGGTTAATAAAAATAGATACAATGCTTTCAATTTCTGTGATGGTAACAGAGAAGAGCTGCACCAGTATTCTAACAGTTCCTTTTTTCTTTC